>NC_142708.1:76445000-76792500 GCF_055471065.1 Atractosteus spatula
TTCTTGCGATTTCCCCCCACATTCATGTTAGATTCAGGACGCGGCCCGTAGTCCTCGCTCTTACCTTCACGGGTTTTCAACGATCTTGCGCTGCAAAGCTGTTTCTAACTTCTCTTCTGACCGGACTGTCCCCCTCTACACAACAGCACAGGCTGAATAAAAATACACACCTCCGTGGCGTCCAACAGTGATGTGCCTGTGTGACACTTACTACACAAATACAGCCACAATTCCCTTTTACAGCCTTTGGTGTGTTTTTGTCTCAGATGTATCACATTCAAAACTAGATACTTCTGTACA
Organism: Atractosteus spatula; assembly: GCF_055471065.1. Lineage (NCBI taxonomy): Eukaryota > Metazoa > Chordata > Actinopteri > Semionotiformes > Lepisosteidae > Atractosteus > Atractosteus spatula. The sequence continues at coordinate 76,445,301 of NC_142708.1, forward strand.
GCACCATGAATACTATTTTGGAGCCAGGTGAAATAGAAACAAAAATGCATGTTCTGTTAAATTTTAAATATAATTTAGAATTAATAATGATATTTAATAGATATGGAAGAAATATCCACATAGCTCTATTAAAACCCCAATAATCAAGCTGCTTTAGGTGAGCCATGGGAAAGTGTTTTGAAAATGAAGTCAAACTGCTCTATTTCTTATTAGATACACTGTATCCCACATGCATTTTCTCTCAAATCATCTTCAGGTTACTGCTCCCAAAAAGGAGAAGGAAAATATTTACAACATGTGGCACTGCACAAAAAGCTCTGGACAATATTTTGAAGGAATGAATTTGATAAATATAAACTACTCTTTTACCAGTCTTTATTCTAACAAAACAAAATAACAAAAAGAATGTGTTACCAAACCTTTTTTATTTCTTTGTGACAAATATGCAGTTTCCAGTAATGGTAATAAAGATATTTACAACTTTTTGTGATGTGAAATTACTTTGGGTATGAAGCCTTTACTGAGGGATCTACCAAAGAGATCTAACCCTCCTCGTGACCCAAACACATTCCTGCATGAATAACCACCAGCCTCCGGAAATGTTTCGCTGTGATATTATAATAAGTTAGAGAGACAGCTGTCACCGTCTGAAACAAAACAAACGTCCCTTCCAAGAAAGGCACAGCAACTGCACCACAAACAGGCGAGACGCAGCTGTTGTTTGCGCATTTTACACCTCCGTCTTTGTGCTGATCCATCATGTCTTCTTCTCCACCACCTCAGGCTCAGCCAGCTTCTGACAGGCCAGCTCCTGCACCAGCTCCTCCACACAGGTCTTGAACAGCGGCACGGGATCCTGGAGGCAGACGGGAACAACAACAGCTCATCACACAGAAGCTTGTACACGAAAACCTTGATTCTCCGAGACAAAGTGACAGGAAAACATTATAAATTGGTTTCACAGTATTTCTCCTCTTTCCCCATCAGGACCCATGAAATAGTGCCCTCTCGCTCACCTTCTTGCTACATTTATTGCGACACAAGTGCTGTGCCACCAGGGCCCTGTCCTTCCTTGCTGTACATGTTAAAGTGTCCTACCTTCTGTTCCAGGAGCCTCTGCTTCTCCACTGCCTCTTCCAGGCTGAGCCCCACCCAGTCCGCCTCCTCCTCGGGTATCACAAACTCCTGCGCGAGGCACAGAGCGTCAGAAGGGCACCCTCCAGCACAGCTAACAGCCCACTGACTGCACTTGCACTACTGCACCGTTAGACAATATGTTAAGAAACTTGTCAAAATGTATTCTTTAATACTTCCGTTAACACCTCTTCTAGGTTTATTTATCCAGACGTCACGATCCTGTTAAGTACAAGCGAACGTGGAAAGCTGACCAGCAGCTGTGTTGGGAAATGGAGTGACAGCAGTCTGGTAAAAGTACACATTCGAGGCTCATCTCGAGCACCTTGTACTTGGTGTAAACCCTCTCTCTCCTCTCGGGGTCATCCGGATAGAGCTCGGTGTCTTTGCGTGCCAGTCGAAGCAGCATTGCCCTTTTCAGATCCATCCCGAGCTTCGAGTTTAAATCCTCCTTAGAGGTCTAGGATCAAAACAGAATGGATCAGCATTTCATACAGGAAAAACTAGTTGCAAAGGTGCAGCAGTGATAGCTTACTGAAAAAACATACAGGTCTATACTGTGACCTTTTCAGGGGCTGTCTAATCACCACTGACTGGGACTGCGACCTTGTACTTCCCGAGGAGAGCCAGTAAAGTCTTTGGCCTCAAGTTCTTCACAAAATGGTGTCAGAAATCACACTCAAGTTGCCATGTTCAGGAAGAATAATATTAACGAGTCCTTAACATAAATACCAAAAACTCCAATATTACTCGCTTTGTCCTTTTTGCATCCAAAATAAGTTGGCATCACAACCCAGCCTAACTCTCTGACTTGTCTGACCCTCACTTGTCTTTGCTACACCCTTTTAAAGTCACTGAGCATGCAGGTAAACCCACACAGCTGAGGCTGTCTAGACAGGAAATGAGCAGGCCATTTCCCCCCACAGCATCTTGGGACATGTAGTTTCCATATCCCCTAGATAGAGAAAACTACAATTTTTTAAAAGAGACAAGGTCACAGAGGGTAAAGGCTTCTCAAGACTCTGGGCCCAAAGTGCACTTCCTCTATGACCCTGTTCTACATTTTGTCACAAAACATAAACAAAAGGCTTATACAAAGCATGATTATTAATTTCAAGGATAAGAAACTATTACTCATAGTAGCAATGTATGTTCTCCTCTCGGTAAGAAGTCTACAGAACCTGAACTTTGATAATTATGTGCAGCACTACATAAATATAGTACATTTATTACTAAGAAGAAACTATTAATATTAAGAATCAATGGCAGGGCTCCAGACTAAAAAAATTACTTGGGTGCCACTGGCTCCTAAAATTAAACATTTAGGAGCCAAATGACTCTTTTTAGTCACCAAATTACAGAATCAAAATAGTTTGTCTGCACTGCACTCAATAAACTCAGCACATGCGGTGTCGTTATCATACGTCTTTGATACATCCATTCCATTCTTTTTCATGAGCAAGATTTGGGTGGCATATTTTGGGAATGGCAATTCCTGGCGTGTGACCATGTAGGCCGCATTAAATTTCATTTGGCTGTTTTTTTCACAGGCGTGATCCAGATCCAGAGACCTAACTTATACCACTTTGACAGGGGCGGAGCGGTGGCCCTGTGGCTCAGGATCTGCGCCTGTGGCTGGAAGGTTGCCGGTTCAAATCCTGTGGCCGGCAGATGAATCCTACTCCATTGAGCCCCTGAGCAAGGCCCTTCACCCCAGCTGCTCCAGGGGCGCCGTATAAATGGCTGCCCCTGCGCTCTGACCCCCAGCTTCTCTCCCTGTCTGTGTGTCTCATGGAGAGCAAGCTGGGGTCTGTGAAAAGACAAATTTCTAATGCAAGAAATTGTATGGGCTAATAAAGTGATCTTGTCATCAAAAGAGTCACGATGGTTTCCAACTCAGATTTTCTCAAATAATTTAAGGTAGTGCAAACAACCACTCTGCTGTCACAAGTCACCTTGAGAATGTAGAAGTCAAAGCCGTATGCCTTGTCAATGAGATCCAGCGTCCGAGCAGTGACGGTGATTTTAAACTTGTGGTCAAGGATCTCGCTGTATAGTTCCCTGTTAAAGAGCTGAGGCTTCCAGCATTTCTTCAGGCGTGTGGAGAGCTGTGGGAGAAAGAGGGAAACTAATACTGGGGTATTCATGCAATACTGACAAGCCACCCTGCAAACATGTCTTAATTTGTTCAAAGGTTCACATGGCAAGATTTAAATTTTCAGAATTCTGACTATTCTGACAGTTAGGGTTTTATCATTGCAAATGTGTGAAGTCGCTTGTGGTGACCTGTAATGTACAGCAAACTGTAAATTTGAAGACCCGATCTGAGCAGCGCTGTTTCTCACCTTATCGTTATTGGCATATCTGTACCCTGTGATCCAGCCTTCACCCCCCCACAGGCCTCTCTGGGACTCGGGGGGGTGGTAGATGGGAATGGGGACATCCTGGACTCTCTCCCGCTGGCCGGTTCTGGGGTTGAGCCTGAACTTGACCCCCAGGGGCTTCCAGTGCACGGCCGCGGGCGGGCGCGTCTCCTGCAGGGAGCGGAGGTAGTGCTGGGGCAGGCGGGCGTAGATGCCCTGCTTGAGCTTCAGCGCCTCCCACAGGCGCGGGGGGTACTTGTGCAGCAGCATCCTCCAGGACCGCAATAAAGCGCACGCTCGCCTGAGAATGGAGAACAGCTCTGAACACCCAGGCCAAAGCAGCCCCTTCACGGGCACGATCAGGAACATGTGTAAGGAAACGGTAAAAACAAATATAAGATCGTGTGAAGTAGTTCAGGTGGGGAGCTGCGTGGGCTGCAAAGGAACAAGTAAAGGTTTATTCCTGCTGAAAAGAGACGAAAAGAAACACAACGTTTCTTTTCAGCATGGAATAAACCTTCACTTATGCCTAAGACAAAGTGTGTTTCTGGTCCCCTGCGCCCGGGCGGTTAGTACTGTTCAGTGCTGGACGATAGAGGGATAGGCAGAGTGTAGGACCGCGGTGTCGCGTTTTATCAGTAAAGAATAAACCATGCGAAATATAAAGCAATCTCACAACAGTTTCACAATCCAGTTGGTTTTCCAAAACGACGACTTACCCGATACACTAAATACACAATTAATAATTTCGTAATTTAGGCACTTGAACACACTGAAAACAATTCCCCCACGTTACGTTTCCAATCAAGGACACAGTTGTACTTCCGGGAGCCAACCCGCCCATCGAGCGAGGCGATTGGCCGTTGAATGTCGTCAAGGTTGATCTTTACATTCTTATTGGTAAATCTGCTTGTCAGTTTGGCCATTCAGCCAATCCCTGCCGCACTACTGTGCGCGCTGCACGCCGGTATTGGATAATCAACTTGTCACTATTCAGATCAGGTTTATACAAACCAGCCGGTCGAAGCTGAACTCTGAGAGCGCTGTACTGTAGATTATTATGACCATTGAAACACTATATTATTATTATTATTATTATTATTATGAGAAAATGGATAGGAGCTTTGTGGATAAATTACACTCACATGTCTCCATGAGCAGACCAATGTTGGGTTATTAAAAAACATTTTTTTAATACAGTTACGGAAGGGATGCCCGGAAATCCATTCTAGTAATTCTGGGCATTCAGGAGAAGATACAGATTTCGTAAAACACAAATGCAGTGCTTCTGGTAGCAGAAAACATGCACAGGAGCCGCTCGGGGGACAGTGGCGGCTCTCTTACACTGTTCCGTTGTTCTGACAGCTCCTGCCCTTCTAGTCAGCTCGATAGTGGAGAATTGGCCATTTGTTTAAATTACAAGATTTCCTCTTAACATCAGAAAAGAGGCAATGAAAGAAGTTGCCTCTCGTACTGTCCGAGGAAGGTGATTTCACAACACTGGGGCAGCGACAGAGAAGGCTCGGGCACCCAGAGTCCGTGATTTAGTGTCCGACAGTTTGCCTCTGGACGGGACAGACGCGTTGCCAAACCAAACAGCTCTATGAAACTGGGAGAGATGGGGCTGGGAAACACTGAGATGTTTCGGTTCACCCAGGAAATACATCTCTGGTATGTTTTCTTTGTGATGCTGAAAATATTTGCATCCCCTCTGATCTGATGGCGTTAGAGACGGTTATTCCCCATTTTTCAGTCAGTTTTTTGTTTGGTTCTGAAAGTCAGTTAACATCAACATCAACGGACATCAAGAAATAAGATCATTTTATTGGCTATATACAATTTCTTGCATTAGGAATTTGTCTTTCGCATACCCCAGCTTGCTCTCCATGAGACACACAGACAGAGGGAGAAGCTGGGGGTCAGAGCACAGGGTCAGCCATACAGTACCCCTAGAGCAGTTAGGGTTAAGGGCCTTGCTCAGGGGCCCAACTTAGTAGGATTCCTCTGGCAGCCATGGGATTCGAACCAGCAACCTCCCAGCCACATGTGCAGATCCTGAGCCACAGAGCCACCACTCCATATAACAATAAAGTGAAGAACTGCTTCATGTTCAACATGGCGCCGGAGAGTCGCATGTTGCCATAAGCATTTCATTGCACTCCTGTGTTTTTATTTCTTAATTATCTGGATTCTTAAATTTAAAGGAAACAGCAGGTAAGATAACAAAATAAGCACATGAAAACATCTGGGTTGTGCAGAACACCACATACACAGGAAGAGAATCACCTTCTAATTATACCCAAAGCGGTAGAGAGACACACCCCATCGAAGCGCCCCCGCCGCCCGGAAGGTGGAATTGAACCACTCTGCCGTCAAACAGCTGCAGGTTTGAAGCCTGCACCCCGGCCCACCGAGGCTCATCCGGGCGATAGAAACAGGGGACAGGAGCCGTATATATCCCGGGACATTTGCTCATCTGTCACGCCTGCGGTGGGGAGCGAGAAAACAAAAGGGAGGAAAAAAGAAAAACCCCTCGCTGAAAAGAGCTTTAGCATGATCCGTTATTACTGCTTGGTACCATCATACTGCCTAATTTGTCTGTATGTCTGAGATATCGATACGTTCTGAAACAGGTCCACCTGTGCGGCGGCAGTGCACCGCGGGAAGGGCGGCGCGGGAGGCGCCAGGGCGCCGGGGCTCCCGGTGAAGGAGCCGGAGAGGCTGCCGGCGCGCAAGTCGGCTCCTCCTGACGCGCACCCGTCTCCCGGCCCGGGGAGCCAATATCGCTGAGGGGCAGGGGCACAGTTGGGAGTGTGCCTGGAAAATGTGAAGCGCAGACTAGACACCAGCTGAATTTCCACTTAGTTTTGCTGTGTTGTCTCCAGCTGTGAGGAGGGACGCGTCTGCTGGAACGCGTTTAGAAAAACACAGCCACCCGCTTTGAAGAGCATCCGTGGTTTCTGGGGCTGTGGAGCTCTCCACCCAGTTACAAGCGCAGTTTGCGCAAGTTTACCGAAGTGGGTCTGTTACCGTCAGACCAAGCGCTGATCAAAGTTATTTTTCTCTTCCTGTGCGTTTTCGCGGGATTTGTCATGTTCACCCTTGGTAACTATTTGCTATAGTAACTCACACCACGGTAACCCGTTCGTTACTGAACGAGTCTGAGATGCCTTCTTTCTGGGTTTAGGTCTATCGTGAATCGTACTGGCAGAAACATGCTCGAGTCCTGTCAGAGCTCTGCAGCCCCACTGCGCAGCGGGCCGGCCAGAGAGGGGGCAGGCCACCACCGCAACACTGCTTCTGTCACAAGCGGCCACGGGGTCATCTCGGTTTAATATCTCAGAGCTGACATTAGACACACAGAGATGTGTATTTCAGGCTCTGAGAACCGGTTGCGCTGGAGGCGGGCGCGACTCTGCAGCTGCCGAAGGTGAACTGAGGAATAATCCTGGGAGGAGAAGTCCGTGTTTTTTGGAGGCGTTACCTAGGTGGAGTTACGCAAAAACAGGAAATGTTGCAGCTCGATAAACGATTAAACATTCCTATCAGCTTAATAACGTGAATTCTCAAGCCGCCCCCAGGTTGCGAATGGATTCCAAGCGGCGCTGCTGCGGGGGCGGGAGGCGCCGGACAGGCAGAGCCTCTGCAGCAGCTGTGCGCCGGGGAGCCCCGGGGTTTCTGTGCGAAAGGTTGAGGGAGAGCTTCACAACCCCTCACACTGTCGCTGTTATGATCTGACTTGTTCATTCACAGCAATGAACTGGCAGGACTGCCACCGATCCCTGCTGCGCGGCGAGTGAAAAGGGTTTAGGGAAGTCGCCCGAGCTGTCTCTCTCCGGGCGGAGTGCTGACAGGTAGGGGTTCTCCATGACGAGCTGCTGGCTGGGAGCGCCGTGCCCTGCAGGTGGCGCTGCGCCTCCCTGGCAGCAGAGCTTGTTGGCACACTCCTTCCCGCAGGCCAGGCTGCAGGGGGGCGGCGGCTGCCCGCGGCCGGGGGGCGGGGCGCCGGCCTCGGGCTGCACGGTGCAGCGGCTCACGCCCACGCCACGGAGCACCGCGGTGACGGCCGACACGAGCTCGGGGATCCCGGGGGCGGCGGCGCAGTGCACGTGCACGGACGCCACCAGGCAGGCCTCGGACAGCTGCCACACGTGGAGGTCGTGGACCGCCAGCACGCCGGGCACGCGGCCGATCCGGGCGGCCAGGCTGCGCGGGGCGATGTGCGCCGGGACGGCCTGCAGCAGCACGAGGCCGTGCCGCTTGAGCTGGGGCAGCGCGCCGGCCAGCAGGACCAGCACGGCCGCCAGCGAGAAGGCGGGGTCCAGGTAGACGTAGAGCCGGCAGGCCCCCTCGCTGCGCTGGCCCTGGCAGCCCGGGGTCAGCAGCAGCTGGGTCAGCCCGCTGGCCAGCACCAGCACCGGAGCCAGGAGGCCCCGCGCCGCCCCCAGGACCCAGGGAGCCCTGCAGCGCCCGCCGCGCCCCGCCCAGCGCCCCGGCCTCTCGCCTGGCCCGGGCTGCTGTCCTGCGGCGCTGGAATCTGGGGAGAGTGTGGAGAGAAGAACAGCGTGAAAATCCTTCGCCCTCACTGATGCTCTGCTCCTGCCCCCAGCTGAGCTGTTCCTGCGCCCTCCTTCCCCACAGCAGGGCTCTCTAGGAAACAGAGATGGGCTGACAGGCGGACGGCGAGGGTTGTGCTGAAAGCGGTTTGTCAAACAGCACACAGGTGGAAGAACGCAGGCAGGGCGGGAGGCACCTTCCTGCCAGCACCTTTCTAAACTATGATTGGGCTTGAGAGGGGAGAGGACTGATCACTCCCTAACAGTGCAAGGAAGCAGGGCTGTCCTGCCTGGAGGCTAACCACAAGGTCACTCATGTCCCACAGACGAGACAGTGTGTGGTGATGTCGCAGGCGCAGTGATGTGGTTGCCTGCTATGGACTCACAAAACAGCAAGACCTGTGTCCAGGGTCTGTTCAGACTGCACACACCAGTACGCTGCAGGTGTCTGAAGTTATGGATGATGTCCAAAAGTCATTCAGAGTACTCGTATAAATAACAAAGCAGTTATTACTACTTTCTTCGCATACTCCAGTTGACTAGAGCAGCAGTTCTCAGCCCTGGGCCTGGGGCACTACAGTGTCTCCTGACTTGTGTCCAGCTCGGCTTCTAATTGCTTAGTTCAGTTAATCCCAAATTCAAGTTCTTGCTTGATGAGATCTTTTTAACCTGTTTCTGCTTGTTTCAATCTTCTGCTCCAGGAATACTCTGCTTCAGGAGTGTGGTCGCAGAGCAGGCCTGTTCCACTGAGCTTGGTCAGTGTGCAGCTCCTGGTCACTAGACAATAAAGGACACCCTGACACTGTGTCAAACACTCCCACGCACGACGCTCCTTCATGTGCAGTGCGAGAGGCTATAGGGGCTTTGCTGTGTTGTCTGGGTGAGACTCTTGCCGCCCGGAGAGCTGGCTCACAGACAAGTGTTTACCGTGCGAGTGTGGGGCACCGGCGGGCTCCCCGCTGTCCCTGTCCAGCTGGCCGTGGGACACCAGGCTGGGCTGGGCTTTCAGGAGGGTGCAGGAGGCCCCAGGATTGCAGTATAGCAGCAGGTCCAGCGGGGGGAGCTCCAGCGCCGCTCCAGCAGGATTCGGCGGGCTCCCAGAGCACTCGGCGTCTTCTCCCCCGGTTGCCTCGCTCCTCTGCACCGGGAGCTCAGCCTCGCCTCCTGTGAAGGGAGAGAGCTCAGGCGCTTGCAGGCCTGGTGCACACAGTAGAGAGCAGCACACTGGCTCAGTGCACGACAGAGAGCAGCACACTGGCTCGGTGCTCCTCCTGGCCAGCGCATGACAGAGAGCAGCACAGATAAAGTCTATAGCACAGTGGCTGTGCAATCGCATACAGTATCTGCAGCTCCCAGTGAGTTTATAACCAGTGGGTTCCATTGCATAAAACTCTGAGCTGCTTTGAATGAAGGTAACAGTTAAATAATCGATCGATCAGCCAGTGGATCAATCGGCTAATCTCTAGCGGGAAACCTCGCTCTGCCATTCTGCCTTGTTATTTAAGAATAATTTACCCTAATTCCGTCAGCGAAGCTTTTCCTCCTGAGGAGCTCTCAGATGCCCACCCTTACAGTAAAGGAGTAGAGCTACCTCTGCCCGCCGATGCCAGGCTCCCCTCACTGGCGTCCCACCCGTCGATGCAGCCAGCAGCCAGCACCCCTGCGTTGAGCAGCACCCCCATGGCCCCGGCAGCGAGGGCCAGGCAGGGCCGCTGGCCAGCGTGCGGCTGCAGGAAGTGGCTGAGGATGTCCAGCGAGACGGAGGCGCAGAGCGAGGCCAGGAGCAGCGCGGCGACCAGGCCGCCCAGCGGCTGCAGCCGGCGCCAGGGCCGGGCCGGGGCCCACAGGCGCACGCCCAGCTGCAGGAGCAGGTGCAGCGTGTGGAAGGAGTCCACCGTGATGATGAGGGAGTTGCAGAGGCGGCTGACGACGAGCTGTCCCAGCAGCACCAGCAGTGTCAGGCCCAGGAGGCCGCAGCGTCCAGAGCTCGGCGCCGCACGGGCCATCGTCCTGGACACACACACACATGCACACCGTGATGCAGCTACAGCCGAGGACAGCCCACTGACTGCTCCCGCACAGGGGTCTGGGGCTGACTGGCTATCGAGCCCCCCCTCAGCGGTACGAACCCGACTGGCTCACCGGGGCAGAGGCTGCGCAGGGCGGGGAGCGCAGTGTGTGAGCCTGAGGCAAGCGGGGCAGGACAGAGGAAAGTGACTGCTGGACTTCAGCAGGGGTCAGCGATCGCTACAGTAACACATGAGCCCCGGTCTCGCTGCCAGCGCCTCACGGTCAGCCTGGCCTGACCTTCTCATCTCCACCTTGGCCAGCGGGGGAATAACATGGAGACCCCAACTGTCTCCCAGCTGACAGCGTGGAGCGGTCAGTCGCTCAAAATGCACACGGGGAGGTGGGGAGATGGGCGGAGAAAACTGGATTAAAAAGTGACATAAGCATGGGAGAACATACAGACTCCACACGCACCAGGCTGGACTCAAACACAGGACTCGTGAGCTCACGTTCATTCCTCTGCTTCCTGTTGTTGGAATACTGTAAGCAAATCCTAGAATTGTACTCCAGTAATTACATAGTATTTGTTCTATTTAATTCCCCTAATGTACTCCTTCATGTTTTGATCATTTTAAGAATGTTGCAGGATACTCAGAGGAAGAGGCATCCTCTAAAAACCAAATGATGGTTACAATGTTGACATCGCACGATGGCCATAAAGAGCTCTCAATATAAACCAATCATTAGACATTTTAAATGTTTGCAGTTTCTCACAAAACGTGTTAAAATCGACCGCAGTAATTGAGAGCATTAGCGGGAGTAGTACTGCGCGGCGCGGGACTGGGGTTCAGTCTGTGTGAAGCCTGCATGTTCCCCCCGAATTGAGGTGGGTTTTCTTCGGGGGTCCTCTTTCCTCCCGGACTCGAGCGGGAGGGGAGCAGGCAGGCGAGCGACAGCGCCCCCAGAGGACGGGCTGTTTCTACACTGTGGGTACACACGGCCGCGCTGAGAGAGGGAGCCCCGCGGAGTCCTCTCGCAGGCGCGCAGAAAGCGTGAGGACGTCCTGCAGACGGGTCCCTCGTGGCTGCGGGGGGTGTTTCGGAAGGAGGCAGAAAGAAACGGGATTCAGAGCTGCAGACGCAGTGCCACTGGCTGCAGGTGTGAGTTTGCCCTGCGTTTCCAGGGCTATCGGGCAAATGGACGTTAGTGATTGTTAGAATTGCTTTCCGATGGTTAGAGATGATTAGAGAAGGAGATTACGAGAATCAGAACTGATCTGTTACCTTGGGCGTGTCGGCGGCCGGCCGTCAGTCGGATCCCAGCGAGGGCGATCTGTGCGCCGCGCAGCAGCAGGGAAGATGATCTGCGCCCCTCTGCTGCTCCCAGCCGGGTAACCCCTCTCCTCTGGCGATGTTAAGCGCTGTCATGTGAGAGGCAGAATCCTTTTTTTTCTAGCGCTTTTTTTTCTCCCTGTCTGGGCTTAGACGTTCTTCAGTGAGACAGAACAAAAACAAGAATATCAAAACACTCCCCCCTCTTTAATCCGAGCAATGCGGACAGTCCAGGCCACAGCTTTTATAACCCAAGACTGCTTTTCAGAGCTCATTTACTCTTCCCAAGGAGAGAGCACAACCAAAAAGGTTTCTTTACCTACAAATCAGAAAACAACAAACCTGCTTGTGCTACCAGAGCCTCACCCAAGGTGTTCAGTGTCTGGCGTTCAGGTGAATGCTGCTCGGCCCACAGTGGACCTGTACACAGCAGGGCTAAGCAGTTTGTGTTGTCTTTTAAATAGTCTCATTTTTCATAATCCTTAGTTTTCAGACGAACACGGTGCCCCTCCAGGATCACTCTGGCGAAGAGCAGCAGAGCTCAGTCAGCACAGGAGCGTGGGGCAGCAAGAGTCCTGCCCAAGCCGGTCCCCTGGGGGTCAGACCTGCTGTAACTCCTGCACGGTCCACTGTTTCCTGTCTCGCGTACTGCCGTGTGTTCCTCCTCTCCAGGTCAACACACAGTTGAAACGGTCTGGACAGCAAGAGATTAATGGCATCCAGGCACTAGAATTGACAGCCTTTGACATCTGCCTGCACAGGGGAGTAAGAGCTAAAACAAAGGAGCCTGGACGAGGTAGAGGACTCCGGACTGAGAGGAAGCTGTGTCAGTTCTCTTCTCTGGTTGGTGGGGCGGCTGCTCTGTTCCCAGGGCTTTCGCCCGTTTGAAGCTGTTCTCTGGTTCAGTGTGCTGGGCTGCTAAGCCAACGTGCCAAACACAGTTTGACAGCCTGGAAAGGTCATTTTCGGGAAAAAAAATTCCAGTACAGAACTTCCCCCTTCAATAAAAGAAAAAGAGTAACATGATCATGACAATTTAATCATCAAAAGGTTTTACTGGCTTTAAGTGAAAATATAGTGGTGCAAAAAATAAGGCTTATTTCTGACAGCACTCCACCTTTCAACAGCACACAGACAGAGCTCCTGACCCGGAGTTCATCATGACAGTCAGCAGATTTCATTTCAACAATTTCCCAGTGTTCCGCAGCTGTTTGTTTAATCAAAGCCCTCCGGGTGAAGGCCAGGCTGAACCTCAAGAACAAGGCTGGCAGCCTAAAACAGCAGCTCTGTGCACATTTTATCTGCTTGTCTCAACAGAAGGGTTCTTCTGTCCAAACAAAGAACATAACGAAGGATTCATTCACAGTCAGCCTTGAGCTCATTCCTCGTTAGGGTCAAGGCAACGCAGAGCCCATCCTGCTATCCTGGAGCAGACACTGAGCACTGGGTCAATTTGAAGATGCCAGTACCGGAGCCGGCGGGTCTCTGGGATGTAGCCCACGAGAACATGACAGCGCCACACATGGCAAAGCAGAGCCCACGAGCTACAAGCCAGCAGCCACTACTATGTCATGGAACTCGTCTAGGACAAGGATGGATATTTCCTCCGTCGTGTTTCCTAGCAGCATCAGTAAGAGTAGTGAATTGGCTGCAACAGTATGTCTGGTAATACTTTCTAAAAAACGAACAACAGTTTCAAGTACTACTGTGTAGCAGCTCAGTCCCGGGTGTGCCTTGCACTGCTGGCAAGAACAGGGAGACAAATGAAACATTCCAGGACCTTTGAATGTTGAAGGCTGAACTTCAGAAATCTCCTGGAATGTTTTCCCCAAAGACAAGTACATGAGTTGTCTTGTATATAAACTCATCAGCAATTGAGAAGGACAAAGAAAGTCTCTTTAGTGCAGCAGCTCTCCACAGAGATGCACGTCCACAATTCTAACCCCAGACACCTCAGAGTGCATGACCTTTAAAGACTTGATTACCCCCAAGGGAGAATGTGCGCAACCACCACTCCCAGCTGTGCAGCAGTCTGTCCTCAGTACTCTACCCAGGGGTGAGCTGGGTCCCCTCGCCATAAACACCCCCCCGGGGTTACAGGCTGGGTTCAGGGGTGTGGGGCCACTCCGCTCCCAGACTTGTCCAGACTTGTCCAAACCGCTTCCCAGACTTGTCCAGGAGCCCACGAATTGGGCCACATAGCCTCCTCTCATAGGTAACTATGGCAGCCTGTTATGATTTTATTAGACAAAACCTCCCCTTGAGGCAGTTTAAGTCCACAATTATCTGTTACCAGTCTCAGCGGGGTGACTGTGGAGATGAGATTATTGGTGGAGGTTGATGGTGGGTGCAGGGGGCTGGTGGCTTGTTGTTTCATTGTGGTGCTGAAGTCCTTGTGAGTTTTCAGTGGGTTTGGTCTCCTTGATCCACCTTAGTTAGGATGGTGCCTGTTCCATGTGGAGATGTTTTTGACAGAAGCAGGACACTGGACTGGCAGCAGCCGGTGTGATCCAAGTCAGTGTGATCCAGGTCAGTGGGATCCAGGTCAGTGGGATCCAGTGGCAGACCTAAACAGAAAGACCCAGGGAGGCTCTGGGGGGGGGAGAAGCAGGGTGATGGAGCCCAGCCCTCCATCAGAAGCAGGGTGACAGTGTCGGGGGAGCGGAGTGGCCCCACACCCCTGAACCCAGCCTGTAACCCTGGGGGGGTGTTTATGGCGAGGGGATCCAGCTCACCCCTGGGCGGAGCACTGAGGACAGACTGCTGCACAGCTGGAAGGAATCTGCGCAGACCAGCGAGATCTTGACTGGACTTTCTACAGCTGGGAAACACACCTGTTTGAGACTCTTCCAACAGAAGAGCACAGGCAGCTGAAGAGCTGTGAGCTGAAGAGGGAGGTCCTGCAGGCTCGAATTAGCTACAGGAATTGCAGTGGAAAGCTCAAGGCTTCGGCCAGCCCAAAAAGGAAACTCTACATGGGTTTGTCCTGCTCAACCCCCTAGGAGGAGAGCGACCCGTACAGAACCCTTCTTGCTGCTCAAGGACCTTCTGAGATGTGTGGAGATCCGAGATGGCCAGCTGAAGGGTCCAGACGGTTCCCGAGGTGCGAGATGAGCCGCAGTTGGCGGTGGAGGTTAGGGAGGAGATGTTATCCTGGCCTAGACCTCCACAGTGGGAAGAGGTCGAAACACCCAGCTGTTGGCCTGTGTCCCCAATGCCTCTGGGGGGTCGCCATGGGGCAGATGACACTGCCTTCCCTGAGAGAGGGTGTCACCTGGGCCAGCACAACCTGCACCCTCTCCAGGCTCCTGCGGGGTGCAAGCTGGGGTGCTGGGGGTGACTGGGGCATGGCTCCTTCAGCCTGTCCTGTTTGAGCTGATTTCTGCTGTCGTGAACTAGAGGCTGATAAACAGCCACTAAATGCTTAACAATAGTCATAGTGGGGATTTTTGATTGATTTGAAGGGGGTAGGAGTTTATTTGGTAATAGAAATAATTAAATGCTACAGTGTAAAAGGATTTCATGGTGGTGGTTGAGTTCTTGATGAGCCTCACTGCAGGAGGTTGTTAGTATTGTACTGACTCATTGTGGCCAAGATTTAAAATGGAACAGCGGCAGCTGCAAAGTGTTTCTTTCTGGATATGGAGGGAAACATGAGTATTGTGGTTTTTGAATAATCAAGGAAATGGCAATTGAATTATATTAATAATAAGAAGATGTTTATTATCATGATAAAACATGGAAAACATTCATTTTGTAGCATTCACAGCTAATTTTTTATACAAAAATTGATGCACAGTCTATAGTATTATGCTTCTTTAGAATCTGTGGGCGTCTTCAGACAGCCCTGCGCAGTGGCAAATAACATTATACTGTAGCTGTAAAAATACATTAACACAGGGGTTCCCAGTCCTGCTCCTGGTGTTCCACCACATGCTGAATCTCATTCCTCAACAACTTAATCAGATCATTTAAGCCTTACGCAATCCAAGAAGGTACTTCAATTGAATATTTGCGTTTTATTTCTAGTCACAAGTTTGGGATTTTATTTCACTTACAAAATAAAACAGTAAAACTCCAACATGTTTAAGAGCTGGGAACAAACAGTTCAGATTAATCTTATTATTAAGTCAATGAAGAGTTTGATTGTGTAACTGAGGGCTCGGCTGGAACAGAAATCATCAGGTGTGGGTCACCAGGCCCAGGATTGGGAACCACTGCTCTAAACCAACACAGATGAATCAGCTTACACCAGTTGATAACATACACTGACAAGTCTTGTACAAACCCCTCTTTGCTCCTAAATTTGATTGTTCCATTCTAGCTGCTACTGGCTTGAGCTTGATGATTGTCGGTCTGTTCACAGCATCTCACATTGCATAAGACTGATGGTTACTAGTCCACAAACTGGGCTCTCTGTGGTGGATGCAAACACCAGTGCTGAGTATGCACTATTGCACATCAGTCTGCTCATCTGTATGTACAGGTCGCACTTGTTCAGTATGAGGCTCTGTAGAGCACGACACAGTGCAGACTAGAGATCTCGTCCTCTTTCTGGGGAGCATGCAGGAAGTTCAATTGTTTGTCGGGGAGTCTGCAGGAGGGACTACAGACTCCTTCCATATTGCAGCTTCCTGTTGCACAAGTAACAACCGTAAGGATGGCCATTCATTTCCATCATGCTCTTACAGTATGTGATGCTCAAGATCACAGTTGCAGACTGTTTTGTTTGTGTCTGCTCCGTTTTGTGCCTGGTGTTGTGTAGAGGCTGATCTCGAGAATGGTAGAGACCTGTGTTAATGTTGGCAGTAACATAAAACTCTTTCTTGTAATATTTAATCAAAATTAAAATAATACATTCACAGTAGCAATACAGACAACCACAGAACAACAGTTTAGTGCGTGTTCTAGTCTCCTCCTGGCAGGATCAGGTCACAGTGGGAGAGCCTGCAGGAAGCCGAAGGGACCAAAACCTCTACTGCTTTCAAGTCAAGTTCAGTTTTACTGCAGCACCAAATCCTCTAATCTGGTGAAAGACTTTATGAAGTGGTTTGAGGTTATATTTTATTTTTTTATTTTTAATTCACTCCCCTTACTAAGAGATAATACTGATTGTAAGGATGAAGAGATGGTCTCAATCACAAATACTTGTCTGAAGATTTTCGCACATATTTGGAAGCCATAACGCTCTCCGCACCCATGCTACTGCACTATTGCCAGGAGCAGTCAAGGCTGTAGGGAGGCAGTGTATTGTCACAGGCCAGAAGCTCTACACTCTCCTTGCAGTACTTCACCTGCTTGCCCAACCTGCCACATCTAAAAACTGCCATCTGATTCTGAAGGTTATTCACAGTATATATGGAAATATAGATGTGTGCAAATATTAAATTTAAGATATAAAACAGATTACAGCGAAATATGTGCTGCACAACAGTAAAGGTCAAGATGGAGCCAGAATTATACCATGCATAATGTGACTACCTGTCATTTGGTATTAGGAAATTGATTAAGCATTTTTAAAATGAAAACAAACCAGAAATGGTACGCATACATTCACAGTGATTAGTGTTCCATTCATTTCTGAATTCCAGGACTGAAATTCAGAATGAAATTAGATAGTTGAAATAGAATAACAGGCAGAAATCAGGGGTAATGGTGTGAAGTGATCAATAGAGTTTGATTCTGTTTAACCAATCAGAGATTGGGATTTCACTAAGCTGTGCTTTGGATGTATAATATATATATATACTGATGGAAAAAAGAAACACAACACCTCCTCCTGCACACTCTGGCCCTCCTGTCTGTGTGGAACAGGTTGAAGAGTGACTCACGCCACTGCTGACCAGTCTATCGCAGCCTCTGTCTGGCCCAAGCCAGTCAGGTGTGACATCTAGGAGGTGTGAGCAGAGGGCCCCTGACAGGTCGCCTTGCTATAGGGCCAACAGCATGGAGCTTCACTGCCCTGTCACTGATGCGGCCATTGTGTCTGCTGGTAGTTTCAGCAGCAGTACAGGTGGCAGATCTGAAACGATCTCTCAGATGGACCAGTCTGATGTGTCGGTCCTGCTCTCCAGTGTGGTCACTCGTGGGCGACCGGATCTTGGACGGTCATCTGTCCTGCCAGTCTGCTGAAACCTTCTCTGCAGTCGGGACACAGTGGAGCGGCTTAAACTCCATAGTGTCTGGCAACGCTGGCACATGACATCCTGCCTGCAGCATGCCAGTGGTCCTCTCCATTGCTTCTGGTGATGTTCTAGGCGTTATAGAATGCACAGAAAACTGACTAAGTGTGATTCTTTTCATTCAGTCTCCTAAGCTTTGAATTTAAGGCCTTTTTAAAGGTGTCCTGATCAGGCATTGCTCCACCTGGACCTCGTTGGGTAAAAGTGCACCTAAAGAGCTTTCGTGTGATTGGCAAGTTGCAATGCCTCACTGCACAAGTTGTATTGCTCTGCAGAGGGCTTAAAACACATTGACATCTTTTTGTGAAAGTAGATAAGCTATAACTGTAGTATTCTCTTTCCAGAAAATGTTGCGTTTCTTTTTTCCATCAATGTATTTGTAACTCTTTCAGTGTTGACGACAGCTTCACTGTTATCCATGGGTCATAGATCACTTTAACTGGTAAAAAGAGGTCCATTTATGCCTCTTAGATACATGAATAAATGTATTATCTATTTGAAAACAAGCACCACTGTCTTCTACAGTATAGAAACACCTGCAGCATGCCCTACATGATGGACAAGGATGCTCATCATGATGCTGGCGTCTGCTTTATGCTGGGTGTCAGGACATCCAACTCACTGACAATACAAAGTCAGGTAATTTTACTATTTCAGGGCTCTGTGTAACTGCAATGAGCCATTCAAATAAAAAAAAACATTCCAATCCAATCCTGCCAGAATATTTGACTTTTCTACATTAGCACCATTCTTTTCAAACTTTGTTTAAAAACACGTCTCATTTCTCTCGGCTAGAGTTATTATTCAAATCAGATGTTTTTTAACAATTTTACATGTTTTGGCAAAATATACCTTTATCAGAATGTTTTGATGATGGACAATTGTTGGAATGAATTTTGGAGTAGATTTTTCTGGGTGTATGTTCTTTTTCTCTTTTGTATTCCCAGAATTATTATTCAACACAAAATGTTTCACAGGAAAAATATAAGGACAGACCACTCAAGACACAATAAGTAACAAAATCCCTTCCCCCTTCATGAAGAGAAATGATAAAAAATGGCTCAGGGCCAATGGCTTGTAAACAACCCAGACCAGTTATACACTAAAGACCCTTCAGGGTAAAAAAAGTGAAGGTTGATTTATGAAGATACATAGTGCAAAGGCTCAGTAAAGTCACATTAAAGTTCGCTAACAGATAAGGAAATGTGTGGTACTAATATACTGCAAAAATACATAAATGATTAATTAACATAATTTGGAAGCCTGACAAACTGACTCAAAGGCTCTTCATTGATTAAGGAGGCTTACTTGCTGAGCTCTGAAGGCCTTTCTGGGTGGTGTGAGAGGCCAGGGCTGTCACGGCTTGCACCTGGCTCTCCGCTGCGCCAGGCTGTGCAGCGCGCTGGCGGACAGGAGTGGAGCGATGTAGACAGAGTCCCCGGCGCTGAGGGCCGGCTGCTCCTGCAGCCGGCCCGTGAGCCAGAAGGCATAGCTCCTGTCCAGCGCCAATGGGGGGCAGCCGCAGTGGTCAAGCTGGACTGCAGCGAGCTTCTCCCAGATCTGCAGTGCTCCACTGTGGCTCGCTAACACCTCGATGACCCTGGTCAGACTGTAAACAATGCTGCTGCCCTTGATCGTCATTCCTGTGACTTGACCTACAAGGACTACGTGGTAAGAGTTGAGGAAGAAAACAAAAAAGAACCAAATCAGAGAGTGTTTCTGAGCTGTGTTCCTGGCATGAGGGTGTGACTGACGAGATGCCGTCCCTCTCTGTATCAGCACATAGCAATTCTAACACACGTCCTTTGCATTTCACACCGTCAGAGCTGGGACCCTCTGTGATCCCCACTGTGGACCAAGCAAGGACCGCTGTGCGACTCAAAGCTTGATTCACACCCTGCAGAATTCTTTAGACTTACAGTAGCCTGTAGGCCAAACAGTCTCTTCTTAAGCAGTTCCATAACTTCTGTATTTCAGCTTGATCAGATTCACCGTAATTGTTGCATGCAAACCCATTAAATCCAGTTTGTTTAAGTGAATGAAGTATTCATTCTGTCCTAGCTCACAACCTCACAGGACCTGGAGAATCCAGCAAAGCCCACCCCAGCCTCTTGCTCACCTGTGGCGTTACAGACAGCAGACTGGCTCATGTCCTCCAGCTGCATCAGCACACATTCTCCTGCAAAACACAGGCGTGGGGTTCAGTTATCGCCCTGGTCAGTGCTCCTGGCACAATAGTAATAATCATTACACTTATATAGCTCCATTCAAAGCTATACAGGTAATGGGGACTCTCCTCAACCACCATGTAGCCCCACCTGGATGATGCAACAGAAGCCAGAGTGCACCAGTGTCCCCATCACTATACTGGGGCATTAGGACCCACCTAGACCGCAGGGTGAGCACCCACTACTGGTCCAGGAGGTCTCCCTCCCAAGTACTGACCAGGCTCACACCTGCTGAGCTTCAGTGGGCTGCCAGTTGTGAGCTGCAGCACATAAGTGGTGTCCCTGTTATATGGCAAGTATAACAGGGACAGAGGATTTGCCCCGATATGCACACTAGCGGTGCTGCGCTCGAGTCTGCAGGGGCTCGGGGTGCCCTGTTTTTCAATCTGCGCGTCACCAGGCGCTCCGAAGTGCGCATCGGAGCGGACTGCGCTGAGGAGAATTATGGTGACGTTTTACTCTCTGACCTACAATTTCAACGCGGAGAGAAGTTGCCGCGGAGGATAAAATATCCACGTGTCAGGAAAGTTGAACTTTTTTTACAGTTTTAAAACTCATGATATTTTATGTAAAAACATAATTTCTACTTTAGATTCATAATGTATGTATTCTAGGAACGGGAATTTGGCATAAAGCTTTTATTTTGTCACCCTGTTTAGACTGATCAATATTCGTTTGCCTGCGGTGTGTTTTGTACACTGAATATTTCATAGTACACATATTTAATAGTATAAAGCTTTCGGGTATTGCCAAGTTAACATAATTAGTTCGCTTTGAACGTGAATAAAAGGTTTATAAGATAAGTGTTACAACCACATTCCGCACGCGTCCTCACTAATTACCTCATTTTCCAATCACGCCTCGGCTGTCCGCTATTTAAACCCTCTTGTCTCACTTTCCCATGTTCGGTATTGGAGCCCCTGACTGAGCTCCGTCTCCCCGTTCTGCGCTATTTCCTCAGCCTTGAGCACTGGGTTTAGCCTTCTGCTCTGCCCTTATCGGACAGCCTGCTCTCGGATCTGAACTGAACTAAACGCGCCGCATAGGGTCCAGCTGTTTATTACGCTGCCGGTCTAAAAGTACAGAGCTCGCATAATGGACCCCGCGGGATATCAATCGATTTGCTCGGTCCTCCAACATCATGCACAGGCTCTCAACAAGCTCCACGCCTCCATGCAACAACTCGTGGAGCAAGTCTCTCAACTCCCCACGTCCCCTCCACCAGTCGCAGCTGCACCTGCCCCCGCCGCTCCAACGGCATCTCCTCCGATTGCTATCCCGGAGAAGTTCGACGGGAACCCAGCCAAGTATAAAGGATTCATCACCCAATGCTGGGTCACCTTTCAGCTCCTCCCTGACCGTTTCCCAACCTCCAGGGAGAAAATAGGGTTCATCATCTCCCTGCTGAGCGGCAGGGCTCTGGACTGGGCAGCAGCACTCGTCAATAGAGGCGCCCTGGAAACTACCGACTGGAAGCAACATTCGGCAACGTAGGGGCGGAACAGCTTGGGCTGTGCCTCTCGGCACTGCAGCAGGGACAAAGATCAGCCCAGGAATACGCAGTAGAATTTCAGACCTTAGCCGCGGCATCTTCTTGGAATGATGAAGCCCTCGTCTGCCAGTTCCACCGCGGCCTTTCAGAGGAAAGTAAGGACCACCTGACGCTACTGCCCCTGGACTCCCAGTCCCTGTCTGCTGCCGTCTCCCAGGTCCTGGCCCTGGACGCACGCATTCAGGCGCGGAAAATGGAGCGGCACTTAGAACGCAAGCCACAACACTTGCCCCTGGCGTCTGTCTCCGGGCAATCGGGACCCATGGATCAGCGTCCTTCTCCCGTGGAAAAGGATACACGCAGGCGTGAGGGTCGCTGTTTGTACTGCGGATCCGCCAGACACCTTGGTCCTGCCTGTCCTCTCAGACCTCTTACCCCTCTGCGCCCCACAACCCCGTCCAAGGTCGGCACCATCACTTTCTCTCGGTCCTTCTCGGACACCTACATTTCTGTAACCCTCTCCTGGAATCCTGTTCACCTCAGTCTCCCGGCTTTCATTGATTCAGGTGCCACTGGGAACTTCCTAGATGCCACCCTGGCCAGGGAACGGAAGATTCTCCGAGTACCCCTGTTGCCCCCCTCCACATCAGGGCGCTAGATGGTTCCTCCTTGTCTCCTGGATCGATCAACTGGAAGATGGTTCCCCTCACCCTGAGCGTCGGTGCTACTCATACGGAACAAATTTAATTTTTTCTTCTAGACTCCCCGTCTCACCCTCTCCTCCTGGGTCACCCCTGGCTCCTGGCACATGACCCTGTTTTTTCTTGGACGCATAATGAAATTCTTGCGTGGAGCTTGCGATGTCATAACCAGTGTTGCCGTCTCCCAGTCAGGATCTCAATTGCCTCCCTCTCACTGGACTCTTCCTCCTGCCTTCCATCTCCATATTCAGATCTCCAGCAGGCATTCTCCAAACGGAAAGCCCACCCCTACGACTGTGCAATAGGCCTGTTACCTAGAGCTCTGGAAAGTTACATCTGTGAATCGCGGGAATCTGACTTCATTTGCTGGGCTATATCACCCGCCTGCGCCGGATTCTCCTTTATTGAAAAGGAGGACGGCTCACTCCGACCTAGCAGCGATTTTACAGAGGACTGGACAGCATTACTATCCCCTTCCCCTTATACCAGCTGCTCTTGAGTCAGTCCGAGGTGCCACGGTCTTTACCAAGCTAGACCTCCGAGGGGCGTACAATCTTATCTGTATCGGAAGGGGCATTATGAGTACCTGGTTATGCCTTTTGGTCTCGTCAGTGCTCTTTCTGTGTTTCAATCCCTCATTCGAGATTTTCAGGGACATAATTCATAAATGCGTCCTTGTCTACTTCGATGACATCCTATTTTTTTTTCCAACAGTATCCAAGATCACATCCCTCATGGCTGTGAAGTCCTCTCCCAATTAGATTAAAAAATAAACTATGCAAAACTAGAAAAAATGTCTTCCACGTTTCCAGTATTCACTTCCTGGGTTATGTCCTCTCCCCCCTTACTGTTCAAATGGATCCTGTGAAAGGGGGGGCTAGTAGGGACCGGCCCACACCAAGGAATCTCAATGGGATCCAGCGATTCCTCGGCTTGGCGAACTTCTACCACCACTTTATACGCAATTTCAGCTCGCTGGTTGCGCCAATTGGCCTCCTCACATGTAAAGGTCCTAACATGGGGAACTGAAGCCCTGAAGCCCACCTCAGCCATACTACGCCGGCACCCCGACCCCCCACTGCCCATGTGGTGGAAGTGGATGCCTCCGCTCATGGAGTTGGAGTGCTGCTCTCTCAACGCCAGGGAGATGGACACGCTGCACCCCTGTGTTCTCTTCTCCAGGAGGCTATCCCCAGCCAAGCCCAATTATGATGTGGGCAATCACGAGCTCCTGGCTATTAAGCTGGCGCTTGGGAATGGTGACACTGGCTGGAGGGGGTACGGCATCCGTTCACCATTATCACTGACCACAAGACAGCCAAACGACTCAACTGCCGTAAGGCCAGACATTCGCTGTTTTTCTCTGGGTTTTGATTTTTCAAAGGTTGTCTCCTTTCCTTTGCTCATTGGGGTATCAGCCCTCCCTCTTTCCATACGACTGCCAGGGGACCACGATACCCTCTGTTAGGGAATACATTGCCCGCCTCGGGAAGATCTGGCGGGTTACTCAACGTGCCCTACTGAGGACAACACGGCACCAGGTTGCCTCTGCAAACGGTTACCGCCGACCCTCACCACGGCCCTGCGGAGGGCTATCCATGAGGAACCTCCCCCTACGCCAGCCGTCCAGGAAACTTGGCCCAAGTTTCATCGGTCCTTTCAGTGGTCTTGCACAGGTCACCCCAGTATCCTATCGTCTGGCACTCCCTCCCACTCTTAAGATCCACCCTACCTTTTACATTTCCCTCCTTAAACCATTCCACAGATCCTCCTTGTCAAAACCCAAGCCTGGCCCCACACCCAGCGGTCATCTAGCCTACACTGTTCACCGAATCCTGCACTCCCGCTGGTACCGAGGCTCTCCACACTACCTGGTAGATTGGGAAGGCTACGGACCAGAGGAAAGATCTTGGGTTCCGGAAGGAAACAACATCCTGGACTGCGATCCGATTCGAGATTTTCATCAAGTCTTCCCGGACTGACCAGCCAGGGCGTCAGGAGCTGCCCGTAGAGGGTGGGGGGGAGGGTACTGTTATAACCACATTCCGCATGCGCCCTCACTAATTACCTCATTTTCCAATCACGCCTCGGCTCTCCGGTATTTTAACCCTCTTGGCTCAGTATTGGAGTCCCTGACTTGTCGGCTTGTCAGGATTTTTCTGGATCCTCTCAGATCTGAGCTAAATGCTCTGCAGAGGGTTGGTCCCTGTACTCTCATTACGGGGACAGGCAACATGTTACCTTCATTCAGTAGTACAAAGCTTTGAATAAACAGATAGCGGTATTTCCAAGTTTTCCCCAATTCACTTTGAGTCGAGCAGCTCAACAGGAATGGACACGATGCGTCACTACCTTTGTGCAGGGACAGACGAGATGACATTCAATTTCATCAGACTGCGAATACTGACATGCACTTAGCCACTGGGGGAAAAAAGCATCAACAACAGAGCATCTTCACCCCGAGCTATGACAAACAGCACGCTGTCATGTGAGGTGCACATTGTCCTTTGGTTTTTCCCTCTAGCCTAAGGAGTTGTGGGCGTCTAGAATGAGGTACCCAGCCATGTTCTTGAAGCTGATACTTGCTGTTGCTGAAGTCAATGCTGAGATCAATTAGCGTCTAGCTACTAAAAGCTACGTGAACTGAATGCCCTCCTGATTTGATCAGTTTTATTACTGGTTACATTTGCTGCATGTTGCATTCTGAATCCTAATTTAGAGACATACAAATACGCAAATGAATCTCTGTGGAACTGCAGTGGCCTTGGTGCTTCACTGTGGCCCAGGGGCTTGAAGAGCTCCGTACTCAAGTCCTGCAGGGTCTGACTGGCCTCGCAGTTGTCGTGCTTACAGCCCATACTGACTGGCCACCCCTCATTGTCCAGGAAACACCTGAACAGCTGCATAGGTAGATATAGAAATGCTGCAGCTGCTTGGAAACTATAACTTACTCTTGTGTATAAGCACACTGCAATATGAAAATAGAACACGTGTGTTGCAGGCCAAGCTCCACTGGTGCCAGGACTGTGTGACAGCTGATGACGACACGAGAGCTGGGTTCTGACTTGTGTCACTTGAGCATAAATACAGCACACTGTTGGAAAACCCCCCTGACTCAGCATGACTAACTTGGTTTCCTGCCAACTTTTTCAGGTTGAAGACAACCAACTATTTTTCCTTTCATCTCAACAGGTTGTGTTTCATGTGGTGAGAAACTGGAGGCAATTAGTTTCATATTACCATGGCTCCTATGGGAAATACAGTATTGATAATTTTAATGGTAGTTTTTCCTGGTAACTCTTCTAGTCTTGGCAGAGATAAGATCTCTGAACATCCAAAGAAAACAATGTTTAAAAGCTCCAGTGTGAAAGGGAGAAGAAAAGACTTCTGAAACTGCAACATTACCACACTCTGACAGTCATGTCCCCCAGCAGAGTGATGAACAGGCCTGGCCATGCAGAGCTGCAATCTCTTTAACATGCCACCCCACATGATAGTTATAGTTAGGGCAGTGCGGTGGCTCTGTGGCTAAGGATATGCGCCTGTGGCTGGAAGGTTGCCAGTTCAAATCCTGCAGCTGGCAGAGGAATCCTACTCCATTGGGCCCCTAAGCAAGGCCCTTAACCCCAACTGCTCCAGGGTCACCATATGAATGGCTGACCCTGTGCTCTGACCCCAAGCTTCTCTCTACCTGTCTGTGTGCCTGTGTGTCTCATGGAGAGCAAGAAATTGTATATAGCTAGTAAAGTGATCTTATCTTATCACACACCCAAAAGCAGCACCCTGCGTTTTCAATTCAGAAGAAAGTGGTTTGGTTCTTTCATGCCATCGACTCACGCAGTGTTACAATACCAGTGGGTTTGCATGGTTATCTTGTCGCTTTTGCTTTGGGATGTTCTGCTCATTAAGCCCCGGCGTCCCTCCGCTGTGCTCCCTGCGGCCCCTGACTGACCTGGCGCGGCCCTGCGCGGCTGGCGGCCCCAGGAGAGGCGGTGGGCACAGCAGGACTCGCGGGACGTGTTGTAGGGCGTGTGGCCGCAGCAGGCCAGCCCTGGGGCCCTCCTGAAGGAGACCTGCTGGGTCTCGGAGGCGCAGCAGCTGTGGGTGTCCGTGTCCACGATGAGGCTCCCGCAGCAGCGGAGAGACGCAGCCCCCCGAGGGACCCTGTGGAGCGTGTCTCCGCAGCAGCGGGTCTCGGGGTCCAGGGGGTCGTAGGCCCAGGCGCCGCAGCACTCGGCCTGCGAGTGGTGTCTGGGCCAGGGCTGCCTGTCACACACACAGACACCGTCACATTTCCGCCCTGCTAGAAGGATCCCTTCGTCAAGAGAAACACAAAGCATTGACACTGCACAACGTTTCAATCGACTGCAGCAACGTTTCTTTCAGCACGGCTCAGTCATGAGGCATTTGTTGTAAAATGAAGGGGAGCTTACAGAAACAAAAACAGACCCACATTCTCTGTTGCTACCACCTTAATGAACCAAAGAGAGTGTATGATAGCCCCAGAAACCCTTGAACCTCATTATTTGACATTCGTTAAACTCCTACTGTAGTAGTATTTATTTCAAATACAGGTCATTTAATTTGACTTTGTAAACCTTTGAAAAAGCATGTTGACAGAGCTCCTATCTGATTTATTAGTGGCTCCAATGGTCTGGCTGAGAACTGGCCTACTGACAGTCCAGTGGAATGAGGGAGCAGTAGGAGAGTGGCTGCACTTATGCAAAACATTATTGCCTCGGGTTGTGGGCATTGATTTTCTAGCTTGTTTGACCTCTTTAGGTGTGACAACATGCTAAATGTGGTATACTGTGGTAAAAGCTTAACTAAGCATATGGAATTACAGTGAATTCATGATGCTGCACAGAGACACACGGTAATGCATTACACAAACTGTAGAAGTCATGATGACTAGGTTTATGAGCAGTCTAGAGGTGCTCCACTGTGGCGCTGTCGGCAGGAGCTCACCTGCGCCCCCTGCAGCAGACCTCTGTGTCCGGGCGGTAGGTGTGCTGGCCACAGCACTGCTCGTGTGTAGTGTGGTGAACCAGCCCGGCGCACACTGTCTCCAGGGCAGGGTTGTAGGGGATCTCCCCCTGGCACTCCCGCTCCCCGGCAGACACTCTGTGCAGCGTGTGGTTGCAGCAGATCAAACCGCCATCGTTCTGAAGGTAACTGCCTTCCCCAAGACGCTAAGGAGAAATGTGAAATGACACAGGAACAATGCGTAGAGTTGGACGTTTAGGGGATTTAAAAAAAAGTTTATTGAAATAAAATTCTTTTTGGCATTAAAACTTTTGCTATTTAATATAAACTTTTTTATTAAATATGAACTTTTTTCTTCTGCTACTATTTTGTCTGTTCCCTTGCTTGTAGCAGTCTGAGAAGGCCTATGCCAATTGAAACATTAATATATAAATGTCACGCCCAGGCTGGGTGTGGCTTGCTGCCTGCGGTTCCCATGGGTAACTGCAGCATCCCCACGAGCGCTCATATCCGAGCCTGAGTCCCTGCTAATTCCGTGCTCTGACATGGAGCTGCTAGCAGTACTGCGCCTCCCTGTCTGCTTCAGGAACCTGTCATTGTGAGATCCTGATTCTCCAAAACACCGCTTTCTTCCGGCTTGCAGATACTCCTCACACTCAGCGCTGAATTTAGCAGCGTCCCAGTCCAGTCAGCCGCATGGCAGCAGACTCCCTCTCCTCCCGAATCCCTGCGCTAGGCTGGAAGCCCGCCTGTGGCAGCCCGAGTCCCACATTTAAAGCCCACCCGCCAGTGCACTCCAGACAGCCAAGGCGTTCTTTATTCTGTAGCTGTCGCGATGAAAAAACACAGCGTTTCCTTCCCTTTCTCACGGGGTTCAGAAACGTTGTGGTCGAATGCTGACCTGCCACTCGCTCAGCTCATGCGTCTGGCCAGAGCAGCAGAAGTCAGTCTCAGGATTGTAGCCTTTTCCATTGCAGCACCGACCTCCATTCAAAGCAGTGCCTGTGAATTACACATCACCAGGGCTCACAGAACACAGTTACATGCAAGATTTAGCAAAGCCACGCGAGCATTCTCAAAGATCATGCCTGCTTGCTCCACGACTGGGGGCTGGTAGGAAGCTGGGCTGCACAGTGGTGTGTTGGCGGAGACAAACTGGTCAGCAGGGAGGGGTCACTTGCTTCAGAAAAGCTCTGTGCCGCATCCTCTAATCACACGCAAACAATCCCGTACCAAGCTGTACCACTATGAAATAAAAGTCTGTGTGAAGCAGCTCTGTGGCAAAACATTCTAGAAGTAGAACTGGCTGCCACCTTTTGTGTTGAACTGACTCATTCATGAACAGCAAAGTGGTGATCACCTAGGACTTTAGTAAAAAGTTACGTGTACTAAAATGTAGGCTACTAGGCTCATCATAATCAGATACATGCCAAGTATAATGTAACGCATACGGCCTCCATTGCTTGTGAGAGCCGGCTTACCAGCGCGGTGACGTCACCGCCCTTCCCTGTGGACAGCAGGGAGCGCAGCCGCCGGGCTGACGGGAGATCTCCCTTTGGCTCAAGAGGCTGGGTCCTTGTTGAGTGGTGCCGGAGGGTCGGGTTTGAGTCCCCAACGGTGGGGGGCCGACCTGATGCAGCAGCGGCAAGG
Organism: Atractosteus spatula; assembly: GCF_055471065.1. Classification (NCBI taxonomy): domain Eukaryota; kingdom Metazoa; phylum Chordata; class Actinopteri; order Semionotiformes; family Lepisosteidae; genus Atractosteus; species Atractosteus spatula. The sequence goes on from NC_142708.1 coordinate 76,473,934, forward strand.
GCGCATACCCACATGAACCCAGCAGCGTTATAATATAATCAAAGTGTCATGTTTTAAATGGAGGGGATTTAGCTGATGGACTGTTAAGTGAGCAAAATCATTAATGCCTACAAGTGCAAAATTGCAATTGTAAAGAAATAATCAGAGATGACAAGGTCATGTGATTTCTGTGCTCTTGACCTCTTTGCAGCCTTTACCTGTTGTTTCATGAACTGTCCCATTGCAGCAGGTCTGGCTGGGCCCGTATGGCTCCCCCTTGTGTTCGGAGTTGATGCAGCAGCGCTGAGAAATGGGGTCAAAGTGAGCATTCCTGCCACACATGCTGAGGCGCGCATCGCTTCCCCTCTTTCTGCACACAGGAGAGAAAACCAGACATTTTTCACGTCAAAACATAGATGTCCATCTGCGATAAGAGGACTGTTTACCGTGGACAGTGACACAAGAGGACACTGCCCTGCACACAGCAGATAAAGTGTCTTTTGGATTAACTGCAGTAGGTCTGGAAAGCTTAAGTAAAAGATCCGGCCTAGTGGTTCACATTCAGGCATCTGATGAGCTCCTGTAAGTCTACAGAGTGCTCTAGCTCATGCAAGGTCCTCCTGTATCTCGGATACAATCAGCTCTGCACCAGGAAACCATAAAGTGCTCCTCTCTGTTGTTAACAAGCTTCCTGAACCCCCTGACACTCTGCTCTCTCTTCCACATCTGACCTCTGTGCTAGGTTTTTGCAATTCTTTCAATCCAAGACCGATGCTATAAATCTACAGTTATCTGAATCAAGCCTGAGCCTTGTACTTGACTCCAAGAACTATTTGAGCCCTAACTTTTGAACTGAACTGAGCTGAACTTAGATCAACTTACAAAAATTATTAACAGCTGTAAAACAACTTTTTATTGCCTACTCTAGATCCAATTTCTGCCCCTTTACTGAAAGCTTGCCTGCCAGACATCTGACCTATAATTGTCAATATTGTCAACAGTTCCCTTTCCAACTTTAAAGACTGCATCAGTCACTCCCATACTAAAGAAACCTGGCTTGGATTCCGATATAATAATGAACTACAGACTCATTTCTAAATGACCATTTCTATCTAAGGTTTCGGGATGCTTGGTGCTCAGCAATCACAGGCTCACATAACAGCTACTGCTTTGTTTGAACCCTTCCAGTCCAGTCTTCACTCTAGATAGATAGATAATACTTTATTAATCCCGTAGGGAAATCATGGTACTGAGACTACTCTTGTCAGGACCGTGAATAGTTTGTTTTTGTGTCTCAATCAGGGGCTATAAGTATTTAAAATAATAATTGTTTACACTTATATAGCGCTTTTCTGGACACTCCACTCAAAGTGCTTTACAGGTAATGGGGATTCCCTCCACCCCCACCAGTGTGCAGCCCCACCTGGATGATGCTCCAGTCCACTCCCCACACACCAGCTCTCAGTGGGGAAGAGAGCAGAGTGATGAAGCCAGTTCAGAGATGGGGATTATTGGGAGGCCATGATTAATACAGGACAGGGGGAAATATGTCCAGGACGCCAGGGTAACACCCCTACTCTTTTTCAGAAATGCCCTGGGATTTTTAATGACCACAGAGAGTCAGAACCTCAGTTTTACGTCTCGTCCAAATTAATGACACCTTTTTACAGTATAGTGTATTATGTACAGATAAGATAACATCACTTTATTGGCCCTATACAATTTCTTGCATTAGGAATTTGTCTTTTCACATACCCCAGCTTGCTCTCCATGAGACACAGACACAGAGAGAAGCTTGGGGTCAGAGTGCAGGGTCAGCCATTTATACGGCGCCCCTGGAGCAGTTGGGGTTAAGGGCCTTGCTCAGGGGCCCAACAGAGTAGGATTCCTCTGCCGGCCGCAGGATTTGAACCCGGCAACCTTCCAGCCACAGGCACAGATCCTGCTTTGCCCCTACATACAGCATCCTTGGGTTTGGAGAGGTGCTTTAAAAATAATTTTTTTCTACTTTTCTGGTACTTCCAATGCTTCCAATAAAATCTTGATAAATGACCCAATAGCGACATGTATGGGTTACCATCTGAGCAACAGTCTCATTTGCTATACTGGTAAAGGAATGAAACCTCTCTTCTAAGGTAAACAAGACATGACCCTTCAGGCAACATTCGGCTTTCTGCTGACATGAACATGCAGCACTCGTGTTGCTCACCTGAAGGAAACCCAGAAGTGTTTGATAAGCCTTACCTGACTAACTCTCCAAGACACTGGTGTTGCGTTGTGTTGAACCAGGCCTGCCCACAACAGGCCATGTCATCCAGCTTCAGGTACAGCTGCCCCCCGCAACACAAACTCTCTCGGCTGTCAAACTTATTCAGGGCTCCTCCACACTCTTCAACATGTGCCACCGGTACGATCTTGCCATGCAGACATACCTACAAACAACACACAATCACAATCAAAACATAAAAAACAGGAAATACTCATCTTACAGGCCTTCAGTCCTCTCCATTGCAACACAAGCTGCTTGAGAGGTGAGCTGATGATCAGTAGGCAGCAGGCCCTGCGCTGAGGGGCACTGCTCTGGAAGGAGAGTCTCAAGGCTGGACTTAACTCGCAATGCCAAGGGCTAGACTACCTGAGTTTAGAATAGTGCAGCTGACAGTATATGCACTGGGAATACAATAGTGTTCAATCGACGTCTTACCGAGGAAAGAGAGTTGTACTGATTGCTTCCACACATCTTCAGATTAGAACAGCTCTTTCCCTCCAGCTCCGGGACTTCCTCGTGGATTACCCCTAGCAAGCCAACAACACACTCGTCAGGGACTCACGTCCGCCTCCTCACCTGTACAGGTACAGCTCTCCTTTCGACGCAGAAACTCAGTAGCTCCCAGCAGCCTCGCTGGGAAGAGTCATCAGAGAACTAGTTACTCCTGGCTTAAACAAAACCTGTTTGGCAGCTGGTAGACCAATACCTTCAAAAGCATTGCAGCATAGTTCTTGGTACCTAAATTAAAATTGTAAAATGCAAATTACTGCACCGGTACCTGACCTCATGTGTTCTGGTAGTGCTAACTATTCCAAGAATGGAGCTTTCATTGACATGTTTTATAACAAAAGATTTTCGCTCTTAAATACTGAAGGAAAGCAATGACTGTGAGAGAATTTTCCTTGCAAAATGTCTTCATACAAACTACAGACATTTTGCATGGAATGAATAATATAAAATATTGATTTATTTGAATGAATTTATCTGTTTTATTTAATATTTTATTGTTTTCATTTTTTATATTTTTGTTCATGCAGAGATTGAGTTTTGATGTCATCTGTACATTTCAAAGCAGCTTTGACATGACTCCAGATGAGACCGCAATGTTCATGTCCTGCTTCAAGTGTTTTTAAAGCAATTATGAAAGCAGAAAATTGAAAACATTTAAACAGGTACTGTAGAAAACAAGATGTGGTTTGTCAGTGAAGTACACCATCTAGCCTTCACTAACCGCATTATATCTGCAGCAAATGTTCCCTTGAAAGGGGCTTCGCTGTTAAGAGCCACGACGCGACTGAACAGTTAGCAAGAGCATTCGTCCTCACCATTACAGCAGCTGGCGTTCAGCGGGTTGTAGGTGCGGTAGGGAGTGCCAGCTTTGCCACAGCACCTCACACTCCTTGTGTAGACGTTGAGGTCCTCACAGCAGAAATGAGTCTCACTGTTGAACTGCCTGTCACCGCAGAGCAAGGCGTGTGGCGTTTCCTTCTTGATAACCTTACTCAGATGATGAATGCATAACTCACTTGTTATATTGTAGAGAGCTGCAAGAGGAACAGGGTTTTGTCACGATCAGCATCCCTCCTCTTAAGGGCACTCCCACCCTTCCGTATTTTAGTTGATCATGTGCACCTGCTTCCTGTTTTGTGTCTCATTATTTAAGCCGGGCGCTCTCGCTATTCCTGGCTCAGCATTGGAAGATGCCCGGAAGCCCACCTACCAGGAGACCCGACAGCATAAGCTTCATCACGGCGACCTGAGTCCGGGGCTCGGAGCGCCTGGCCTCGTTACCCTGGTTTTATTCCCTGTACCTGTTCTGGATCCCATTCTGGATTTTAACCTTGTTTGTATCGTCCTGGATGGATTCCCAGGTTTTGGACTCTGGACTGCGCCCCAGATTCCCCCTTGGATCTGTCTGCCTGCGCCACGCCCCCTGAGCACCGGATCACCGTCGTCACGCCCCCCTGCCTGTCAGCCCGTCCTGATCCTGTCTTTCCCTGATGTCCCTCTCCACTTACTTCCGGATTATACCCTCGGCATAGGGTCCTGCACTACCGGCTCCCATTACAGGTTTTATTGGAGGAACCCGGTGACATTTCCCCAGGAGCTGAAGGAGCAGAAGGAGCTGCTGCCTGTACCTCGTCCGCAGCACCGCAGGCCGGGCTGCTGGTCCCAGAGTTCGCCGCTGCAGCAGACCTGGTAGCGAGGGTTGTAGGGCTCAGAGCCGCAGCACTGCGAGATCAGGCCGCTGAGCTTCTCGGACACAACCCCTGAGCGACGGAAAAACCACACAGCATGAACAGAGGACAAATGGGAAAACACCTCTGAGTTTGGGCTTTTTCTGCTGGTGGCACTTTATGCAGATTGCCAGAGACACAACTTGGTTTGTTACTTCAGCTGGAAATCACAGGGCTGCACTGTTCTTTAGGTTTTTTCCTCCTTCTCTGCTGGATAATTCTTGATGTTGTATGTTTTCTGGTAGAGGAAGATTTATACTACGAATTCCACAAAGAAGATTATCAGAAGAAGTCAGGTGTGAATTGCTCTGTAACCAGTAATGTTGGCTTGTCATTTTACTTGGTTTCCTCAATGACACAACACACTACTGTCAGGCAGTCAGAATAAATGTGACTCTAATTAGCCTAAATTGCCCAAAATAATGATTACCAGCACTAATTATCAAGCTTTTTACCTCTGGTAGCCCTGGAGAAACAAATTGCAACTGAGTTTTCATGACGTTTCAGTCAACTGAATGTCAGGCCTCTGACTCATCCAAAACATGTATTTACACACTAATGAAAAATTACAATTCTATTACTTGATAGTGGGTTTCCATTGGAAGAACGATGAAGTAAATCAGAAGACATTATCGGGTACTATACTGGGTACCTTACTTATCCAACCCATTGCCCTGTATGGCAGTGAAGTGTGGGGTCCACTCACAGACCAGGATTAAAAGGGAAAAACACCTCATAGAAACTCTGCACATGGAAGTCCTCCAGGTGCAGAGAAAAACTCCTAACAATGGAGGCCAGTATCCATTACTTATCAGCATAAAAAAGAGAGCAATCAAATATTGGTTACATCTGAGAAATGGTGACCAGAATTCGTACCACCACAAGACCCAGAGACCTGAGCCAAGCCTGGAGAAGTGCCCCCTCAGCCAGCTGGTCCTGAAGCTCACTGACAGCAACCAGCCTCAGGACAGCACAGCTATAGCAACACCCATCAAAATCAACCAAATCACAGCACAAAGCAAACACTACTACCTCACCCAATGGGGCACACACACAAACACAACACCTGGCTGCCTAGAGAGGACAGGCTGTGCTCCCACTGCCAGCGGGGAGAAACAGAGACAGGGAGGCACTTTCTGTGGCACTGTGACAAATATTCTGGGATGAGACAAACATTCTTTCCAAAAATGACAAATTGAATCCCAGATTTCTATATGTTGTAGGTTGTATGTAAGTGTCCTATGATGTATTTGTATTATAAATGACCGTAGATGTTGTGTTGAACTTGATTGTATGCTTTGGCAACACGTACTTTACTGGTCATGCAAATAAAGCTGTTTGAATGTGATACTGGGCTCATTGCAGGTGCTTGTCAGATAAGTCATGGCTGAGCTTTGACTCAGTGCACGTCTGCACACTCCTGCCTTTCAATAACTTGAGGATACCAGCCTGAGATGAGTCACATGTCAGAGGTGCGGCAGTACCTGCGCAGCAGGAGGCGCTGTGCCTGCTGTACAGCTCTCCTTTGCAGCAGCTCACTCCTGTGATGTTGACGATCTGAGCGTTGCAGCAGGTCTGCCAGGAGGGATCAAAGGTGCTGAACCCACAGCAGGCATCGCCCTGCTGTCTCTTCAGAACCCGGCCGTCCTCACAGCACACCTCCTCGAACCTGCAACAGCCAGGCTTGGGTGAACACCACTCCGCAGAGCCAGCAGTACTAACACTGCCTGCAGCCCCAGGTGTGAGAATCTGCAGAAGGCTGAAGAACACCTGAAGAAGGCTCCACAGCCGAAACGTTGTGTTTTCTTTCTTCTCTTTTCAGCATGGAACAAAACTTTTACTTGTTCCTTTGCAGCCTACGCATGCTGACGCAGCTACCCACCTGAACTTTTATTATTATTATTATTATTATTATTATTAAGATGTTTCAATACGTATCCGGCAAGCCAGTACATAAAGTCATTGCAGTAGCTGCCAGCAAAGGGCCTCTAACAATGGAGTGGTAATTAGTAAATTACATTATTGATGAAGGGTTTAGTTCTTAGATTAGATAATGGATGAGAGGTTAATTTTGGGGGGAGTTAAATCTTTCAGCTCTCTGTACTAAAGTGTTGTGAACTTCACTTTAACAGTCTCCTGGAACTGCTCCAGCCCAGGGTGGGTATCTCACCACAAATACCACTGCAAGATCCCACAAAAATGAGCTTTGTTCTCTGGAGCAGCTGAGAGACAGTCTGAGTTGCAGAACTGCTCTCAGACTGTCACGTAACTGCTGGCTGATAGTGAAATTCCGATCAAAGCAGATTTGCTGTTTGTAATATGTTTTTTCCATTCCTGACAAGTTTTGGCTGGTATCCCATATACAGTAATATTTCTATTATGATTATAGACTCAGCAATAGAAAGCAGGAAAACCACAAGTGTTTAGCCAGAGTAATTCCCTAATTCCTGTTCCAGCGCCCAATAACTTGTCATGTGATGAAACAAGACCTCACAAAAGTAAAGCTTTCTTGGACATCAGTGCTGCCGAGTCCCAAGAGCCTCGCAAACCCTCCCATGTGCTGTCACGGGAGCCGCGCCCTGCCCAGTGTCGTGCCGGGTGGCTGCGCTACCTGTGGTAGGGCCTCTGATCACCTTAATCCGCCACTGTACCTGTGGTAGGGCCTCTGATCACCTTAATCTGCCACTGTACCTGTGGTAGGGCCTCTGATCACCTTAATCCAGCACTGTACTGTACCTGTGGTAGGGCCTCTGATCACCTTAATCCAGCACTGTACCTGTGGTAGGGCCTCTGCCCACAGCAGCCCGTGTTCCTGTCTCTCGGGAAGCAGCCGCCCTCGCAGCATGTCCGCTGGCTGCCGAGCTCTGCTGTAAGAAAGCGCACAAGCTTCAGCTGAAAGGGGCTGAGAAATACAGGAGGCTTCGTCTCTAGAGCCCGACACTTCCCCCATAAGGCAGCGAAATCTCTTCACTTAAATTCACCTCAGCGGGGGTTACATTAACTGTCAATAAGGCTTTAGAAGCGCCTTGAGTTTGACAAAGGCTCATAGATAAAAACGCTTTGCTATGACACAAACGTGGGAATGCATCAATCGTGAGCCCTGTGTGCTCTGATACGCAAATTCGGCAGAGCGAAAGCGACGAAGTGTTAAAGAATTCAAACAACACGGGTAATCGCTGACCTGAAGGAGAGAGCGCTCATTCCTCTGGACTAATGCACGACAGAAGAAGCGGACTAACAGTGATGCATCTAGACATTTTAAAAGAGAAACCTCTTTAAAGTGTTCGAAGTTCCGCTGTGCGACTCGTGCAGGCGCCGCACCTGCGAGCTCGTCCTCCTCTGCAGCTGACTGACCCCCGGGCGCTGTGTCGTTCAGCCTGGTTCACTGAAACCGCTCCTTCATACTTTTTATTTCAATAATTATGCAGTTAAAACCAGACCTCCAGTGGTTTTAGTTTATCATACCTCACTCACGGTGGCGGAAAAATCAGTTTCGATAGTGGCGATAGAGGCACATTCACATTGATTATTGGTTAGAAGTCACAGATATGGAAACGAACAGTAGTCGCTGTTTTAAGGCTACTGCAAATGTCTCCACAAAAAACAGCGAGCTTTATGGAAATCATGGTTTTCATCTTCCAAGTCTTGATCAGGATAACTTAATGCTGATGTTATAAGATTAAATTTATTCTGTAAGATATCCCCTTCATTAACAATGCTTATAGCGATCAAGACTGAATCTATCTCCTGGGATAACGGATTTACGGTGTTTAGTGCAGGAATTAGAGATGATGACTATCACTGTGATTAACAGTTCGATAAATTATAAATAAATAATAATAAATAAATTACAAGGTGCCAGTTGCAGCCGGCGGCCGGTGGAGTGGCAGAGGGTCGTGGGGAGTCTCCACGGGGCTCCGGGTTCACCTGTCTCCCAGCGCGCGGCGGGAACAGTCCCTCGCACCCGCAGCCGGCGGCACGCCCACAGCGCTTTCTCGGTTTGCGACCAAGGACGCTCGGTACTGCTTCGGCTGTTGCTGTTACGCCTTATTGCAGGCCCACTGCTTTAAACCATGCATTTATATTTTTTAGTTACTGTTTTCAGTTCGATTATTACTGTGTAAACCTTTTTCGATCAAGGTATCACTTGAATGAAAGCTCTCAGTAAACCAATAAACCGATGAACCACTCACCGCTCCCAGGCACCGACGGGCTCAGCACCAGTATCACAGCGGACACTGCAAAAAGTAAATAGAATAAACACTAATGAACGTTTATCCCTAATATTTCTACATTCATCTTCTGAACTCTGATTTGATTGTTGTACAATTATCGCTTCAAAAACAACCGAGATTTTACCTAATGCACCTATAAAAAATTCCAAGTTCGCAATTAAGCACAAACATGAAACACTTTTAAAGCAGTGACTGATATCACTGTGTACATCAGCGTCATTAGATCACAGTACAGTACCTTGCAGACAACCGTAGAATGGCATTGTTATTTCTTTCGGGATAGCCTCTGAATGAATAAAAGGATTCCCCTCAGAAATTTATAGTCACAAACAGAGGGGCGTATGGCATAGTTTTTAATGCTCATCTCTTTCATCCGGGGTTGTCTATAAAAAGCAATCGCGTTATGAAGAAGATATGCATTACACAGCTCACTGTTAACACCCGAGGCAATCCGAGGTGCCACCGCCTCCCAGCCACGACATGAACTTTTACAGAATTTAAAGATCTTATAGGACAGAGGAGCCCCAAGAATCACCTTCAGTGAAGAGGCTGGACCTGCACGGCCGTCCTTTCACATTGAAGAGGCTCAACCGCTGACCTGACCGCCGTGTGCTTCACGCTCCTTCTGTGCGTGGCGAGAAATTGAACTGTGCTCCTTCCCACACACTTTTAATTTTCACTTTCATTGTTGAATTATTGAATTAAGTCATCTCACAATAGCCCTCGGAAAATAACTCGATGTCTTTATAGATAACTGGGATTTTCCAATGGGAACTTGTAGCTCACTTATTTAAAACATAAAACGTTCCCCAAAAAAAGAGCCATTCTTGCATCTGGCCTGTTTGGAAGTAGCTGATCGAACCCAGGACCTCACCACCCTGTTCCTGAAAGATGCCAGGATATCGGCTTCAACAGCAGAGCTGCATAGCTTCGCCAATACTCCCACACCCCTCTGGGTAAAGAAACACCTGCTGTTTTTATGTGTACGTCCGTATAGTTTCCACCTGTGTCCTCTGTGTCTTCACGGATTGTGAATACTACTACCAGGTCTCTGCATCTGTAGGATATTCTCTTCAGACCAGGAATGTACCTGATCGCTTTTCTCTGGACTGATTACACTTGGAGTACAACTTTAATAGGTTGACTGTTTGAGAACCATTCTAGGCAACTAGTATTCTTCTTCAGAAAACTCAGAGGGTGGGGCTTTTCTTGATAACAGCCTTTATTCTTCCAGTTAGAACATGTTGCAGTCATATTATTTTCTGAGTATATACAGTATTTCTTGTTTTTTTTGTTTTACCAGAGGCTGAATACTGTTTTCTTTCTTTTCCTGAGAATATTGTCAATATTTTTGTGCTACAGTTTCATTGCCTTCAGATGGTAACACTTCAAGTCTGGAGATATGGCAGCAAATCTCTTGACTTGGGTGAGCACATACTGTCAGCCGTTTCTATATGGATAGAACTAGTGACAGTGTCACCGGTAGTGGGCACAGGTCTGTTGGCTCCAGGTGTGACAGTGTCACCGGTAGTGGGCACAGGTCCGCTGGCTCCAGGTGTGACAGTGTCACCGGTAGTGGGCACAGGTCCGCTGGCTCCAGGTGTGACAGTGTCACCGGTAGTGGGCACAGGTCCGCTGGCTCCAGGTGTGACATTGTCACCGGTAGTGGGCACAGGTCCACTGGCTCCAGGTGTGACAGTGTCACCGGTAGCGGGCGCGGGTCCGCTGGCTCCAGGTGTGACATTGTCACCGGTAGTTGGCACAGGTCCGCTGGCTCCAGGTGTGACAGTGTCAATAGGTGGCAGTCATTTTAGGGGTCATCAGGCTCTGGAGAAATTATTGTGTGATGAAATGGTAATGTTGGTGGTACTCCTCTGAAGTAGGAGCTCACGGCATGTTCCTGGAACAGGAAAGAACCTGATCACAAGACCCAGGGCAGCTGGGTCGCTCCCCGCGCCTGCGCACACAACCACCCAGCAACAGCATGACTCAGGCAGGCTACCAAACAGGACCAGGCAGGCCCAGATGGCACTGGCAGACCAGGACAGGGAAGATGCAGCCGAAAGCCTTGGGGAGTGCCGGGAAGCCATGCACACTGATGGACGCAGTGCCACGCCCCGCCGGAGAACAGTGGAAGCTCCTGCTGCACCAAAGGGAATCCAAGAGAGCAAAACAAACTGACAGGATTCATACCAGGCAGGCAGGTGTCCAAGAGCAGCATACTGAACTGACAGGGGACTGAGAGAGAATCCATTCCGGACTGACAGGGGTGTGAAACTCAGTACCAGGCTGATGGGGATCCATGAGAGTGGCCAGACCGAGACAGACAGACAGACCAGGGAGGCAGGCGAATCAAGCATGGAGAGACAGGAGCCAGGCTCCAGGGGCTGAGCGTCAGAGCCCTGAGTGCTGTCAGATCCAGAGATTTATAGAGATCCATTATTGACCAATTCCAGGTGCTCCAAAATTCCAGCACAGACAGTTTCCATGGCAACTAGTATGGGCTTCCTCCTGGTACTCCAGTTTTCTCACACAGTCCAAAAATATACTGGTAGGTTAGTTGGGTCCTAGGAAAACTGGCCCTGGTGTAAGTGTGTGACTGTGTTTGTGTCTGTGTTGTAACAAGAGCCGGTCCAGGCTCCCATGTAGCGTAGTTCAGGACCCTGTGCAGACAGTATCATCCGGAAGTGGAAACGGACGACGGGGATCAGGAGGGGGTGACAGATGGGGGTGTGTGACGATGGTGAGCTGGTGCTCGGGGGGCGTGGCAAGGCAGACAAGTCCAAGGAGCCCAGGGGGGAAATCCAAGAGTCCAAACGGGGTGATCCAGCTGAGACGGGACAAAACGGAGTTAAAAAACAGAACCAGATCCGGTACAGGGACGGGGAATAAAAACGGGATGACGAGGTGCTCTGAACCCCGGACTCGGCAGGGTCAGGATGCCTATAGGAAGCCTGTGCCCTCAAGCCGCGGATGTAGGGAGACTTGGTGGAAGGCGGGGCTCCGGGCGTCTGTCTCCCAGTGCAGAGCCAGGAGGAGCGAGAGCACCAGGCTTAAATAAGGAGGGGCAGGATTGGAGGCAGGGGCATGAAATCATCAAAAATGCGAAAGAGCCGGAGCGCCCTGAAGAGGAGGGATTACGATCGTGACAATTTTTGCCCTGTGACGGACTGGCGTCCCATCCAGGGTGTGTCCCACCTTGTATTTGTGCTTGCCAGGACAGGCTCCGGCTCCCCAGCGACCCTGAATGGGAAGAAGCAGATGGAAAATGGATGGATGGATGGGAGAGGAGGCAAACACTAAATCAGGAAGCACATTTCGGTTGCAGCGAGTTAGTTACTCCTCTGGTTACCATTCTTTTGACTACAAAACAGTTCCCCAAAAATATTTTAAATAGGTAATTGTGACTGTCACAAACAGAAATAGCATACTGATCTAATTCTCTGTTACACATCTTGCCTCACTGCTTTCCTGGACATCTGTAATCTGGTTCCATGTAACATGACAATTAGTCGAAATAACTGTAAGTATCCCTCAGAGTTATGAGATGAATAACGATGGGTGACTTCAGACATCAAGGTTGTCTCCTCTGTTGACGTACTGTACCACTGTCTGATATCATAGCTGCAAACATGGTAACAAACAACCTACAAGACACCCGACCCCAGAATCTCCTAACTGGCTGCTCTGCCAGTTCTCCTCAGCAGGGTGGAGAGCCTGTCAGGGCAGTTGACTTATAATTCTTCTGCGTTCCGATCAAGGGCACGACACTCAGATTGCCCCAGTGAGCACCATGCTATATAAATGGATACACCCAAGGCCACCTTTGTAAATGAGAATGCTGTCAATGGACTTATTTGCCGAAATCTAGACTTAAAATGTTTTGACACTTTAATTCCCATATATGTTTAGCTGTGAAGTGATAAACCAGCGTGCGTCAGCATGGGCCTGTGGTGCTGTGAAAGGGAGGTAAGCCCGCCCTGTCTTGGACTCGCTAGCCTGTGCTTCTGGCTCCTCAGCGGTCTGCCCCCCAGGCCTGCGCGGGAGCTCGGGAACAGGCATCCAGTCTGCAGCCGAGAGGACGGCACCTCGTGCTCCAAGGCTCCCCGACTGCGGTGGGTGGTTTCCCTGAAGGCTGGAGCTTTGCCATGCAGCCCCTTTCCTCTTGTCGTCTGGGACACGTCTTTGCCTTATTTCTCTTGCTGCTGACCAGCTAGGGCTATCGAAGCCCCACCAGCCAGTAATCTGTTATTCTATTAGCATCACTTTTACTTCACTTTCCCTCCCGAGCGCAGCAGTCAATCCCCCACCAGTCGGTCTCTTCAGCTGTCTCCGCCACTCCCCGGGCTCCTGCACCAGGGCTCAGCCCAATCCCTACCCCCGTGGCTGCGTCCAGCTGCACTGTAACATCATGTGTGTGTGATTGATAGATACCTAATCTCTGAAATCTGTTCTGCATATCAGCCTTGAAATTTGCTTTTAGACTGGCAAACAGATTGTACATTTATTCAATACGGGGATTCCCCTGATAGAGGAACACATTGCCACGTCATACCTCTTGGAAACTCTTGCTCTAACTGGCGGACCAGCTGCCCTTGAGGTTTCATTCCAGGTTACCTTCACACTTGGAATCTGTCTTGGTTTTCATTGTTAGCAATGTACAATATGTCATGGTAAATATTTTGGCAACATTGTGAATTTTTTTAAAACTATTTTTCTTCTAAATCTTCTAGAATTTAACCTCTATGTGGGAGTTTCTATTTATGACTCAAAAAGCTTGACTTCTTTTTCATTCCCTCCCTTGTCTCTTCATGTTAAGATATTTCCCATCTTGCCAAAGCATTCTTCTCCTCTGTCTGGAGGGTTATCATTTCCTAAATGGGCAACTTCAAAGGCAGACAGTTTTTGTCTCCCAAAATCAAAATTTAAATGGAATAGTTTACGTTAGCTGAAAGCTTCTGCATTTACCTCTTTAGAAAAGATTATTCTCACCAGCTATATCACTCTGAAACTCAGAACTAGCAGCCCACTGAAGCTAAGCCTTCAGTGTGTGAGCCTGGCCAGTACCTGGCTGAGAGGCCTCCTGGCAAAGCTAAGATTGCTGCTGGTTAGTGGGATCAGTAGGGAGCTCTCACCCTGCAGTCATGCCTCAGTATAGTGACGGAGACACTATACTGTAAAAAAGGTGCCGTCCTTTGGATGAGACATAAAATAGAGGTCCTGACTCTTTGTGGTCATTAAAAATCCTAGGGTGTTTCTTGAAAACAGTAGGGGTGTAACCCCGGCGTCCTGGCCAAATTCCCCCTGGTCTTTCCCACTCATGGCTTTCTAATAACCCCCCTCTCTGAACTGGCTCCATCACTCTGCTCTCCTCCCCACTGAGAGCTGGTGTGTGGGGAGCGGACTGGCGCATCATCCAGGTGGGGGCCCTACACTGGTGGGGGTGGAGGGGATCCCCATTACCTGTAAAGAGCTTTGAGTCGAGTGTCCAGAAGAATGCTGCATAATTATTCTTATATTCTTAATATATTCTTATATGTGTATTCTTAAATAATAATTATTTAGATAAGGAATAATGATTAATTATTATTAGTGTTGTTAATGGTCCTGTTTGTTTTTAATATATATATTTAAAGATTATTTGGTAACTGAAAACTAAATTATGAACATTTGATTAGTTACTCAGAAAATAACATTATTATGTGATATAGAAAATGATATTATTTTCACACTAAGGGTGGATTTTGCCATCTGAATAGCAGATGTTGTTATCTGTACATTTTAGGAGGTGTTGGCAGAGAATGTGCAAACTGGCCAGGTGGCCAGGTACAGGACGAGGGCGATTGTCCTGGTGTTCTGGACAGTGGATACCCCGGAATGAAGTCGGGACTCGACAGAAGGAGGGCCAGCTGAGGGCGGTCCAGGTTCCTCAGTCTGAACTCTCTCACTCCATCTGCGTTCACTATTTTAAAGTCCACTCAACTGAAAGTCCTCAAAATGTCCACCTAAAGCCAATATTTTGGTACTCACAAATTTAAACAAAGTAATTTACTTTTTGGGAAAATTCCCCCTATTTTTCAGATGCTTTTTTGTGAATCAACCTAATGATTTCAATTGTGTCAAAAATAGTAGGAAACTGTAAATGATGTCCCCCCACACCGTCAGTGGCACCCCTTCCACATGTCCTGCTCCCAGAGGCCAGAGCTGCAGCGGAGGCCCTGTGCAGCCATGTGCAGCGCCAGCCCAGCCAGGCCCCTTCAGCACGGGCCCAAGCAGTGGGCCACCTTTTCATGTAGTATCATTAAAAAGCACTTTACAGGAAAATGAAAAAAAAAACACAGTAAAACAAATAAAAATAGTAACTAAGATAGGAAATAAAATTTGCACAAAGGACACTAGGGATTTGAAATGTAGTAGTACAAGATTCAAGCCTATTTTTCTGCAATTTCCCTCACGGGATCAATAAAGTATCTATCTATATGAGATGATAATAAATACAGGTTGTGCAGCAGACATTACACCGCAGAAATGTTCAAATGTGATCTTCATGCAGAGTGAACGAGTAAGTTGTATTTGTCTGTAAAACCGTCTTAAAGTTGAAAGCAATATTTCTATGGGATTAAAAGAGATGTATCCACGAACCTGCTTGTTTACCATGCAATAGGCCTGCTTCAGGTCACCAGAACTTTGATTGCCCCATTCTGAACTGCAGGCAATGACGGCAACAGGGTGCTGCACATATCTGGAAATTGTGTCTATTTTGTGATGTAAATTGGAGGTTTTACATGTAACTTTTGTGTAAAATGTAAAAACATGTACATTTTTCTTTCATTGTGGTTTGAAATGTACTCAATTCTAATTCTTTCCAACACCGAAATATAAAAATAGCAATGCAGTCAGAAAGGTACTGAGGTGCCCAAGCCCAGTAGCCGCTTGAGTAGGAGGATTTTGATGTCGACACAAAGCCTGACAGGAAGCCAGTGCAACGATTCCAGGATAGGAGTAATGTGACCACTTGCACTAGACCTGGTCAGGATTCTGGCTGACAAATTCTGGACATACTTTGTCCAGTTTTTTAGTGTGCATTTAATTTCTAAAGTTTGTTTTAGTGTGGATTAAGGTACCCCAGCAAGTAGGGAATTGCAATAATCAAGTTTAGAAAAGATGAATGTGTTAACCAGCTCTTCTGCTACAGTCATAGACAACATAGGATGTAGTCTGGCGATACTTCTGTGATGGAAGAATTATGTTTTTACAATATTTTGCACGTGGGTCAAATATTAAGCCTGGATCAAATATAACTCCCAAATTCTTCAATTTAGATTGGGATTCAACCATAGTGACATCCACAGAGGGTTAATGCACTGGCTCTAGACAGTAGCTGGAAGGTGACCACCATCCTCATGCCACTGCTACTGCAGGATCCCCCTTGGCTCACCTTGCTCAGGAAGGCCAGTCACCTTGTTTTTACGTCATGAGCAGACACCTTGACTGGAGGCTCAGTCTAGTCACAATATACCTTTGGATGTGAAATTAAGTGAGCCTCCACTGGCACCTCGTCTGACAAAACCACAGTAGCTGCAAGCCAGAGGAAAGGTAGACATAAGCTGACAAATCACAGTGAGACGGAAGAGTAATCATCTGCAACAGATCCTCACAAGGAAACTTGATGTTTCAAGTCATTAAATTTTTGCTCTCAATTTTCTGGAGGTGATGAGAAAAGATTAAAATACTCTATATATGTAAACAATGAAGGTAAGGAGAAGAGAAATGGTTTGAAACTTCTAGTGCTGTTTCCAGGTACCATAGGCTGAGCACTGTAATCCAGATAACACCATCTGAAGTCATCAGCTGACATTAATTTGATTTTCCCGCATGGCGCAGTGGCATCACAAGCTTCACAGGCAGGCTGCTCATGAGTTTGATCCTGTCAGTGCTGTCTCTCCTGACTGACTGGAACTCTCAGGACTGAAAAATGGTGAATGAAGCTTGTGAGTGTGAATTCTGGGAAGAGAAAACCGTAAAAGAGAGCATGGGCGTCTTTCTAAAGCTAACACCGTGATGCAACTGCTGGTTTATTTTTTTCAAAATATAGAAAAAACAATAAATTCCAGTTTCTGTTTCTTTGGAACATGAAAAAGATTAAAAAGATCACATTAATTTATTTTCATTTACACAAGCTGTGTTTCTTCAGGATCTTCCTGTTTATATTACATCTGACACTGTTGTATCACATCTTTAAGATATATAGAATGAACTGTTTTTTGAGTCACATTGAAAAATCAGTATTTCTTTCATGCTCATGGGTCAAACTATACTTGTTTTCCCTGGCAAAGCCAGTACAGAGGCTAAAAGATTAAATTGTTCTACATGGTGAATAGGAACTGTTGGCTTCTTTCTTTGACTTTTTCTTTTAGGCTTTCTCCTTTTTCTCCTGTCTAGGTGCTCTTGTCATCTCCTGTTCAAGAACTGGCTATCCCCAAGTCCCGACTCCTCCAGAAACCACTCTCCTTCCTCAGCTTGAGGAATTCAGGACCTGTTGACACATAAATAACCCTGTACCTTCACCTCCTGTGCTTCAGCACCATGCTTGCTGCAGGTGTTGCACCCTTCCTGCTCCCTTATTGTGGAATGTTAATTCCTACAGTTCAGTCTGAGAAAGTGTTCTAACAACAACTAAATAAACAAGAAATAGATCCAACGTTCAGTGAGGATTATTATTGTCTCCCAAGTCCTCTGCTGCTTGTTTGTACATGATCTAGAAACAATTTACGGAAAATCTTCTGTTGCACAATCATCTTAAAATAACAATTCAGCCCTTTTCCAGAATTTACTACAGATTTATTAATTCTGGTAAAACAAATTCTACTTTTAATTACTTATTCTCAAAAATATGTAAAGTGGCTTTTTTCTCCTGCTTTTCCCCACACGAACATACAATCTTGTGGCACCTCATACAGGGCAAGAGTCCTAGTCAGACACATGATTCCTTAGATACAGCAGTCTTCTTCACCTTAAAGAGGTTTCATGTAAAGAAGAGAACCCAGTTCATTCACCAACACAGCCCCAATGTGACGCACAGCAGCCAGTCTGCTCCAGGAATTCCCCAGCACAGCAGATCATGTGCAGGTGTGACAAATTGCTTTAACAATTGAATTAAGGTGAAATCTATGGAGATCATATTGTAGAAGCCAGGATCAGTGTGGCTGAACACTCAATTACCTACTGTAATTAAACAACAGATTAATCATTCATTAGACTTTAAAAAAATCTCTACAATTTGATGAAATTTCAATTTCTGATTATGTTCCAGAATATCTGATTTTCCAAAGGTTTGTGAGCTCTAAGCAATTAAAAAGAAAAAGCCCAATTAAGACAGGGTTTAATCAATTAGCCGAAATGGTGTTTAACTGTATTTGAGAACTGAGCTAGAGGGAGGCAGGAAGCAACAGGCCTCAGAAGCATAAATCTGAAATCTGCTCTCCCTGTGTTCGCATGGGTTTCCTCAGTCCAAAAACAAGCCAATCTTCTGGCAGAGTAAGTGGCTTCTGGGAAAACTGGCCCTGGTGCCCCCCCTGTTCAGCCTGTTGCTTGCTAGGATAGCCTCAGCTCCCTGCGACCCTGAATCGGAAGGAGTGGATAGAAATTGGATGGATGGGATATTGTATTGGAGCCAACAATCAGAGGTGGAGAAATGAGGCTGTCATAGCTTTTAAAATGTTTTTTCCAGGTTCCTAATTGACTGAAATCCATAGTCAATTCATAGGCAACCCTTTGTTACACTTTCATTCTCCAGCTGCAGACTACCTACTGTATAGCAACCTGAAGCCCCATTCTGAGCTGGCATGGCAGGGGTTTGAATTTCTCAAAGAGGTCAGATATTACATTAACAGTAATGTGAAAGTGACCGGTGGGTTGGGAACTGCTACCGGAGTAACTGAAGGAGCAGGGAAGTTTGAGAAGAGTGAGAACTGTACACTCACATCCAAATGTGACAATTTGTAAAACGTTTTTTGCCAGGAGCCAAGAACCATGTCTGTAATTGAAACAATGTGTACTCCTAATTCATTTCATCCTCTTGCATCATCCATCTGTCTCTCTTCCTATCCCTGATAGAAGTCTTGTATGTTTTCATTTATCATTGCAAAATCAGCTGTGATTCATATACTGTACATGAAACCAGTTTGAAAATCTTAAAACGGTAAAATGTTAATATTTAGTACACCAAAAAATATTAGTTAAAGAGACAACAAGAATTCCACATACTGGGGGAAGTGTATGGGAACATCCCTTTACGACATTCTGTGACTGTGGAAGTAAAAATCACATGTACAGTACCTTCGCAACAATCAGCTAACTAACCACTTCCTGGAACTCCGTAAACATAAAAACCCCCAAGTCCCCTGGGTTGGGGCGGAACAAGTATTGTAAATTTCCACAGTACATCACACTTCTTCCACCTAGTTCACACAGTCCTTCACCCGCAGCAGGGCCTGAAGCTGATGTCTCGGATGGGCAGGATCCATAATGGTGTATACTGCTGGTGAAACAGGGACTGGAACAGAGTGGACAGAATGGTCGAATCATCCCGAATCCTTATCACTGGATATGTCTGGTCCATCATGTGCGACTGGAGCAGGGGTCACTGACATGGTGACCTCTGATAACAGAGTCTGCGAGCAGTCAGGCTCAACTGGTGACCATCCTTGTATCTACCCACTTTGGACTCCCAGAGTAACTACAGATATGCACCTGAACCTGGTTCAAATCTGCCTCTGAGCTTGCTTTTCTGCAATATTTGCTGCAAAGTCTTTGTGTAGTTGACCTAACAGCGCTTGCAGTCTACGATCCATGAGCTGCTCAGCCACACAGTTGAGTTTGGAGTGGTCTGTTGTGAGATCAAGAGCCTGACCACCTTGGTAGCAAATCTCCCTCTGTCAGCCTGGGGCTTCATGTCCATTAGGTTTCACATGACTCCAAGTCCGCAGGGTGATACATCACAAGCCAACACCAGAGCCTTCCTGCTATCGTAATGTGCTAACACTCCATCTCTTTGAAACAGTTGTTCTGCCTGGAAGTATGCTGCATTGTGTTGTGCTGTTCCTGTGCAAGTGGCTGTTTTTTCCAACTGGCAGTGGAGAGGCTCCAGCACAGTAGCCTTGTCTTAGGAGGCAATCATAAAAGTTTGGTAATCCCAGGAAAGCTCAGTATTGTCCCGAGTTTTGTACTGCTTTGATTTTCTGTAGGGCAGGTGCCTTAGCTTCTAATTGAAAGCTTAGGAAATCCAAATTTGTAGCTGCACAAATGCACCTTTCTTCTTGCAGGTGTAAGTCTGGAGTACTTCCTGCAGGCCTTCATTGTGCTCCTGCTCTGTCCTTCTACAGATGAGGATGTCATCTAGGTAGGGCTGCATATCTGGGATCCCTGCTAGCAAGGTGTCCATGAAATGCTGAAATGCTCCCCAAATTGCAAGCTATGAACTCTGAAAAGGTCCCTTTGTTTATGGACAACAATTGAGCCGATTTCTCATCAAGATTCCTCTGTTGCTACATCTGTTTTGGGTCCATTGAGGTGAACCCTGTCTCTCCAGCCAATGACACAAAGAGTTCCGAGACGGTGGGGAGAGGGTAAACATCAGGCTTCACAGCTGTGTTGTCTGTGCATTGATAGTCTCCACAAATCCTTAGTGTCCCATCTTTCTTTGCCACTGGGACAGTGGGGGTTCCCCATTTAGAGAAGCACACTGGAATGAAACCCCCTGCTGCATGAGGCTGTCCAATGCCTCATGCCTCATCTGGGGGCGACAGAAAGACCCACCTCAATGGTCACATGGTCACAGGTGGCCTGAGACAGGCTCCTCATTCTTTGAAAACTCTTGCATATTGTTGTAGAATAGCCTGTGTTGTGGGCTGTATGGTCTTATTTACTCCTGTGACTTTGATGCCCAGTGGTTCAAACCACTCATGCCCAGGAAACTGGTGCCTTTCCTTTCAATAATGAACAGAGGTGCTGTGTGTCATTTATCTTGATATTCCATTATTTCCTTAATGTTTTATGGGAAATAAGTTTCTGCTTAATATTTTTTTGCTTAATGTCCTTTTTTTACAGTCTACATTAACAATGTTCAGTGGGCACCCCTGTACTGCACTTCCAGGATTTTGATTCTTTATCTGACATTCTTGTCTAACTGGAAAAAAAAATAGACCTGAAGATTACCAAGATTTGGATGGGATGCAAAACACATCTGTTAATGATTCTGATGAAGAAATGAAGAAATGACTTGCTTGTATGCTTTACAGTGTACTTTGAAACTTTACAGGGAGAATCCAAAACAAAGATTAGACTTTAGGGAAATCGGTTCTGACACAGTTTAAGAGCAGGAGGGGACAGGATTGATAAGGAATTGGCAGAGAATGCATATGAACAGTAAAGAACTGATTCGTTTAATACTGTTTATCATTAAATCTATTTTTTTAACTAGAATTTTATAAAATGGTCAAGAAAGAACCGCCAGAGGAAGGCTGCCAGCGGTGTGCCTGAAGCCACAGCTGCAGGAAGCTGGTGGTTTGATGACCTACAGCTGTGGTGTGTCTGGGACGCGGGCTGGGCAGAGCCAAGGGAGCACTCTGGCAGCTCTAGCTGTGTGCTCATGTTCTAGAGCAAGAGCAGGGAACAGCGAACGTGAATCGTTAGGGGGCTGTAATGGAGAGTTCTAGAGTGTAGTGAGATGATTAGTGTTACAGGAGGAAGAATGGAAAAAAGCGCAGTGTGAGCAGCCTGAGTGTGACGGTAGGAGCCACGGACACACAGAGCCGCAGCAGGCTCACACAGGGGGGTCCTGTTACACAGGACAAAAGGAATTCAATGAATTTGAAAAAGGATATCAGACAGATAGAGAGGAATATTGTAATTCAGGCTGAATAATTTTTTCATTAATAAATATTTTGCATTTCTATACTAGTTTTGGTCCAAATGATCTTTGACAACTTTATATACAGGAGGGCCTATCAAGAACAAACTGGGCAGCCTTGTGAAAATCTCTGTTTTGCGTAAAGCAAAATCCATCTGTGACGATGAATTCCAATTACTCCAATCTGAATGCAGATACTGACTCCCCAACTCCAAAACCAATAGATTTAAGTTCTCTCTCAAATCATACATTAATTTCGTGTGCAAATATGTAAGTATGCTGTTGTTGTGTTTTTTTCTGTCCGTCTGCACACCAACACTGATGCGGGGATAATAAAGACTCTCTCTCTCTATCCACTACTGAAGTGCAGTGCCCACCTAAACCTGACACACAGCAGCTCGTGACATCACTGATCAGATGGATGTATAATAAATTGTTCCACTTACATCCATTCACCATTTTCTAACAGCTTTATCCGACACAGTTGCGTGGAAGCCGGAGCCTATCCCAGCAAGCAATGGACACCAAGGCAAGATACACCCTGTTGACAATGTTAGTCTATCGCAGGGCAGACACAAACCCAAACAAGCACACATTCACACCAGGGCTTTGGACTGTGGGAGGAAACTAGAGCACCCGGAGGAAACTCATGCGAACATACAAGAAGGGAGAACATACAAACCCCATGCAGACAGCACCCCACATCCAGAAATAAACCCAGGGCCCCAGCACTGGAAGGCAGCAATTCTCACCATTGTGCCACTTGCTTCATCAATTAAACTGATTTCAGGAAAGCCATATTGTACTGTACAAGACTGAAATGTATCCAGGGGTTACTGCAAACAGTGCCATACAATATTTTAATGACCTAGTGTCATGCTCGCCCCCTCTTCAGATCAGCTAGCATTACGCTGGTTGCTCTGGTTACATGATCAGACAGGAAGCCTGTTCCACCTGTGTGCTATTTTACAACCACACCCGTCTCAGGTAGATCAAGCTATTTAACATCAGCCTTGGCTTAGTCAAAGCTCTAGTTTAGAGTTTTCGATTATCCTCAGTTTAGTTCCCTAGCTCTGTGTTCCCTGCCTTGTGTTACTCTCTGGATACCTGACCTAGCTTTGACTCCACTGTGCCTCTGGATTTTCCCTGTGCTTGCTCCACTGTGTCCCCTTAATGAACCTTGTTAGCTCATTTTATTTGGATTCCCCCTGTGCTTCAGTGAAGTGCCTACTTGGATTTGACCTTTGAGTGCCAAGCTACGACTCTGGACTGTTTGCCTGTTTCCCTTGAGAACTCGTGAGAGTTCACCTCCCAACCACCAGACTGCTGCTTTACTCTGGTACAAACAGCAGTACACCTAGGGGTTGGGACTTCAGTTTCCCACTCACAGCACTCAGAGGGGGGGGGGACATCGATGTGGAAATTTTGGTCTAGAGGAAAGAATCGCACCTATTGATTCACCAGAGCCACTTAAAGCAGCAGTCTTGTTTTTTTCTGAAGTCCATCCATCTGAGATAAAAACAGTTAAGAACCGGAACGGGGAACTGGGATCAGGAACACAGAAAATAAAAACATAATGGGATTGGGTGCCCCGAGCCCAGGACTCAGAGGTCAGGAAGTCTGGGTATAAGGCCTTGCCCTCGGGCTGCTCCTGAGCCCCGTCGATAGGCGGGCCTTCAGACATTTGTCTTCCAAAGCTGAGCACTGAACTGTGGAGACGCTGGGCTTAAATAACATAAAGGGGGACAAGACACAGGTGAAGGTAACTAAACTAAACATAATACAAAAAAGGTAGGAGCGCCCTCTAGAGGAGGGATGACAACCGCGACAGATTCAGAATGAGGCAACCAAGCTTCCGGTGACATTAAGTGGCCCTGTGACACTGTAAACAAGCAGGCGTGTGAATACATCTCTATTAATCCAATAGAAACATCGCTCTCGACTTCGAGACAGTTTTGCAGACAAACACTACTTACCTGTTAACTTTGCATGCAGATTACATTTGAATATTTCTGTAGTAAAATGTCTGCTGCACAACCTGTACTTATTCGCTGTTACGTCGTGCTACATTACTCATGACAGTGACTAGTGAGCAGGAAGGGCCGTTCACGACACAGTTCATGGGAACCCTCACTCTCGCTCATGGAGAGACCCGGGGTTTGTGACAACATGGCGACTTACAGTACTTTCACAGAGCTCATGATTTTGTACTTAATTCGAAATGTGTACAATTTTTCTATGCCGTCAATTCATTTATTTTGTTACTGATATTGAATTACCGGTCTTTGGAATAGGGGCAGCAGTTCCCTTTTAACTGGCAAAGACCTGGCTGACCATTTCAAATAGCACCATGGGTAGCCATTGATGTGCTGTATACTGTAGTTGTACAAGACACTAGACAAGCTTGAAGAGCTTGTATCCATGGCAATTCCATTCTGAGGTTCTTATATATAACATATTGTATAAGCAGAAGTATACACTGGCAGCTTGTCCACAGACTGCCATGTTTTTCCGATTGTGTCAATTGTCAGTGCCTGTGTAAGTGCTGGTCTACTCATGTTGAGAGTGTTTGCTCCAAAGTTCAGCAGCGCTTATATTTCCTGCACAGACTAAGAGTGTTTGGGGTTCGACAGGAAGTAATGCTACTCTTCTGCGGTGCTGTAATCGAGAGCATTATCAGGTATGGTATTTCAGCGTGGTTTGGTAATCTTGATTTTAAATCGCAAATTACCCGCCTCATCCAGACAGCTTTGAAAGTCATGGGAGTGAAACAGCCATGACTTTCAAAACAGCCCTCCCTGCAGACAATCTTTGAAAAATCCCTCATCAAACAGACAGGAAAAATTATATCAGATCCTCCCCACATCCTCAATTCTGAATACCAACTTCTTCCTTCGGGCAAACGTTTCAGGGTTCCCAAATGTAAGTCAAACAGATACAAACATTCCTTTGTCCCACTATCTATTAAAGCAGTCAAAGCAAATGTCAAGGATAAACACAATTTTGAGTCTTACGACCCACTTGAGTGCAATATGTTTTGTGATGTGTTATAAAAGTTACATGTTGTTATGTGTTATACTGTACAAGTGCAATAGAATGATGTGCAATGTTTTTCTTATTTTTTGTAATATTAAAATGTGCAATGTTTTTCTTATTTTTTTTGCATTCTATACTATTTAAATGTACAGGTGTGCTGGGTGTCCATAAACAAATTCCCTCAGGGGACAGTCAAATCTCATCTCATCTTAACTGTGGAGGAGACACATTAATGTGAGATAAGTTATTGTGCAACTGGCAGTTTCTGGTAGAAACAGAAGCATAATATTGTAACGCAACGGGGGCTCAGGCGGGCGCCCTTGCCGCATTAGGTCGGCCCCCCACCGTCGGGGGCTCGAACCCGGGACTCCCGCGTCGCTCAGCAGGGACCCAGCCCGGTGAGCTAAAGAGAGATCTCCCTACAGCCCGGGGGCTGTGGTCCTGCTATCACTGGGAAGGGCGGTGACGTCACCTGCTCTGGTAAGCCGGCTCTTACACAGTACCTGTCGGCCGTAAGCGTTACAAGACGTAGGAGTCTTATTGTTGTGAAATAGTAAACGCAGTAGGCACGGTAAGTGAAAATGCACGGAAGGGCACCACCCCTGAAAGTGAGAAGGTTCAGAGGAGAATGCTCTGCCTGACGTGATTTTTGCTTTTGCCGGGAATGGTGCCGAGACTTGAATACTAGTGACTAGGGGGGAAACCACCGCTTAGCCACTGGTCACGAAACAAAAGAAGTGTACTTCTTGGTCTTCTTTAAACTAGGAGGTAGTATTTTTCGTTTTGTGAGGTCTATAATAAAATATGATAAATTCTTACATTATTTACAGCACACGTGCTATGAAGCCGAGCGAGAAACGGCTCTCAGAGCTCCTCCAAGGTCCCACAGTGCACCACGGCGATCGTAACCAGGAAGTTAGCGGGAGTTTCACGGTTTCACTGTCTGCCATTGCTGTACGGGATTTGGAGACTTAGTTTTTATCAACTATAACCAAAGCAACAGGAATTTATTTTGCTTGTTTCTAGCTATGTCTGAGTGTTAACACCGGAGCACATCGTGAAGTACAGTAGTTATATAGATTATATAAATAACGCTTTTGGGGGTTTAATCCTGCTCGGCAGTATAAACTATGTCGGACCAGAGAAAAGAAGATCACCTGTCCAATTCTCAGCTCATCCAGCAGGTCTGTGGGATATTATCAGTGTTATGCACAGAAAGAAAACATTAGTGACGTGATTACAATGATTATCTTGTACAGAAAATCCCAGGGACTGAATATGAACAGGACACTTCCGCTGATACAGTCAGGAAAACAAAAAATAGAATGCCTCGAATAAACATTACGAAGACCAAATGAATGCGAGGGGGCGTTATTTACGAACCGCTTCAGTGCCGTCCGCTTGTAGATGCATGTTGATAGTGCGCAGCTGAATCTGTTGACTTCATTACCAAAAGGCGAATATGAGTCATTTCCTGCACCTGTCAGTCTCGAGCTGTGCTGCCGTTCGTGTTATTCACCTATTATGCGAGCAGTAAACTGTAAACGCCAATAAATCTTGATAGCGCAACAGAGATGAGAAAGCATGGTATGTCGGCGCACTTGCTGCCCAGCGGCGATATTTTCCTGCAGGTAGGAAGGCGCTGTAATACTCAGAAGAGCCACATGGGGGCGATTCAGCTCTTGGTTCCCAACCTCGAACACGCACGAGGATGCACAGATTAAGAGGAGCAGCTGAGTATTCTGTGTCATCTTCACATGTCCAGTTCAAACACCGGACATCCCAGTGGACTGACTGGATGAGACCCGACTGCACTGTAGTGTGCTTTTAGAGCAAGCGCAGAGGGTTTTGTATGTCTGGTGGTAAATGGTGACCTGTGTCTTTTGCACGGTTTGTGGCAGCTTGCCCTGCTGAGCTGGCTGCAGACGGACAGTGTGCAGAGCAAGGACTTACTCACCGTGGTCACAGGAGTGCAGGTGGCTCAGGAGATCCTCCGCAGGCTCACAGGCAAGGACCAAGTGGACGTCTACAAGGTGAGGATGAGAGGTTATAGTGAGTTCAGTCAGTTGTTATTTTCTGAAGTTTCCATCACGGAGCACAAGCTGCTCCTGAGCCACAGGCAAGTCACTCTGAGAGCCAGGGCATGTCCAGAGAGGGTGTAGTTTAACACCTAGGGTTGCTCTAAACAGGAATTCACAGTAATAAAATGAGTTTTAAGTAACTGTGGGTTTTAATTGACATTTGTATGCAAGTGTTTATAGGTGTTGCTGTTAACATGCTTGTAATTATTTTGCAGCTAGAGTCTTTGCCTTTAATGGTATATTAAGGGCAAAGGTACAAACATATAGCAGGCCATTTATTCCAAAGGGTTTCCAAGTTATCAGTTGAGCAATAAAATAATTTTACTCTGGGAGACTGTAGAAGAATACAAATCAGTAGCTTGAAATTGAAAAGGATGTGGAAGAACATGCTTCCTAACATGAAGGAGATTCTTATAAGGAAATGTCCTCCTGTCTAGTTACTGTTGGAAAACTACGGATAAGAGAGCCTGACAGTAAGCAGACTGTCCAGTACAACATACTACTGTACTTGTGTAGATGTTGTCTTCCTTATAGTATTTGTACCTGCATTGAATAGAGGCAGTGTGTAATTTGACTTGTCTGTGTCTCACTGATATGCACAGTACAGCACATAACATTCGACAGGTACGTGAAAATGAGAACGAGTTTACCAACATATGGAGACAACTGGCCCTAGTAATTAAAACCTTAATGGTCTTATCTCTGTCATCCTGCTGAAGAGAAAGCTTTCTGTAGCATGTCTCTTGCAGTATTGTATACTGCGCCCGTTACACCAGGCTGCTCTTGCTGTGTGAACAGGAGGAGTGCATTCTGGCCATTGCGGATTACGTGAAGTCACACCCCCGCGCTTCCCAGCAGGAGATTAACAGGCACGTTGAGAAGCAAGTCCTGCTCTTTGCAGCTCGTGTCCAGGCACTGGATTCGGCACCTCTGTTCTAATGCCGCTGGAGGACAGCTGCTCCTGGCCACTCAGCAAGGGTGTTCGTGAAATGTTATTTTTCTTTCATTGTGCATC
This sequence comes from Atractosteus spatula, assembly GCF_055471065.1. Classification (NCBI taxonomy): domain Eukaryota; kingdom Metazoa; phylum Chordata; class Actinopteri; order Semionotiformes; family Lepisosteidae; genus Atractosteus; species Atractosteus spatula. Next base: position 76,501,696 of record NC_142708.1, read on the forward strand.
ACTACACCCTAGACACATCTGAACTAGCACTGGGAATATTTAAATCCATTTCAAGGTCATATTCACCTTTGTCTTAATGTACATCTCATCTCTGTCTTGTTTCATTCATTTGAAATGTTGTGAATGCTATACAGTATTTAGTTCAGCAAAAAGACTTAAAGCCAATATCCGTAGAGAACCATAACTATTCCTCGTCTATGAAAATGCATTCGTTAGAGTGTTCCCAAATACTGACAATCATAATGTAGAACATCTTGATCATTCATGTTTTAAAGTAAAAATGTATTTTGTGAAAGCTACAACTATTTAAGAATTTTTTGGCAATATGTTTCCCTTTATTCTGCTTCTTCAGATTACAAGAAAGCTTTACTGAAGCATTTATGTTGCATTCTTCTCCCAAACTGATTTCAAGCAAGGAGAGATGTCAAGAGCTTAGTTATTAATATGGGCGAGTTATTAATACTCTGAATTAAACATACTCTTTCCCAAACTACACCAATTTTCTGAGCCTTTAACAGCTGTAGAGAGGGGATTCCAGACCTCTCGAGCACATCCTCGCCCACAGGAGTCAGAAAAACACAGGGTTCATCGGCGCTGGGTTTCAGCTGAGCGAGCCAACATTCAGTTGATGTTCGAGAGGGGATCTGCGTCGGTGTGTGTTACATGCACATGGAACATGTGAAGGTGAATTCCACGCTGAAAAATGGCAGAAATTCAACAGTTCTGCTGTTGAGCAATCTTCAGGTGTGACAATAACACTGCCCTCGCAGAGCTGTGAAACTACACCAAACCAGTCTGTACATGACCAGCCTAAAGATGATAAGCTGCAATCTGAAACTGACCACATCGCTCACACAGGACTGGGGATTTCATTCCATCTGAGCTCACTGACTCCATGACTGACGTAGATGGGTTTAGATTACTGTAGGCAGGCGCAGCAGCAGGGCTCCAGGCTCGAGCTGGAAGGCAGTGGGCTCGGGTGCTGTTGCGCTGGAGCTGGGCCGTTCGCTCCTGCCCGCAGTACAGGCCTCCACCAGTATCCGGGATGAGGAGCACGCTGTTGGCTTTTGAATGTTATCCTGAAGTTCTTCCAGTCCCTTTGAGCCAATAAACTGTAACGAAGCTGTTGCATTTCACCAACAAACTCCTCATGTTCCATACAAGGAAAGGTTAATTCCCAGTGCGTGAACCCGGTCCTGCAAAAACATAAAAACGATGCACTGGAGCAATAGCAACTAATGATTTCTAACCCTTTTCTCAAGCCAGTAATTACTGTAGGTTAAATTATATTAGGTAGGTATGTTATGGTTTAAGGTAGTTGGGGACCGAACTTGAGTTTTTTTTTAAAGTAGTCCTCCCATTGGTTATTAGCGGTACAATTCCCTGCCAGAACAGAAAACGCACACTTGGGCGCTGACCTTCACGAAACCGCCGGGAGTGAATCTCCGGCCGGCGAGGCTGGCAGTCACGTGGCACACAGGCGAGCGCTGATTGGATATTGGGAGGAACCCGCCGCGTGGGGCCGCTCGCGGGCGGTTGCTAGGGGTTACACGGGGCAGCCCGCGCGGGTGCCGGTGTTGACTGCAGCTGTTGCCAGTCGCTTTGAATGAAAGCGTCTGAAAATGGACAGTTTTTAAAAATAAAAGCAATCACAAGGGCTAAAATTTGTTCTCCTGAAACACTGGCCCGCTGTTGGAAACTGAAGTTGCAGAACGTTTCTATAAATATTCTCTGAACTGAGACAATCTTATGGCGTCGGAAAAAAATAAAAGAGACGGTAGAAATTAGGAAACCCTTTATTTCAACCAGGATTATACAATAAACCCATAAATGCAGTAAAACACTTTATTTGTTTAAATTTCAAATCTCATTTTCTATGTTCATAACAATGCAGGTACTGGCCAGTTAAAAGCCACTTCTAACAAACTGAATGCAATATATTAAACCTGTTTCTCAGATCTGGTTTATATGTTATCCAAGTGCTGAGATGCGTAGGACACATCCACCATCACTGAAAGAGCAGGCTGTACAGTCAGGCAGCCCACTACTACCCCAGAACCAGCCGAGCAGGATCGGAGAGGCAAATTCAATTAAAAAAAACATTTGAAAATAGATCTGAACAAAAACAACAGCAGCAGCAGCAGCACCAGCCCTCAGCTACGTTTCTGCTTTGTTCTCTCTGCAGAGGGGGCGTGTTGGAGTTTGTGGGGCCGCGTGCTCGTCTGGTGGCGGACGGGCGTGGCCGCTGGCTCGCTGGCACCGGTACACTGGGGCCAGCAGGCCCAGGCTCTCCCGCCCACGAAGGGCTCAGTGAGCTACAGGCCCCCGAGAGTGTGTGTACGCTGCACATGTGCGATAGAGTGTATATAATACACAGCACCAGAGGACTGGAGGACCAGCCCTTGTTCTCTTACTGTGCCTATACTCGTGCACATTCATCTGTTAAAAGAGGTTTAGTTCTTTTTCTGTTTCAGCAGTCCCATTCACTCAAACAGCTGCTGTCAGTAAAACCTGAAATGGGCCACCTGTGGGACCGGAGACTTTATTTACATTCCCGGAGCTGGCTGACCCAGCAGGGGCTCCAGCCCTGCAGCCAGGCACGTGCACCCCATCGCACCCCCACCTGACCGGAACACAGGTGCTGCTGTTTTGTCAGCCAGGCAGAAACAGTTCAGAAAAGCACCTCTTCTGCCTCTTCTGAGGGCCATGCCTGTGTACAGTCACAATTCACCTTAAGCTGGAGGGGAAGATGCCGTTAATCTTCCAACCACTCGTGTTTTTCTGTAAATATTTCGGTTTCATCAAAATATTTTAATTGAATCTGCCCCTGTCCCCACGTGCTGTAGTTTTCCAGAGCACCTTGGCTCTCACAGGTTATTCTCACTCTTCGGTTGTGAACGAAACAGCTCAAGCATGCTTTTCTCATGCTTCACGGCAGCAGCAGCTAATGGGGAAGAAGGTCATTCATTTACTCAGTGTAAGGCTTGGCAGGTGTTGTGAGGAGCTCAGCAATGCTTTTGTCTCCCCCTGTTGGCCAAAGTCAACAAACCAGGCCGTGTTTCCAGCTCAGGTCAGTGCAGACTGGCCTCCGCCCTGCAGTGTGGGGAAGTCCTCACAAGACGTACAGCCTGACGGCCTCTATTGGCCACCCATGAGTCACCGGCTACCCTCGCCAGGCCTCCGTCTCGCACTCCTCCCTACGGAGTAAAGCTACCGTACAGTTAGACTCTTACACTTCTGTCAACAACTACTGCAAGATTACAAAACCTGCTCTAAAGCTAGAACTCTGAACAATTCAAATTCTGTCATTTGCTTGGAACATCAGGAGTATTTCAGATCATGATTTCTCTAAAAAAATCACAAGGATACCTGATCGTCCCCCAGTGACGTCCCTTTGACCCTGCTTCAGAGTGGACACAGGCAGGGTGGAAATTTGGCAACTGTGAAAATGGTGGCACAGTGGTGTGCCCGAAGCGAGATGTTTGTATATTATCACACTTACAGCTACAGGAGTAGGGCTGGGGCTGACTGGAGCAATTTCGCAATTTCTTTCATTGATAGACGTGTATACCTTTATTGTACTGCTTTCAGATACCAGACAGAATTTAGCATCAGGGACAAAACAAAGCTTAGGGATGGAAAAGCACAATAATAAAATAAAAACAAAATGCTTTAAAAGAAGAAGCCCAAATAAATAGGAATAAAATCCCCAAACACACAAATTACAAGCAGGAGAGATCATAGTGTTGTACAGTAATACAGACATCTGCGATTAGCTTTGCTGAAGGTGGCAACGACCTCTGTTCACAGTCCTCACAGCTCCCTGATAAACATATTGCACTAGGAGGCCAGCTGTACAGATCTGTAATCCCACTGCCTTCTCTTAACCTGGGCTCTTTTTCCTTTGTGGCTTGTTCATATTTTAGCTTTGTGGCAATGTACTTTTATCACACATCTCTTTCTTGATCTGTGATGGAAAGTCCCAAACAGTACTGAGGGCTCAAGGTGCATCGTAAGCATTTGCTTGAAGCCACATGTGGTGTCCTGGGAGCCACACCTACTGCCTGGGCTCTGTCATCACTTTCTCTATGGCTGCAGAGAAATGTCCTTGGAAAAAGCCAGTGAAATCCAGTACAGAACATGCTCATGAAGAAACAAGCAAATACGGGCTACCTTGGTTTCTGCCATTTCCAGACTTCAATACAACTAGCAGGCAATTAACGTAATTACTTACATGACTCCTTAATTAGAGTGCTGAGTTTCTGCTGGGGATCAATAATGAAAAAAACAGGTGGAACTCTGACGAAAGAATACAAGAATAAAAGTGCCAATCATCATTTAATGTTTTACAGCTCTGTAAATGCGAAATCGCCCAATATATAGTAAATGGCTGAACCTTTCAGTCCATGTAACTGAGTGAATGTTAATTTTGAAAAAGCATTAGAAAGCTGAACAAAAATACTAGGAGACTGAAACTGCACAGAGCAGAGTTGAAGGATTTCTATGACGTGGGGGCAAGACTTGTTCTCAGACAGGCCCAGGTGACTGAGGATGAGAGCAGTGTGCTGCTTGAGGGTAAAAGCCACTAGCACAGGACAGTCATGACAGCAGGGGCAACCAGGGAGGGCCGATCTGCCCCTCAACAGGACTTGAGAAAGCAGGCGGATTACATATCCATACACTGGACCTTCAGCAGAACGAAAGACAAGACTACAGGACCCCCCAAAATACATTTTCTGAAAAATCCATTTGTGTACACAAAAACATCCTCACTTCCTCATTTACAGCCCATATTAGGATTCAGTTTCTGTTACAAGTAGTGTGTACATCTCAACCCCCTCCAGAAAAAAAAAAACCCATAAGCCATGTCCATTGAATGGTGACATGTCAAGAAATAAGACTTCTCTGTACAAGGCAAAATCAGCATGTGACAAACACCGCTGTGTAATGTTCACGAGCCATTCTTGAAAGAAAAATTATACAGTGACAATGAAAAACAACATTTTTATGTCAAATTTGACTGCGGTAAAATGTCAGTGAGGTTGAAACACACCCCTGGTGTCTTACAAGGCTGGAAGTAAAACTCCCATTTTGCACCCGTGAGATCCAGGCCTGTCACTGCCAATACACCGAAGAGCCTGCAGACAGAAAACCTGGCACTGGCCTTGCGATGGGAGCCTTCCCTTCCTGGTGCTGGTTGGCTAAGGCTGTACCTCTCGGCGCTGACCAACGGTATCCCAATGACTGGGCATCTGGGTCTGAGCGGCTAGGATACCTCCTGCAGAAACAGTCCTAATTACCAGCCTACACAGCAGTGACTCACCCTTCGCATTCTCCCAGCACCTTAACGTGGTTGATTGGGTGGCCACACAAAAAAAAAAACACAGGAAAACGGTTTGTAACCAAAATCAACAGGTGACCTGAAGTACTCAAATGATAATAAATCAATAATTCCCCCATACATTGTTTTTGAAGATAAAGCTAAGCAACCTACTTAACTGATTTTGTAAGATTCCTTAAAGCATTTAAATGACTAACACTTCTAAAATTAGCTCAACAATTTAATATTAGCGATGTTCTGCATCAATGAATTGCATTCATTTTGCTTGAATGCTCAGTATTCCTACAACTGCTGTCTGGGTTTACGCAGATCTTGCAGCTGTGCACGATTCTTCTGTCTTCTACAGCCCAGGACTCACTGCCCTTTGCATGAAGCACCTGAAGTTAAATTTCTCCTTAGTTTTCCCCTTAAATTTTCTTAAAGGAAGTTGCAGAACTGAAAACACTGTCAAAACCTTACTTAAGGGGCCCTACCTCTGCATTTAATACTTTAGGGGTTTACATGCAACCAGGCCACGATTCTCACATTTTGTCACTTCTCACTTTTTAAGAGCTAATGACAGATTTTAAGGTTTTGTGTGCTTGCACAATTCAATCAGGCATTCCAAAAGGCAAACTAAAAAAATCTTGTATTTTCCAGCTCTAATTTCCCAGGGAAAACCAGCTTTTCATTTCCTGAAGTCGAACCAGCGACCCAAATTTGCACTCTCTTTCGCATTGTCACCCTCTCTCCCTACCTTCCTTATTAATAAGAGCACTGTCCTAGCACATCTACACAAGCCTCATTCCCTCAGGTACCACCATCGGGAGTTAGTGTTCTGCCCGGGATTCCCGAGTGGGATGGGGAGACAGTAGCTGGTGCTACTGCAGACGGCCCCGATGTCACAACCCTCAACACATACTGGGTTCCACAGGCAAAGGGGCTTCACTGACAGAAAACAGCAATAGCTCACCAGAAACAAAGCACAGACCTCTGAAGCAAAGGTAAAAATATTTGAATAAAAGATGTCTGATCTGTAGTTAAGACAGGACTGCCTTCTCCGTTATGACGTTTCAAGGTTGAGAAAGGAGGACAACCGGACCATCACCCAGGGCATTCCTGCTTTCCACCTCGCCACCAAGAAAGGCACCACCATTATAAAATCTAAGTCTTCTCCAACCACCAGTAGGAGGAAAAGTTGGTGCATGAATCAGGTAAAGCTATTCATCTTCAAACTCTCTTCCCCCCCAAAAAAATATACATTGGTTTTCTCTTCTTGCAGACTACGTCCAGCAGCATGTCAGCAGATCCACTCAATGATCTAAAAACTAGCAAGAGGCTCAGAGGAGAGTCTTCACATTAAAAGACACATCTGCTCACAGGAAATCAGAAATCTGATTGTCACTGAAACTCAATCCCATCTCTCTCTTCCTGAAATCCTAGACAATGTCCTCCAATCCCAGGCCAAACTCTTTCTTGTCCTTATTCACTGCATATTCACTGGCGCCTCTTCTGACAAGAATGTCAAGCATTCTATTTAGCCGAGACAGAAAGTGAGGAAAACGAACGAGAATTCCGCCAAACGTTTAGATCTCCACCCTGGAGACCGAATGCAAGACCCCCTGTTCTTTCTGGATTACCCACAACTCCTCCTTCTATTTCCAAGACCGGCCCAACGTTCCCTCCACAGAAACATTCCTAACCAATTCCTTGTCACTGCCCGTTGGACAGGACAGGTGCAAAGAAATACTCTAATCCTCACACTACAACCTGCGCATAATCAGCTGGATTAAAATGAAGACATTTACTCCCCATTCCTGGATCAACATGTCCAAAGTTTATTTAAACACCTTTATCTGCACAAAGTGGTGAGTAGTGAATGTCTGCTCACATTCTGCTTGGCCAGACAGGACTGAATGCCAAGTTTCATCAATGCCAGAGTCAACATTCTGCAAGAGGTGGTGTGTTTAGCCCGTTGTCCTTGTGAAAAAATGGCAGAAAATTCCCCTTTCAGTTATTGCACACTTACATACCTAGTTCTTAGTTCCTTTTTGTTCAGGTGAATAGACAAGATGTCTTTATTGCACTTGAAGACATGTCCAAATAAAAACTGCTTGGCAGTAACACTACCAGAAATTGTCTGGAACAAAACAAAAATTCTGGAACAATCAAGGTTTTGTCAGCTATCTGTGGCTGAACAGTTCTTATGCGTTTCTATTTCCCTCTCCGAGCTATGCATGAAGTATTTTTTGAACACTACAAACTTGTGGAGTTACTATAGCGTCCAGCCGCTGTCCTGGGCTGTGTGATGGTGCCCCCGATCCACAGACGACCCTCGCCCCTGGTGCCAATGGCAGAAAGAGGACCAGGCCACAGGTCAGAGTGAACCTCTACGGGCCTTATGTGTAAGCTGGAGTTCTGACCGATCACTGTGTTTCTCTGGGGTAAAGCAACGTCTCATTAATGCATAAAGGACCTCACATCTGGATCTCCGTAGATGCCATGGTAAGGCATCTACCAAAATAAAAACACAATTGCATAGTTTTGATCAGATCTACAAGCAAGCACTAATCCACTTATTGTAGCATTGGGTTAAGAAAAAACACTGCAGTGTAAACGGTGTTAAATCCTGAGATTTAACACACAGGTCTGACTTTCCCCAACAAACCAACTTAATTTTTTAACTGAAACTCACACTCTTTTGATTTTTACGATTACTTTTAGATAAGATTCTAAACGCCTTCTGCTCATTGGAACATTAACAGGAATACTACCCCTCTCCCACCTCAGCAAGAGAAGGCAATATTAGATGCATTCTCTAAACATCCGCGATGAATCACTGTAAGAATAATTACAAGTTTACAGAAGTAATGAATGGGGTGATATTCTCTTGTGAGGGACTCAGCCATGGCCAGCCAGGACTCACACAGCTCAGTGTGGGACTCGTCATCCACTGCCCTGCCATGTGACTCAAACCTTGTATCTGCAGGAAGATAAAAACTACAGACAAACCCCACAACACATCCAGGTGGGCACATTTTTGGTGGCGCAAATGACACACTGATGAAAGCGCCTAGACCAACCCTGCTAGCATGACACTCTTATACAGGAACGGCAAGGAGTTACAGTATCAGCTCCAGTAAAAAGCTTCTGTTCTCTGTCCTCTCGGAGAAATGGGACCAACCTTTCACAGCCTCGTCAGAGGGACAGAGAGGAAAGCAAAGGGGCTGTGACACGAGCCCCGGTCTCAGCCCACACAGCAGTGGTGAATCCCAAGCCACTGAGCCTTGCAGCAGACAACTCGGACAGTCTCTGCTGGGCGCCATTAACACTTCAGAGACGTGTGACTCGTTTCTGGCGTGACGCTTTGCCATGGGCAGTGTGGCAGGATCTCCGAGGAAGCTGAGGGAATATGCGAAACAAAAGGACCCTAAAGTAGTCTCCCTGCCTGCCTGCTCAGTGCACCTGACAGGCAGCGAGGGCGGCGCACAGAGCCGATAGCCAGCTGGTTACCAGGAAGACAAGGGGGCGCCTGTGCTCATTCACCAGTCCCCAGCCAGCCCAGGGCGCGTGGCTGTGACCTGAACTCATGTAGTGTTTGCACTGTGGGGGACACAATCTCCAGCGCTGAGGGGGGCAAGCCCCAGGCTGCTCTAACAGACAGCAGAAACAAAAACTCAACACACTCTTGAAAACTGCACCTGCCCATAACCCCCCACCCAGCAAAAAAATGATTAATAAACTCTTATTTGCATCAGAAATAATATACACCTCAGGAGAAAATTAAAAAGAACCCAAAAGATTAAAAAAAAAGAAATATCACACACAAAAAAGGCTCATAAAGCTAAAATAAATAAGATTATAACTGATCTCTCAAAGCAGCAAAAAAGAAGGTCAAAGTCAGTTTGAAGGCAGTTGTCTGTCTTTCCATGTGAGAGCTCTACCACATGCACATGGCTGAAGACGGAAGACTGCGAGAGCTGGAGACGGGTACGGGCCCGCTGTGGCACGGAGCCACCGGGAGACCTGCCGTCCTCTTTCCACGCCCGGCACGTTCGCTTTGCTTTGTCAGACCTTTCTAAGGGGGACAAAGAAAATAGCACGGGGTAGGAGGAAAAAAAGCCATTTTTTTTTTAAATCCCTGCCACGTCCAGATATTGCTGTGGAAAGAAGGGATCTGGAAGTTTGTCTCCCACCTTGGCTGCACAGTGATGATTACCGGGAAAAAGACACAGGAAGGGGGGACAGATCTGCCAGACTTCATTTGGGAAAAAACAGAACAGATGGCATGACAGACAAAATTACATCCCCATATCCTCCCTCACCAGCTCCTAGTAAATACACAACAGCTCCACAGTACCCAGCAGAGATATCCAGGCCAAGCAGGCTCTCTGACGTGTGTTTGTGGCGTGAATGCGGAGCACTGCGCAACACCAGAGTGTGAGCGAGCTCGTCAGGTCGCAGTGGAGGTGGGGTAGAGGGTGGCACAAGATGCTGTCTTTCTTTTCCCCGTCAGGAAGCAGACAGGAACAAGGCAGCGTGTGTCCTTGCGAGGGTCCTGTTTCTTTGGTTCACGGCCTGTAAGAACAGCGCGCGCCTCCAGACGCCAGGGAATCCAGCTCAGCGATCTTCCCTCGGGCTTTGCAAGGAAGATGGAATGTAGTGACAGAAGATACGGTGCGACTGTTTCGGCCTCTGTTGTCAGACATCGGCTGAAGGTCCTGTTGCGTGTGTTTTTCATCCATAATTTTCTACTGCAATAGTTCCTTTGTTTCTCGAAGTGACAGGGAGGCAACATTAGCATTTCAGTTCTCATGGGTGGGCGGAGGTGAACGGAAAAGAAGCTAAAAGCCGAGTGGGCGAGTTCCGAAGAGACCAGAGCATCCTGCATCCCGGGAACTGAAGCAGCCCTGTTGGGAGGCGGTGAAATCCAAACACAGCGTAAGAACAGAGAAACAGGCTGCTGCTTTAAAACTCCAATCCACTTACAAACACAAACACAAGAACGATTCCAAGACAGAGGAAGCTATTCAGCCTATCTAGCCTGTTTGGCAGTTGTAGCTAATTATTCAGAGGATTATTAGCTCATCCAGCTGTTTATTGAAAGAAGCCAGAATACTGGTATCAACAACATGGCTAAGCAGCTTTGTGTAAAGTAGTGTCTCCTGTTCCGAGTTCTCTCTTAAATTCACTTCCATGTACTAAAGTGAAAATTAGATCTAGGCTACTTAACTGGATCTTGTTTAAGTGGTCCTCTATTACTAGATATGACTTTAACTAAGTGCCCACTGAATACTGATCACTTGAATAATTATGGATTAATATTACAGGAACAAAGAAATGCCTATTTCATTACAGGCTTTTCACAGCTGCCTACCTCTATCCAAACTGGATGGTTTGGACCACAGGGGATCAGATACAGAATTTCAATGCCAATTAAACAATAGAGCTAAATCACAGTGACTGTTTTGTGTTCTTGCAGCCCATCTTTAACAGTGGGATAAACATCAGCCTTCTGCACAAGCTTCTGTATCAGGCCACCTGCTTGATGCACAAGGCCAGTTTGCTGCCCGGACACTGTTTGTGTCTGCTCAGTTTCATGCCTGGTGTTCCTTTTTGCATTTGTTACCTGACAAACCTGTTTTAATATGGCAAGGGTCTGGGTGGTAAATCTGTAATTTCATATATGTGGCACACATACTTGATGTCAGTTACAAACACAATTAAGTACTAAGTGAATTTACTGTACTACAATACTAGGAAATCAGAAACAAGGATTTACATTAGCCTCCAACTAGTAAGTATTTAATATACAGTATTACCCTGAGGAAGTATAGGGGGTATAGGTGAGGAGGAATCACCATTATTTATCAGTCACATACATCTGTAGCAAAAAGTCAGAGCATGGTGAAAATGAACTGAAGTTTGATTTAAAGCAATGCGCTGCACCAACACAGGCTGGAGCCTACCTCCTGCTTCACTGGTAGGTCTACAATAAAACAACTGTAAAGGCCTGCGCCCAGAAACCCATGTGGGTGAGAACGAACATGGCGTCGTTACCTGCACAGTGTCTCACGGCGCTCCTCTCGCAGTCTCCAGGCTTGCCTCACGTAGCAGCTCCTCCAGGTCCTGCTCGCAGTTCAGCTCTGTGGTCAAGGGAAGAAACGGACACTTGCTTAGCTGCAGTCATGACTGGGCATCTGCCACCGTCAACAGAACAGAACAGAACACTGCCACCGTCATCTCTGCCAGACGTTTCCAGGTACCCGGTCCGACCTGATAGGTACTATGCCTCAGGCAATTGATTGTGTTGCGCACAGAAAAAAATGACTGAGCTTAACCCTCAACATCCCGCTGGCTGCCTTAGACACTGGAGGCCAGTGCAGAAGAGATCTGCAGGAAGAAACTACTGACTGGGATTGTAATGACTCTGACTGAGAAGTCAGTCATGCTCCTGAGGAAGGAAGAACAACTGGGTCGTACTGGTTAATCTGCACTTTGTTGGGAAGATGTTGAAGAAATCGGCCAGAAGGAGGAAAGGAATTCTTTATACAAGCCACACTGAGTAAATCAAATCTTATTTTCACTTCACTGTACTGCACAAAAGGAATAATCTTCACAATAATCTTAACAAATGAAACACAGGGAAATCAATGCACAGACTTTCCTAATCACTCCTCATAGTGAAACCACACCCCGCAGTGGAATCACACTGTGCAGGTCCAACGAGTCAGACCCAGACCTTCCACTGTCTGAGTGCGGAATCCCATATCCAGGCCTCTCGCTCCTGAAGCTCGTTTGTCTGACCGGGGAGGAGAGACTCACCGCGCTGTGCAGGGTAACTCGCTGCCTTGGGGGCTGGCACTTCTCTGGAGTCAGGCAGGATGAGGGCGAACTCTGGCTTCAGCCCGTTGGGCAGGGTGGCCGCGGCGGCACTTTTGTCTCTGTCGGGGGCAGCGGGGGGCTGGCCAGCCTCAGGCACAGGGTTCTGCAGGGGGGGGCTGGCGACAGGCGTGGGCAGGGGGGCCGGGGGGGGCTGCTGCTGCTGTTGCTCCAGAGGGCTCTCCACTCGGGTCACCACAAAGATTTTGTGGCCACGTCCTGGGCTGGACACAGAAATGCACCTCTCATTGGCAGGGGAAGAGGGGGGGCGGGGGGAGGGAGATTCAGTGACAGTGACCCCTGCCGGTCCCTGGGCTGGCGGGCTGGGTGCAGGGGAGCTGGTCCCGCTGTCGGGCTCGGTGGCCAAGAGCTGGGGTCCGGTTAGGGCAGGAGGCACTTCTGGGGCTTGTTCCTCCGCCTGTGCTGGTCTTATAATCTCTTCACCATCATCATCATCGTCATCGTCATCTGTGTCCGAGTCCGACTCTTGGACCACAGGGGTGCTATTTGTCACAGCTCCTGCTGGACTTTCCTCTCCTTCCTCAGCTTCTTTCCCGCCTCCTTCATTAGCATTGCCATCCTCTCCTTTCCGCTCTCCTTCATTCTCCTCCTCCTCTCCCGCGGCTATGGCTGCCTCCTCCTCTTCTTCAGGCGTGATCTCGGGCATGGAGGCCGACTGGCGCATCTTCTGTTCCGTCTCCTCCTTCTCTTTGGCCAGGATGAAGTTGCGCTTGCAGCCGTTCTGGATCTCCGCCAGCAAAGCCTTCTGGGTTTCGATGAAGCTCTTCACCTGCAGCAGAGGAGACATGAAAACATGAGAACAGAGGCTTCACCACACTTTACAAGCAATGCCTTTCTTTCTTTGAATGAAAAACAGCACAATGATTTTAAGGCGATTTCTCTCTCAAATTATTTTTTTCTTATTGTGAACTTTGTGAGTTGTTAGGTTAACAGTATATCAAAACGAGAAGCCCCAAAAAGTCACATTGTTTCATTCTACCACAGTCTAGAACATCAGTCTTGTGCACGAGTGTCTGCATCAGGCCCTACATGTGCCTGTGTGTTGTGGCTGCAGACACACCAGAACACTTTGACCATGTGAATTCTTGCCGACAGGACAACGCCAGCAGGACAGAAAGGGCCGACACGCCCATGACCCGACAGGCCCAAGGGACTCACGGTCTCTCTCTTGGGCTCCCGGTCCAGGTCCAGCCTCAGCAGCGAGGTGTTGACCTTCAGCGCCAGCGAGAGGGCCATCAGGCCGCCCGTCTTGATCTCGTTCTCCCGGAGGTCTAGGCGCAGCAGGCGGGGGCTCTCCGCGATGAACTCCGCCACGGCCACAGCACCTGGGAGGGCAGAGACAGGTGGGTTGACACAGGGGGCAGACCATGGCAGGAAAATGATTTCAACAGGGTTCATCCTTGAGCTCAGCAGAGACTGAGATGACAGCACAGCTAACCACACCAGAGCTCATTTTTATCTCCTTACAAGCAACTGTACGCACTGGCTTAAATCACAGGAGCCCCACCAAGCACCAAGTCCAGCCTGAACAGGACAAGGGCGTGTCCCACAATGTTTTGAGAAATTTGCAGCCCAATCCCCTCTCCTTCTCATGGTGGGACAGCCTCTAGGATGTGGTCCTGCGATCTGCAATCCGCGACTGTGACGGGCGTGGCAGGATCTGCCCTACCTTCGCAGGAGAGCTTGGTATTGGCCAGTCCGAGCCGCAGGACAGAGCGGTTCGCGATCAGCCCGTCTTTCAGCTTGTGAACCCCTTCGTTCCCCACAGAGTTGTGCCCCAGGTTGAGCGTCTCCAGGGTCTGAGTGTAGGGCTGGGAACAGAAAGAGGATGAGACATGCAGCACAGATGCAGCCTTGCAGCTGAGAAAGCAGCCTGGTCTTTCACCGCTCAGGTGCAGAAACAAAAGAACCAGCTGCTGGAAGGAGGGATGTGTGGTTTGCTCAGCAGCTGACAAAACGAGGGCAGGATGAGGGTGAAAAGACAGACGGCTCAGTTCTCAGCAAGAACAAGGTGTGAGGCCGCTTCTCATGCTAAACAAACAATACAATAACACAATAATCACTTATAACAGCTTACAAACCACACTGTACTGTAGTACTTCACTTCTTAGTTGTGCTAAGCAGCATCAATTAACCCAGCAGTAAAGAAACCACTTCCGCGCTGGAGAGAGCAGCACGCTCTGAGTGGTCTGCTCTCATCACAGACTGCCCTCCTGTGCCCTGATGGTTTCCTGGCTGCTCCTGCCATACTGCTGAGGGGCTTTACTCTGACAATCCACCAGAGAGAAAACAGCAAAGTGAACTACAGCATTCTGGTGCTGGGAAAAGGCTGATCTGGACTTTTTTTTCTGAGCTGGGCAGATCCTCCCCCAGACCTGACTGTGAGCAAAGTAAAAAGCGCGCGAGAAGGGTCACCGAGCTCGCCCTCACCAGCGCAGATGCCAGGTAGGTCATGCCGTTGTGGGTGAGCTGGTTGTTCCAGAGCACCAGGGTGACCAGGCCCTTCCGCTGCTCCTTCAGCCCCTCGCACAGGTACGACAGCCCTGCACATCACAGAGCCACATGTTACAAGGGACGGAAATAGAAACAGGCCTCGGCAACGCAGACAGGGAGACAGAACCAGACCATAACATAACACAGAAGAAAAACAGAAAGGGGCTTTAACACAGCAAAGCAACAGAACCAGGCCCTAACTTGATATATAGAGAGAGAAGAGACAAGGAATGTAGGAGAGAAAGAATGAAGGCCAGCGCTGCAAGGAGAGAAGACGGACCCGAGTCCATGATGTGGTTGTTACGCAGGTCCAGGATCTGGATGTAGTAGTTGAACTTGAGCAGATTGCCCAGCTGGGCCGAGTCCTGCAGGCCGTTCAGCTTGTTGTCTGCCAGGTACAGCTCCCGCAGGTTCATGTTCATCTTCAGGGCCGTGGCTGCAGTTCAGAGAGAGGCAGGATATCAGTGCTGTCAGTCTCCAGCTCAGGGCCTCGGCCCTGCAGGCCTCACGGGGAGCCGGGAAGTGGCTGTGGATCTGGAAACTGTGGATCTACATCAGTCAAGCTGATAATTGATTCGATTCAGCTATTAAGTGATCAAGTGGGAAGGAAAACACTGCTGACAGATGGGAAGAAACACTTTGTCTGTCTAAGCCCAGCAGTAGATACTATCCTTGTAAAATCCCCAATACCTGCTTAGAGAACAGAAGTCAATTTCCACCAATCTGGCTTGATCGGCGTCCTACTACATATCCCACCTTTACAGAACAAGGCAATTAATCAGGGAAACTCTTACTGTCACTGAACACACACTCTTACAGGTGAGTTCATATTCAGACCTAATTTTCGGAAGAGAATAGTTCTGAACAGCTCAGAAGATTGTGCCCTGCATTTCTTGCCTAAATTATACCAGGGAAATAAATCCCAAAGTATTTAAATCTATTTCACGTTGCATGCTGAAGATTATCGTACATATCTTAAGATATTGCAATCATGTTTCTTTATTTAACGTATGGTTGCACAGAAGGTAGTCTTTGTTTTGAAGAGAGTGCTTTGTGGCTGAAACTGGCACAGCGAAGGGTCACAGACCCAGCAGTGGACTGAGGCCATCCTGACCGTCCCCATGTACACTCAGCACAGTGCAAGCGCCTGCTACTCACCCAGCAGCATGAGCGGGCGTCCGGACAGGCTGGCGTTCTCCAGGTGCAGTACGGCCAGGCTGCTGCTGATGCGCAGGGCTCGTGCCACGAAGGGAGCAGAGTGGTCCAGCAGGGGGGTGTTCCTGGCGTTCAGGTACTGCAGGCAGCTCGTCTGGGATGGGCAGGGACAAGAGGGACATGTGAGGGAGAATCGCAAGGTCAGCTCGCCGGTTGTCGACCCTCCTGCTCTCCTCACACTTATACATGGGGTCCTGCTTATGCTGTGACCTTGCTTATACTCTTTGAAGCTCCACACCAGCATCCTGGAGCAATGATGAGCAATTCCAGCGTTTGGGGGCCAGTTTTACACACATTTCTGGTGTGCTCAGATCTCCATATAAAGTATTTTCTGCATTCCAGCAATCTAAATCTGGATAATTGTATCATGTGACACTCGTTAGGAACTGAGCCCTTGTGCAAGGGGAGTTAACATGACAACTCTTCAGTGCTCCGTGAAACAAACAGAACAGACATAAGATATTTTATTTTCAGTTTCAGTCAGAACCCACAGCCTTGATGACCTTCCCGATTTACATGATGCATTTTTATGCTCAATGGAATAGCACGGTTGTACACACATCCAAATAGTTCTATGCTAGATACACCTGGATCAGAGTTGCAGAACTCTCCTGATGTTCTGGAACACCATGTACAGAGGACGTGCATATTGCCTTTACAAATCTGCTTCGTAACCATGTCATCAGTGAAACTGATCTATTTCACATGCCTCCACCGCACGCCCTCCTCAGTAACGGGAGGACGCTGTGGGCTGCCATCACACTCAACTTAGTCTGCCGTACTTCAAGAAACAGCAAAAAGGTATTTGCCCAGAGAACCGAAGAACAATACAGTTTCTGCACTCAACCTCTTGGCACATGTGGTTTCCAAACTTAACACACATTTGCGCTCAATGCAACAGATGAAACGCAACAGAAATTAAGGGCATCTCCTTCAATGCGGGTTTATTCCTCCACAGGCCTTTTCATGAAGCAGTTTCCTGTTTTCAGTCCTGAATGCGCTCTCTCAATGTCCACTGGTGTCCGTGAATCCTTCTTCCACTGTCACCAAGCAGTGCTCTGGGCTGCCTTTGTGATATAATTCACAACTGGCACCAGTTGATATATAATTCATAACTGGCACCAAATTTGAGTTTTAAATTCATTTGGATTTCCTTTTGTAACAAAGCATGGTTTCAGTTCAATGGCAGTTCTAATAATTAAACACTACAAAGTGCAGAATGACCTCTTTCCCTAAAGCTTCTTCAAAGTGAAAATGTTGACATTAAAATCTGGGTTTTGCAAAAGGAGAAGTTAAATATTGTCAAATCCCCAGTCTGCATTTTCACTTCTGGGTTTCTCCTGTTTTCATGAAGATCCTTCTTGACTGGAAGAAGAACAAGGTGTGACAGATTCAATCCTTTGATGATCTGAGGATTTCAAGTTTACATCAAAGGGACTATTATCCTTTACATAGAGAATAAATCAGGGTAAAGATGAAGTTGTAGAGAAGAATTGTGGCTTGTTTATAAGAACAAAGAGTTCTCTTTACTAATAATCAGATTAACAAAGATAATCTGAAGAGTGAAGTCTGATCTGCACAGGCCTCTATATTTGAAGTGTGATTCAGGCTGAAACTCAGATTGCAAGTTGTTGCAGCAACATGAGTACTCTTACGTATAAAAATAACCAGCAAATCCACATTAAAAATAAAATCAATTTCCAGTTATGTCTAGGAAATACAATATTTGCACAATCTAGTAATCAGAAAGGTCTGAAGTTCTGATTCTGTGCCCAAATCCAGGTGTTTCCAGCTCCAGTCCAGTGACCAGAGCGACTGGAACACAGCACAGCCTGTGGAGCACTCACACTTCCCACAGCTTATAATGAACCAGGACATATGAAGATTTATGGTCACAGCAAAAGAGTGGATTCCTAAATCACTCACCAGGCACTGCTGGAATTACAGCGCTGGAGCGCTGGAGGATGAGGAATACCACTGTATGGTTGAATCGGAGCATTTCACAGAGAATCGTCAGACCTGACGCACTGTCTCCTGGCTCACCTTCCTCATCATGTGTGCGGCCGCCTGCCAGCCCCGGGTGCCAATGTGCTTGTTGAAGGAGATGTTGAGGTGCGTCGCCGACTCGTAGTACTCGATCATATCGAACAGGGCCGAGGCTCCCTGCGAGAGACAAGCACCGGGACACTCTCATTGCCGGCTCCAGGTCCCGGGACGAGCGCAGGAGGGAGACGCATTCCCACTGTTCCCGTAAAGACAACAGCGGACACAGCGGCGCTTGCTGCTTCGCTAAGGAGCGCGAGTTCCCAGCACACGCAACATTACAGCCACGTTTTCTACTTCTCTCTCCTGTCGTCTGCCTGTTTCTCCTCTCTCTCAGAACAAGTTTCAAGTCGGTGATTTCTGAAAGGCATTGTTAATTCCTCCTTCTCTATGATGATTGATGAATAACATTTTTCTTTGTAAATGTCACCGTGCAGCTGTCTAATTAACTCTCCATTCCTGCCAACAGTTTTTACAGCTCCGATTGACTGATTAACCCCATTAATCCCATTCATTGGTTAAGCACCAGTCAACACCGAGAAAAGTGTGTAATGATAATCTGTCTTCATCAGTTTATTGAGACATTTTCTGTAGCATTCTATGCCGATAGCAGCAGCCTATTTTTAACTTGTGTGTTAAATAGTGAAGGTAAATCAGAATAGTTTTCTGACCTGTTTTCTATTTATAAAAACTCAAAGAACAAAGAAATGAATGAAATGAACAAAGAAAAAAATGACACAAAATTCGAAGATGGGAGTAATGGGAGTTCAGAATGCCAGTAAATGCTTTCTTGACAGTAAGGGCTGGTGCTGTAAAAAATCTGATCTAGCAGTTGACATGCTCCTTCCCAAGATACAATCATCAGGCTAGCATGTTAAAAAATATTTTAGCCATCTTTAAAGTGCATCTCAAGTTTCTAGGACAGCTTCTTTCCACACAAAGCCCAACAAATTGTATAAGAGATTTCCTTCCAGAACTAAGGCCAATTAAATTCTTCAGATGAATGAAATTTTGCCAATCTGGTAGGACATTAATCTTTAGATTAATCAGTGCACACAGTGCCAGTATGTGCTAATAATTAGCTGTTTACTGGATTGAGCTGAAAGATCATAATGTCACATCAATGCAGGATAAAAGGACCAGTCTGAGTGTTGTTGGACTGATCAATACATCTCCAGTAGACACACCCTTCCAGATCACGCAAATGTGAAAAAAAGCTCAGTCTCTCTGGGGTGGTTTTCTAGCAGCTGTAATGAGAAGTCTTTCCTGCTCACTTGCAAACCAATAGTCAAGGTAGGAAGGAAAACTCACATCTTCATCCAGGTTCGTTTGCTCCAAATCCACCACTTTGAACTGAACTCGTTTGAAGACCTCCTCCAGAGCCTCACAAGCCTTGTAATCCAGCTTCTCACCTGCAGACAGAGGGACAGACAGGCTGACAATCCGAGACCTAAGAACAGACAAGCTGAAGCAGAGGCAGGCAGGCCGAGACACAGAGATGGGCTACAGCAGATGACGTACAAAGACACAGACGCAGAACTGGAATGTCAGAGATCCTTGCATGTAGCAATATTTTGTTGGCTGTATAACTGGTTTGTAAATAATAAAAATATCACTCCTCTGTACCATTCAAACGTATATAAGGTCCAGGCTGGATTGAGCACAGTCCAAACTAAACGCTCACTCTTCTCTGGCACAGGTTAGTTTAAAGCTACACTGGACTTGTAACCAGGCCCATGATGTTCGGGAGAAGCTGCTCCTCACAGGGACTGCAAAAGAATAACTAAAATCTGAAACAGACATGACCAGGCAAGAGCAAGTTCAATGTCTGGCAGAACCTCTTGCAAATGCAACTCTTAATGCGCTGCGATCACCTCCTAGCTGTCGTTACAACTGAGGGCTTTGCTCTTTTGTTTTTGTGAGACGGAACCTTGGTCATTTACCGACAGCTACCCAGGCAGCTGTCAGTCTTGTCAACAGTATATTCTTTCGTAGTGAGTAAGTGAGCACAGCGCTGTGAGCCAGAAGGCTGGCACTCCGAGCTGCACCAGCAACTCGCCCTCCTCCCTCAGGTTCCAGCAAACAGAAGCACTGGAATAAATGAAAATGTGGGAGAAATCCGGAGAGATCTGGAATAGGCCACGGCTACCACACCAACATTCCTGAGGTCAATTTAGTTTCTTTTGCAATACTGTCGTCTCTGCACCCTTACAGTGCAGAACATGGGCTAATAATTTAGCTAATAATCATGTGGGGAAAAGAGGCCAAGTGTGGGGCAGGTGTGAACCAGTGTTTCCTGGGCAAGTATCTCAACCTGGTGGGCATTATGCCAACCACAGCACGTAGGAAAATGATCAGACAGTCACTAAAGTGATACAGAATGAAACAAAGGCCAGTTAGACTAATAATAACAATGCTTTGTGGAAATGAGCATTCATAACTCTTTAAAAACTCTGACGTTAAACACTTCTCATCCCCTGCCACTGAAATTATTCAAGGGTAAAATCTTGCTTAATTAGGGGGGTAAGCTTATAGTGTGGTTAGCACTGCTGCCTCACAGCTCTGGGATCCTGGGGTTAGTTCGGATTAGGGAGACTTCTGTGTGGAGTCTGCATGTTCTAGCCAAACTCACAATGGACATTTCTTTTGACTGCTCTTTTAAACCTCAACAGGCTTTAACATTTCTTGTTTTATCTCATTTCTAATTTCAAGAAGGCAGCAAGAAGTTATTCTGGGCCTTAGGCTGGGAAGTTTGGGAGTAGATTCCAGAAGAGCACACAACCCTCTTTCTTGGCTCCGTGAAACTGAAGCACTGGTCAAACCTCCGCATGGGGGCTGAATTCAGGGATTTTCAAGGCTGGTTTCCACATTCCTGCCTCATTCTTTGAAAAGTACAAGCTCATGTAATTAAGTCATTAATTAACATGAACATGAACACGAACATGAACATGAACACTAGTGCCTTCAGGCTTGTTCCCTTTTCAGCCGTTCACGGTGCAATGACTCAGCTGAGAGAACCGGCTCAGTGTGCTGGAACAGCAGCCACGCTGTGGGAGACACTGGACCCTGTGGATGGTGCTCGAGAACAGCAGGAAATGGGAATCTAACCTTTGAGCTCCAAACAGTCTATCCGCTGGGCCAAGTCTTTAAATTCCTGAAAAGAAACAAAACACAGATTTCTGTATTAGGAGGCCAGGAGCCCCAAGTCATGTGAAGACAACATATGACTGCTGTGGCCTGAATGCTGCAGTGTTCCAGCCACAGCTCTAGGCTCCCAGTACATAAGCAACGGTTTTCAAAAAGCAGAAAGCAATCTTAAATTATTAAGTGCACAATGCAACTTAGTAACAGCAGTTTAATAAACTTACAATTTATCTGTCGATTTCTAATTTCATTTTGAGCATCTTAATTTTTTTAGGCAAACTCCCAATTCAGCTTCGCCTGTTTTTGAACCACCGGAGGTACTGGCGCAGGTGGGGAGAGAGGACCCTGCACACATCACTCCACAGCCTGAACGTCTGCGTCAGGCGCTCACCCCTCCAGCACAGGGAGACCCGACCCCCGCTGGAGGGGCGATGCTGTTCTCTCGGGGAGCCCCCCCCTCCAGCCCACCCTGAGAGTGGTGCAGGGCCACCTGCTGCACCCCGGCCACAGCTCGGGGACTCAGCCTGCACTCTCAGCTCAATCTGCTCCGGAGCCGCAGACGCTTGATTCGAGCATGCTGGCTCCCACGATTTTTATTTTTCTATGTTATTGCCAACTCTTTTCTCTGAGACAGTATTTACATCATCGTACACTCAGCCAGCTGGAAGAAAAAAAAACATCCCACAGACAAGCTAAACTGAACTTTATTTTAAATACTATGTAAAAATGGGGACCTCAAGCACTGAGCAGCAGACAGTGCGGGTTATTGCTCAGGTGAAATGAATGTGTGTGCAAGGCCAAGCCAAGGCAGGGGCTCACTGGTGCTGCTGATCCATCCACAGACACACGTCTGTCACCACCCCAGCAGGGCAAGAAGGAATCCTTCTCTCCTTTGTCTTATACTGGGCACAACAAAAGCTCAGCGAGAGCAGCATTGCTCCCGAGTCACACCTCCAGCACAGCCTGCTACAATTCTGTTTGCTCTCAAGGGCAGGGCTGCAGGAAGCAAAACCACAGGCAGCATGAAGTCATGAAAATCGGGTCGAGATCACAGGTCCATGGAGATAATGGAATGTGCTGATACCAGGGACCCAGGCTAACACCCGCACTGCTTCTTAATGAAAACAACTTCTTTTCGGGGGAGGTACTCTGCACACATTTGCTCCTGTAAGGGCACTAGGGGCAGAGGGACATCCAAGTGTGAAGAGGAGCAGCCCCTGGGCCGCTCTGAGAAGATGCCTGGTCTGTATGAATGCAAAGATCTGCCTCTGCATGAAAGGAATCTCTATGGAAGCATAAAACCCTGAAAATCATAGCAATACACTCTAGTCTGAGGTTTGATAGCCCAAAATATCAGCGATCCCCCCCCCCCCATATCCTAATATAATAATATCCTCTGCTGAATAGTAGAAAATACAAAACAATGTATCTAAATGGTCCAGAATTGGGTTAATCAGTAAATTTGATCAATTAGACCCTTCAAACATGAGGCCAGCCAGTTGTAAGCCACTCAAAGATGGCTATAACATGTTTTTATCAAACACTGCACTAGAACACATCACTGTGATTTAAAGACACGGATAAGGTTACAGACAAGAGGGGCCAGGCCAGCCCATCCAACTCATTGACCTGAGGATCTTCCAGCGGCAACGACAGTGTCTGGACAGCTTGTTCCACACCCCCGCATCCCTTTGTTTTGAGGTTTTTGTTAGTATAAAAATCCTGTTTTGATTTCCATTCAGCATTTGAAAAATTACACCTGGGCCCTGACGATTATTAATCTCAAAAAGTCAGGTAATCGCTCCCTGTGCTGGCTTTGCGTTGGTCGCTGTGGCCACCAGAACAGACGCATGTCCGGACAGGGGGCACAGAGCAAACCCCCGTGAACTCTCTGTAACACAGCATTCCGGGTCGCGGAGTGCTCAAGCCAAAGCCACTGACTTCCCTTTCTAGCTACCCTCTTCAAGCTCCAGCCTGCTCTTCCAACAAGAGCAGACCACCAGCAGCAGCAGCTGGGTGACCCGACGCCTCCGAAAGACCCCAGAGAACTGACCTCTTGGGGGTCCTGAAGCCAAAACACGACTCCAATTCCTCTGCAGGCCCAAGTCAGTGTCAGGCCGGGCAAGCTGTCTGCATGCTCGGGGATGAGAAAGCTCATAGTTTGAACTGCCATGCCAAATCCTTTCACTAATAAACATCCATTCCTGACATTCCTCAGACAGACAGGGGTGTGTGTGTGTGTGTGGGGGTGGGGGGGGGGTTGGAGACTTTGCTAAAACACCTGCTCCCCCCACCCCCCACCCCCCTTAACTCCGCTGTCAGAGTGCAACCCAGTCGGCTCACAGTGTGCTCTCGGCTAGCCACACGCGTCACAAGCGAGACAAGCCACTCACATCGGGGGGGTGCAGGAAA
The DNA here is from genome assembly GCF_055471065.1 of Atractosteus spatula. Taxonomy (NCBI): domain Eukaryota; kingdom Metazoa; phylum Chordata; class Actinopteri; order Semionotiformes; family Lepisosteidae; genus Atractosteus; species Atractosteus spatula. Next base: position 76,525,226 of record NC_142708.1, read on the forward strand.
TGTGACATGGTCCTGACAAGGGCCTGGGCCACGGCCCTTGCATTCTACAGGGGGCTGAAACACAGGAGCGGCACACAGCAGGCTCTGTGTCTGGGCGGGCTAGCCTGCTGATCTGAGAGCCACAGGGCCTTGATGTGTGCTTCTGTTCCAGGCTGTGTCTACTTGCACAAGGCTGCAGCCACCTGTGCACTGCTGCAGCTCGCACTCAGGCCTCTTCCAGCTCCTGGGGGCTGCCTGCGTTCAGACACCGCAAGCCTGGGTGTGCAGAAAGGTATGATAATACCTTAAAAATCTGCAGGGTCTTTAAATACATATTTCTACCAAATAAAACATCAATGTAACCGAAATTCAGCATTTCCACACCCCTTCAGGTCTCATATCTCCCCACAGATTCAGAACTCTTAGTCACAAAGAAAAGAGCTCCTGCACTTTTCTTTTCTTTGAACAGGCAATCCTTTTATTCTACAGCTCTTAGCTTCAGCACAAGGTTGTTCCTGGAGGCCTGCAGGCACGTTTCTGCAAACACGAGTGTCACTGACAAGACTTGCACAACGTCGTACTGCACATCACTGCCACAGCTCAGGCACCTGAACGAGGCTTTAGACAGGCCGCCATGTCTACCAAGTAATTAAAATCCTCATTGCAACGGCACAAAAGACACAGAATTACATTGTGCAGAATGGCACTTTTTAAAGCAGGGGAGCAAAAGGCAATGCACACTGCAGAAAGGCTGTGTTGAATTATTCGAGGTTGGACCTGCTGAATATGAGTGTCAAGCTGAAGCCGTGCTGCACAGGTGAGAAGGTGTTTCCCTTCGAATGTTGTAGAACTGACCTGCACAGGAGCAGGAGAGTCTTAGTCCCGCTGAGCAGTGTGTGGAGGCTAGGGGAAACAGCTCAGTGTGCACAGCAGCTCAGGCCATCTCAGTTTTCACTTCAACTTCTCTGAGCTCTGTTGTTTTTTTACAAGATGGGCAGGGCTCCCAGGAATCTGAACCAGTAAAGCCCCTGCTAAGAGCATCAGCTGTGACACACAGATCACTGGTATGGGTCAAGCAGGGTGACAATAATGTAAAACAAATTCAAGAAAGAAAAAGATTAAATTAAACATGCTGAAGCTTTCAGAACAAACCATAGCAGTATGAGGCATCTTTCTCCGGTGGTGTGTGTGTCCTTTAGGTGACAGGAGTTTTCCACACTGACTAAGAACATATTCAGGGCTCATCGTGAGTCATGAGTAACAGTAGGAATTTCACACTCAGGCAGCACATACTGAGACAGGGCGAGCTCCGTCCCTGACCCCTTCCAGCCCTGCAGGGTCAAGGACAGGAAGCCGAGGGCTCTCGTCTGCTCACTTCTTCTCACCTCCAGCTCTTGCAAAACCTGCCAGCCGGCGTCGGCAGCCTCACGGGGGACAGCCGCCGTTCATAACATTCCCAAACCAATTAACACACCGCTCTGTGTGCGCATAAAGCCAAAGGGTACAGCATTCCATCTGATCTGGAAATTCAGTGGAAATGCGTTCTTTTTTACACAAAAGCAGAAGATGAATGGCGCCAAAGTGTGGTTGATAGTAGTTCACTGTGCCTGCTCAGTTTTGCAAACAAGCTGATACTCTAGTTGGATGCTGCTGCTTATACCCACAAGCCTTGAGCAACAGTGATCCACACCAGACCTGACAAACCTGTTTTGTGTTTTGCCTCATCAGGTAGATGCCATATCCTGTGGTCCTTGCAACTTGTTTATGGTGTTAACACCACTGTCAACTGTCTTGACACCTCCATGCATCTCCCCAAAGCACTCGGGGGACACAGTGTCGTACGAGGTGGTAGAATAGTGACCGTAATTGTGTAATTCAACGAGATGCTCAACCCACTCCGGTTCTCACCAAGCCTCTCCTTGCCCACACGGGTCACGAAGATGGAAGGACACAAGATAGGGGTCATGCAACACACGTCACTTGTAAAGCTCACTCCGTGCAGCACAGCTTCAGCTCCGTTCTCCTCATGCCGATGTAAGTGGCAAAGTCAAAGATTCCAATCCAATGTCAGCTGTGCAGTTCATTAGCTGTTACAGATGACCAAAACACTAGAAATCTAAAAATTAAGAATTGTTAAGCCATAATTATGGCAGAAAGATTAAGCAGCTAGCCCTCCCACACAGTGCTCTGCAAAGGGTGAAAACAGACTCTCATTGTGACTTTGAGAGAGACAGCAATACAATGTAATCATTGTTCATGGCCAGCAGAGACAGCCTGCTGTGTTATCTCCTTGCTGTCCAAGCACTGATGATGAGACTTGGAAGTAAATAATAGAAATGCAAATTCTCTCTGCAGAGGGCAGCTTTTTTTACCAGCTCATTTTTTTATCACTAAAAATTCTTCAGGCTCGGTGCCTGTTCATTTACATATATGAATTTGTAGCAGGCCGTCAGTCACAGGCCAGTTTCTTCTGCCCAGCGTGTACTGTCCATTTTACTGATACACAATAACACACCTGCAAAACAGAATAAACAACTAAAAAACCTGACAAAGCCACAACATTGAAGCACCTTCTGTTAGAAATGATCCCCAAGAAAAAGGATCAATAAGAATGTAAAAGTGGACATACACACTGATTGTGAAAAATATTTAAAGACAAGACTGTCTGTCTCATTGTCAGCGAGCGCGCAGGAAAGACCAAGGAAAGACTGCACAACCCTTTGGAAACAACATGCGCTTTCACAAAACATCAGTAAAAAACATGTCATCTGAAGATACAGATGGAGGCTTTAAACACATCCCCTCTTTCAGGAGCAGTGTGTGGAATTTGTGAGATCCACATCCACAACTTTACATACATCCTCAAGAAGGCAGCAGCCCTGCAAATATAAAATTAGAGATGAACAAGCTCTGGCACATACTGTCCCAAGAAAATATGCTAATAAAAAAAGGCTTTTAAAATATAATGCATTTGTTCTGAGGGAAATCTGTCATGTCAAGTTGAGAAGATTTCTCTCAAGGCTGTTCTTTAAACATCAGTCTTTAATTCTGCCAGAGTTAAAGCTTCACTGGTACTCTTGAGAGTTCACCAAGCACCATAGCTACCTGACATCAACATTTTCAGTTGCTTTGTAGAAAGAACTAATCTTCTGCGTTCAGGCACCCACCCGCACAGTTTTTAAATATTTTCTACAGACTGTGACAATCCAGGAAGCTCAAGACTCACTGGGACTAAAGGATGGTGCAAGAAAATCCTGGGATAAGTTTTCCTATGAGTACCAGCTGACTACAACTAACCTGTACAGATCTCCCCCTCTCTGAATCGCAACATGCAAGGTCCCTCTGCTCTCTCCTCTGTGGCTCAGGTGCTGCCAGCCACGAAGAAACAAATATAAATATACACTGAGGGCCGTGCAGCACACTTGGTACAAATGTTCTGCCTAAGCACTCAAGCTATAAAGAAAGAAACACAAACAAGCATGTAGTGTAAACTTAGCCCATGGGGCTGCATGAGCTCTGGAGTTCACACACTATGTCAAAGCAACACAGGAACTTCCAAGCCATAGGATGTCTCCCCAGAGTCCCACATTCAAACTAACAGTAGAGGGATGTAACTAAACCCTGAGAGAAAACACAATGCTGTGACACTGTTTTGTCAGGACAGCAGTTTTCTCATTCTATCAATTAAAGACATCGAGGCAGACATCAAGGTAAGGACAGTAATAGATCTGTGTGTCTGGTCATTTGTTTTACTTAAAACTCAACAAGCAGTAAAACGTGCTCTGGCACAACTCACCTAGAAAATGTCCACCGTCACGAACCATCTTTCTTCAGCTAAGCTCTGACCTGGAGCCACAGCACAGGCAGGACCTTTTCCAAGTTACTGCAGCTGGACATTCCCACAGGAGCTCTGTGACACATCGGTCCCAGTGTCTCTGCTCCCGTACCTACCAGCTGTGCTGGCTTCAGCTGAGGGGTGTCAGACTCTGCTGTCTGTGATCTACCTTGCTGTCAAGCCAGGAAAACACGACCAACAGTTTTCTGCTGTCACTGTCATGCATTCCTTAGGTTCACTAGCAAACCAGCCCCTGCACTGCAAGCTTGCACACCTCAGACCATTGTCTCCTGGGGAGTCTTGAAAAGCACAGGCTCAGCTGCCTGGCTCAGTGCCAGGCCAAACAGAAAAGCACCCCTAGCAGAGTGTATGTGGCTTTGTGTTGCTGGCACCCCGTGCTTCTGAGGTGACCTTCCAGTCTGTTAAACATCAGGCCAGCCAACCACAACTCAACCGCCTCTTGTTAAAAGGAAAAGATAAAACACTAGCAAAGTGGAAGAGATTCAACACAAACTTAATGTAAAAAAACCCTCCCCTACTTGTAAAGCCCAAGTGATTTAAAACAACAAGACGGGAGACTTCCAGCATGTTGTATAGTGACTGCAAACCCACGGTCTAACCATGCTTATCATGTTGAACAGCAGGGACCCTCACAAGCCCTGCAGTGGGGCAGGCTGGCAGCCTGACTGTGCTGGCTTCACCACGTTAGGCTGATAATATCATGTTGTGAAGTGAGTGCAATCACTCAGCAGATCACTCTCATATTTTTGTAAACAGAGGTAACTCCACAGACACTGCCGCCTGACCTCATTAGGACTCATCCCATGCACTCTGGGAAGTCCATCTTCCTCACATTTGTCAGCTCTCTACCATCTGGGATGATTTTGTGATTAATAATAATGGGCTGCCGCGCCGCAGACAGGAGGTACCTACAGTGTTTTAAGCATGACAGTACAGGTATAATTATGAAGAGTTATTTTCAGTCCAGAGTGATGTTTGGAATTCTTTTCAATGAAGCAAAGACAAACCGCAGCAAAAAGTTACAGAACGAGCTCAGCCCTCCAGAAATGTCACAGCTGTGCTCTGCACGGGTTGTCTCATGATCTCCACTCCAGCTGACAGTCAGCAGGAATGTCCGAAGACAGAGAGGTAATAATGAGTCAGCCATGCTTAAAAAGAGGGACCTGTCACCAGTTCTGCAGAGCTGCTTTAGGCTGTCTACCTACTCCAGAACATCAGACCTCAAACATATTTTAATGAATATTTGATTGCAATACTGAATCGCCATGTGTTTCCAGCTGTGACTCGCGATGCACAGGCAGAACAAGGAGCAGCAGACAAGCTCCTCCAGCACATACCCCTTCGAACCCACTGCAAATGCCACAGGGGGCGCTGTTTCTTCAAGAACCGGGTTGACTAACACTGACCTACCTGGCTCTGTTAAACAGTTCCCCACTGCTGGGGGAATCCTGCTCACCGTTGACAAGTGACACAATGGATATTTTTAATTGTAGTAAGAGTTTGCCCTTCAGGCGAGTTGTACAGCTGTGCTCCATGTTTTCACTGTCAGTTTTCTGTTGTGTGACCTCACTCTAAACTTTCGTTTGAGCAGTTATGTTTGTCACTGAGATAAACCAGATCTTCTACCTGCAAACCAAGGCCATAGCTGCCTTTCATGTCTACAAGTCTGCCGCTGAGCATTGTGCCTCTTCAGTCCCTCAAGCACTGTTTACAGGGGAAGCTGATCACTAAACCCAGAGCCCAACGAGGACTTCAGCCCTGCAGGCTAGTGACGTGTGTGCCTGTGGCTGTGTGTTTATTTCAGCGGACTATGTTAATGAGACATCCCAACAATCTTCATTTTGACGGCGTAAAGATGTACATAATTTAAATAACGCAAAAATCTCAACTAAAATACATCAAAATAATTAGGGCTGATAAGGATAAAAAAACATCCTACACCCAGAGAACAATGAATACATTTGACTAATCTGGGATATAGTGAAGATGTAATAACTGCTAATTGCTTTTTAAAGTGAGGCATGGCTTGGTAAAATAAACCCCAGAAATGTGGAACACTATGTGTAACGTCTTTCCATTGTCCTCAATTCCATGGTGATAGCATTCACTGTGCAACTTTTCCACTCCCTCGATTTTTACAGTTCAGCAATTCTTTTAAAAGTAATTTCCCTAAAGGCATTAGCTAAAGAAATACTTTGTATAATAACACATCACCATCTGCACAGTTATTAAAGCAAACAATTTGTGTAAAAGGTACAACTTTCAACATCCTGTTTTTTCCCCTCTCGTGTAAATTTTTCCCTAGCGTGACATGTGAAAGTTAGTGATTCATGTGAATGTTACTTCATTTAAAGCTTTTACTTCCTTTGAAAAAACTATAATTTTTCTGGAATTTGTTTTCCCTGGAACCGGAAAATAATATTTATTTAATTTCTTGAAAAAATGCAAAAATGGTTAAACAATAAAAATTCTGTAATGATTAAAGCTGAATAAAAATAAATGTTGTATGTAATTTTATGGAGAATTTGCACTAGTAGAGCACGCCACAAACTGACAATGCAATTTCATGCTTTTGCACCGCCATAGGAGAAAATAATTTCAGATTTATGCGATATTGACTACATTTAACACTTACTGATTTCAAATAATGATGATTACTGACGACTCTGTCTGGCACACTGCTGATGAAAACCGGGCACTGGCTCAATTATACCTTTAACCCACTGGGAGTTGTGCGTTACAGTTACAGAGCCACATATGAACACCCTGTATCTGGAACAAGGCAACTTACTTCCTTATCAAGTGCAGTAAAAACAAATGTCTTCAGAGCTGCAGCCTTGCATCTCCAATGAGTTAATCCATTTGAACACTTCAGCTGCTGATGTGCCAGAATGAATGAGAGCTCACTGAACTCAAAGGACATCAGGCAGTGACCTAAAACTGAAACCTAAAACTGCCAGCTGTTAGTTCTGCAGCGGAACAAGGAGGCGACATGTTACCTGTATCTGTTTCAGCACTTTTGGTATGGGCTTGCAGTTCAGCTTCTGACAGGCCTGGCGGTACGCTGCAAGGATCTCTTCCACCGTCACGTTCTGAGCTGTGGGAAGAGCAGACGAGACGGCGGCTCAGAGAGTGGTCTGGAGGAGAGAGCAGGCATGTAGCCACCAGAAACAACAGCAGCAAACATCCATCAGGACGACTTTCAAAAAAAGAATGACTATGTGTAGGTGTTATTATTATGAGCAGAAAAATGCTCTAGGAAGGCAAAAATAAACTTAAGCAATAAATATACATAAAACAGACATTACTAATTCAAATCACCTTTCAGTGATTTCAGGGGGCTGCAGATTTGCCATTAATGGAATTTTAACTTAAAAAGAGTTAAACAGAAAAGCAATTTCCCCCTTCACTGATTGAGCAACCAGTCCAACACAAAGTCCAGACAGATTAGGACATAATCAGGGAGTGTTTGTTGCTCCAAATAAGCCACAGCAAAACAGCTCAGATGCCTGCTACTCAGAAGATTGATCACCTTCACATTTTGCCAGCTGATACCTCTTATATAAGTCAGCATCATGCTCTATATATTTAAAATTTGTTACCTTATTCTGTGCACCGTCAGGTACACCAAGGTTATGACACTGTAAAATACACACTTTTCTGCTTCATCAGTGCAGTCTGCACATGAGCCTACAGTTGGTAAAACCTGGCAAGGATAAAAGCTGTTCTGCAATAGGAGTCTGATCCAGCTTCCCCTGGGAGATCACAGCTGCTGTGCCAGACCTGGGGGACAGAGGCTTGTGCTGTGTTCCCTCTGATAAACAGCCATTGTTGAAAAGCTCACTGCAGCACTGCTCAGCTCTGAACCCCACAGTTCCATTGCTCATCTTTCTCCAGTACTTGCTAAAGGCATTATTGTTCAGAACCTCTTCAGCTCAGAGAGGGCTGCCTAATTTACTCTGGGGTCTTTCCAGTAGTCTGTGTTCTCTCTGCCGGCCACTTGAGGTTTGCTGACCTTTCTTGTGGTAAAAGTAATAATTACATAACCTTTGGGGGGTAGTTTCAGCCAAAGTAATTTTTGAGTTATTACTGAAGACCATAAAGTAAGGAGTGTTGGATTTGCTTTAAACAGTGACAATGGCCCTTTGTATACTTTGCCTGCCTCTGGTTTTGCTACCTGTCTGGAATTCAGCTGCACCAGGCAGCAGAAACATGACTAGATTGCTCTATGAAAACTTACTGACTGACTTTACTGATCCCTGCAAGGTGAAAATCTGCGCCTCCCTAGCAGGACAGCCCGGCCCTACTGTGACACACCAGGCCCTGCTGCAGCCCAAGGCCCAACAAACCAGTGCTGCTGTGTTTATGCTCACTCTGGTGTTGCATCCTGCATTGTTTCCCAGTGTGGCGTCCATGACTGAATTCCAGGTGGTCTTCCTGCAATTCCTAAAATTTGACCAGGCTTTTCCGATATAAACTACCTTCACACATTACACCTTGTGTTGTCCTTGAATATAATAAATAGCTTTAACCATATTAAGTTTACAAGCTGACAAAAACATGGGCTTTCTGTTTTAGGAGATAATACACACAGCCCCCCTCACCCACTACTCACCCTCACCCCGCACTACTTTCTCATCAGTGTGCTCACCACTCACTGTAACCTTCAGATAATGAGTATTCAAACATAACTGTCCAATTATGTCATTCCTACTTTGTTATGAAAAAAATAAAAGTTAATTCAGGAATGTAGCAGGTACATTTTTTCAGTTAGAATATACTGACTGTAACAGAACTATCACTATAAATAAAGCAGGCTAAATATTACAGCACAAAAGTTAAACAGAATCCAACTAAAGTCGCCGTTTAACCCAACAGAATAAAAGCAAACCCTTCTTAATGTTCACCTACAACAGCAGCAGACGTTTCCCAATGCAGCGACAGATTTCTCTACTCATACAATGACTCTTTGTACGAACACTGTACTTTGTGCACAAGGACAGAAGTAGTTAAAGGCAAAACCAGTGATATTTAAAGGCAAAATCGGCCTGTGCAGGGGAGGCGAGATGAGGTGAGGAGAGAAGAGCCAGACCCAGTGATTCTGTTAGCTGCCCAGTATGAGCAAGGAGCCAGAGGGGGGAAATGAAAATGTGCACCAATCAGACACAGATAAATATAAAACACTGCACTGCTAAATGAAAAGGTAACACACAGTGGGGCGTTTCTGACCTTCATTTTGAACAATACTGTCACTCTAGACCCTTCATTATGACGCATCTGAGATTTCTGACTCAGGTGACCAGAAAAGAAGACGACTGATTTCATTTACCGAATGCATACGTACACATAAAAGTGACTTTCGACAGGCTCTTGTTAAAAAACACAAGCCCCCAAGCCAAGAGGCACACTGCACTTCTTCCTTCTCATTCCAGCGACACTCCCTGCAGCCGCTGTGAATCGGGGGGGCAGTCACCAGCATCCAGACAGCTTTTCCAGCCACCACATCTAAATTGGCTCTTAGTGACTTCACATTCCGTGACGAATGACACAAGTGTGAACTCTGCAATAGTGGCTTCCACTTGATAACGGTAAACATGCAGGAGCATGAGCTGCCTGCCAGAAAAAACAGTGTCAGTCTCGGTGCTGCTGACACTGTGTGAATCAGGATTATTGCTGCAGTGAACAGACTGCAAGTGCGGAGGAACAGAAAATTGTGCTAAAGAGAAAGTAACCATAGAAGCCTCAGTCCCCAATCATCCCTACTGCATCTCCTCCTCCTGCAGTGCTCTGTGAAAAACACAATACTGAGCAATTATGCAGCACGCAATGCAGAGCTATGGCAGTGGCCCCAAGCTGTTCACAAGCTGGCACAACTTGCAGCAGAGCACCAGCGCTGTGGGAGATCATGGGCTCTTCCCATGGCACTGCACCAACAGGTGGCTCTGGAAGTGGCGCTAAATGACTCCCAGCCCCCACGCCGACAGCCCTGTACTGCGACAGCGCTCTGACAGCTTCTCTGCCCTTCCTGACCAGACAGGTGCTCAGACAGGACAGCGTTAAGAAGACAGAAATTTTTTGCAAACTATGTTTAATTTTGATTGCTATATCAAAGGCACAATTTTAGAATCCTTATGTGGTTGTTAATACAAATTAGTTTATTTATTCTGCACTAAGTGAATTAATCCTCAGTATAATTAACATGAGAATCTCAAAGAACTTCACCACTACATTAAAATCCACAAGACAAGTCAACAGATTTCAGTTTTTCCAGAGTATTGTAAGGTGATCGTGTATTTTCACAATAACACACCCAGTGGCCACACGCCCAAATAAAAATTAAATTTTTTAACGAGTAACAACATAAGCAGCTATTTTCTTTTAAAGCTCATTTTATTTCTTCTGATCCAGGGATCATTTTAACTCCTCTGAGAAGTTATGCATGCTGATTTCTAACAGCTATCCACAGAGAGGCACACAGAACATATACAGCACGGTGAGACACGAGTGAGGTATAGGCTACAGTCTGCTCTCTTCACGGTTCACAGATCGGAGGTTCTGAAAACAGTTAGTAGTTTAGGAAGCAGTGGATCCTTTGAAATACCTGACTGACCATGCAGGTCAGCAGACACATTGAAACACCCCCAGGAAGTCAATTACTTGCCCCATGCAGCACAGTGCTATCTATTAATAGCACTTCCACTGAGACTGGGCTTGGAAGAGGTAGAAAAGAAATTCCATTCAACGATACTGAAAAGAAGTTAGTATTAGTGATCCCCGGAAATCATTACAGAGGCATTGTTTTTCATGCTTCTGAGTCATTAGAAGAACAACATTCAAACAGCACTTAGCACTTCTGCTGTACAGTACTAAGTACAGAACAACCAACTTGCAAGCCTTAAGAACTGCTCAGTCTTTTTCTGTGTTGTGGGAAATGCGGTCTAAAAAGCCCATCTCTTTGCAGCACAGGAGACACTGAAAGGGTGGAAATAGCTTTAACTAAACGTACATCAGTGCAGGTTTTTACAAAAGGGTACTTTAAAACAAGAAATATTTTAAATACAATAAGGACTTCAGATGTCTTAAGTATTTAAGCTCCTTCTTGTTGACTCAGAAAGAAAAAGCACTGCCAGTGAACAGACACAGGGGAGCCCAGCACGAAGAGCTGCTGACAGCTATTCCTGTTTAAAATACTCTAGCAAGATGATCTGGTGCTGCTTTCACCTCAGTCCTTATACCTCTGCACTGGGGCTGAGGAAGGGGGGCAGTTCACCCAAGCTGTTGCAAGTTCCCACAGCCTTTTTATGGACCTGCCTGGTTGTTTAACACCAATCCCATCGCTGTTCCCGGCTCCAGTTGTAATTATTCCTCTGTGCTAAGACACAGTAAAGCAAACTGGGTTCAAGCTTGTGCTGAACAAACACATCCAATCCCCGCTGAGGCTGTAGTCTTCAGACCCAGCAGTAACACACTGCATCGTCCCTGCAGTGCACGTGTGTGTCTCACGCTGCAGGGCCCAGCCTGCATATATTATTGCTTTTTCAGAAACCTGAGATGTGAAGGAACTCCATCCAAATTAACACAATTAACACTGGCACAGAAGACACAGGTCTGGGACAAGGTAGCATTGAAACTAAGTGACAGACTCAGTTCATGGCAGACTGCTGTGAAAGAAATAAATGGGAGTTTGGCTCACTGAGTTCACAAAACAAGGCATTTTGCATTGAACTTCTAGTCTAATTAGACCCCATGATTGCATGATGTCCAGATCCTGTTAACTCAGGTCCAATACTCAGCACTGTTTGACTTGGGAAATCAGGATCTGCCCCACACACAGCCCAGGCCTGCCCACAGATGGTGCTGTAGAAAAGGAGGCTTTTAATAAAAACCCATTTTAATTTCTAAAGTGTCTTCTGTGATGCTCATGCCAGTAATACACACAAACCCATATGGATGCGGAAACTGTTGAAGACAAGGCAGCAGAGGAGTCGAGGGCCCTCTGCGCCTTCTGTGACTCTGCCATGGCTGCTCAAGTCCACTGTACAGCATGGGCAAGGAGCAAGAGAAGCGTGAGTGGGGACCAGAACTCCTGCCATGTGGAAAACAGGAAGAGCTGCATGGTGCACTGCGCTGCAGGCTTTCAGGGGACAGCTTGTGGAAGAGCTCTGAATGACTGAAGCACAGAGCTTCGCAGGATCCCCGACACAACACTGTGCACAAGAGAGTAGGCTGCAGATTTTATTGATTAACCTACTTTCCTTAAAAAAAACATGATAGCTGTATGTCGTGTGTCCCTCCCTTTGAGTCCAGATTGCATAATACAAACCCAAATGAAAAAAAAAATAAAGAAAAAATACCTGGCAGGATTACAGCAGCAGCATTAAAATTAGGGAAAAGGGCGGCTTCTGGACCAGTTCCCTGCCTGCATGTTGCAGGGCTGTCCCAGGGTTTGTATCTCATCAGTTGCTTTCCTTGTAAATACTTGGCACAGACAGCCTCTGGGAAATTCAGCTCTGCTCACCAGGAGACTCTGCAGTTCTGTTCTCAGGCATCAGAGTGCTGCTTCCAGATTCAAGGGTGAAAACCTATGATTTGGCTATGCGGAGGCGTGTAGCTGAGGTATGCTTCTCCAGCAGGGACCTACCCCTGCCGCACACACTGTGTGCTGGCCTCTCCGGAGATAGCAGTATGGAGTATGGTGCTTTTGAAGTTAAAAAAGGGTAAAGGAAAATGACAGGCGAACACAAGCTACTTGAACACTTGAAACAAACATGCATGATTCAGAAACAATTGTACAGGGCCAATTCACGTCATGCAAGCAACTGTCTGTGCAGAAGTTTCTCATCAAAATCCACAGACCAGAATCTGTTGGCTGAAAAGCAGAATTTTGCAAAACAGCGATATGAGAGGCCAGCCTCCGACCTCTGCCAGCTCCCCCCCAGCTCACATGCGAGCTACAGTAGAGTGGCAAAGCAGCAGAGTGTTGCTGGCTGGTGAGAGAAAGAATATGATAAATTTCAAGAAGAAAAACACATTGACCACAGTGAAGAAAGTGTTGACAGAAAGTCACGTCTGCCTCCAATTAATCTATTCTGAAAAGCTGGAGAAAACGTTATTTTGCACTGATGTGCTGTAACAAAACACATCCAATCAATGCGCAACAATACTTCTGATGGGTCCCTTTATCTCCCCTCTGCCACTCATCCTGTCCTCACCCATACCCATTAACCCCAGCATCGCGAGGAGCTCGAACGGGAGGCTGACTGAAGTCAGATCCTCCCCTCGACCATCTGTGAAGAGCTCAGACCTGACAGAACAAGACAGGGGACGCTGCTGCAGTCAGAGCGGCATCTGAGCTGTTTTCTCTCCCGACAGAACAGAGACAGGAAAGAGAACTGCAGAAGCCGACACAAAGCTTTCTCTTTAACAAGAACATTGGAAATTTGGACTGTGGCCACCTGGTAGAAAGCTAGACCACATCTTAGAAAGTATGCTTCCTCAGAAATACAGCTGTGGGCAGCACATCTGGCTCACCATTCTGCAACAGACTGTCAGCGCTTTCCTGAAATCTTTCACTGTCTCTGTAAGCTACGCTGCTGCCATTACACTTGGCCCCTGTTCCTTAACAGATTTTGATAACAGTGAGAACATTTCGATAAAAGTATGTTTGGTTGTAATTTTAGCTAGATTATTTGACAAATGATGATAAACGTGCAAAGCAAGCACCTCTCTAGGCAGGGAAACGTATGCAGCTACTGTAAGAGAAAGCATTAGCTTCCATGAAATGGTCTCAGGGCAACACTATCGGTCTCCTCGAACACAGACACTTTTAACCAGTCATATGAGAATCACAAATCACGCGAGTCCTTCTGGAAGCACTTGGCACACTCTCAGAGAATGTGTGGCACACCAGGAACTGTGCTCCTAAAAGTGCTTCTTTCATGGCCACCTGAATGTTAAGCGCCTCACTGAGTGAGCCGCTCAGATGCCCACTTACTGTGTTGCACGTTTCACGACAACGCTGTACTGGAACTGTGACACTTCTAGAGTAACAGACAGGCCGATGCCTCCTCTGGGAGTTCTGATGCCATTCCACTCAAAAGCAATTCACGAAAATGAACCCAAATTCTCTCCAAACAAACACGAATAACCAGATTGCTCAGTAGTTGTCTGATTTTTGTCCAAATGGGAAACAAAGTACTACTTTTCCTTCCATGTTCCCACACGTCTTAACCTCGGTTTTAAATGTGTAGCCAGCGGCATGTTGTCCTGTGAACAGCAGTCTTTGTGTTTTGGTACAATCTGTCCTAAAACTGAAGCAGCTGCAATATAACACCACTGTGTGAGCAGCATCACTGAAGCAAACACTGTTCCCAACAATAGTGCCATTCCTGTAGAAATGCTTTTAAGGACAGAGTGTTTAAGAGGCAACAAAGTACCATAAACTACTGGATCACACAATTACCTATAGCGCCTATACCTTATTACCTATGAATAAATTTGCTTACATAGGTAAATTTGGCAAAGAAACCACTGCTGCACATAAGAAAGCACATTACATTCACAGACGCAGCCTGCAGGCCACAACAGCAAAGGTTTTTGCACACTGTGGCAGCACACTGCCTGGCACAGGGCAGGGAGTCACACTGGGAACAGTCCGGTGCAGGAAGAGCCCCAGTACTCTGACAGAGGGAAGCTGGGATTGCCTGGCCATTCAACAAACTGACTTTATAAACAATTTCTAGCTTCAAATAATCTCCTGCAGAGGTACTCAGTCGTGCTTGGCCTCTCCAAGGAAATGATCAATTTAATTATAATTTATAGCAGAATGCATCTTGCGGCATAAAAACTGTTGGTCTACTGTGTACTCTGCCTGATGTAAAATTAAAGGGGTGTGGAATATCAGCACTGTGTAGAAACAGCAGCTAAGCAGGCACAGTGTTCAGACAGGGGCAGGAAAGGGCCGCTGCCGTCCCAGGCTGTGCTCCTGCAAGGAGGAAGTTCGAAGAAGGAGCATGTGCAGCACAGGTGCCTCACAGGAGCAGGGTCACGGCCACAGGCGGACGCTCATCCGAGCTACAGCACAGGGACGGGCGAGTATACTTTACCTGCCACACACAGTCGAGGAAGGAGTATGGTTGGGAAAAACAGAAAAAAACTGTCTCAGCGGAGAAAAAACCTTTGCATCCCTCCATTAACCACATGCTCACCACTGCCCAAATGTATCCAGATGGTTTCACAAGTAAAACAAATACAGGCCAGAAAACCTGGGAGATGCTCACACTGGGTCAATAACACACAGTACTATCACACTGGAACAACAACAGCCTCCAACCAGACAAAGTATCTGAATTCCCTGCTCGTACACACATCCGGCGAAGCGCAGCAAGTTCAGTTGCACAGGGACCAGGCACGGTCACCAGAAACATAACTAGGCTTGGATTCTGTTACCTGAGCTCCAGCAGACGCCTGGCCCAGACATTTAGCAGCGGTGTGCACTTCCCTCATGGCTACACCAAACAAATATTCACCTTTCATCACCATCACCACACGGGGAAAAAAGGCAGGGTCACCTTGTCTAAAACACACCTAAAATGAATTATCTCATGTCATTGTCCTGATACATGCCTACAGTGATACCCTATGGAGGAAGTTAAAGTATTCACAGCTCTAATCGATTTTTAAATTATAAGGATCAAGAGGAAAGACTTTGCAAAGCACAGCATTGCAACACTGCAACAGGTGCAGATGGGTTAACTTGGAGAACTGTCTATTGAAACAAGGTTCACTTCACAAAGTAAACAGTAATTTATCTACTGAAGGAGGACTAACGGCTGAACTTAGGCAGGTATGTGATAATCCAAGCAACCGCTGCACACCTGGAAGCACACAGCCTTTCCACCCCACAGACAGCTCCCACACGAGTGCTTCCAGGCAGCAACCTCAGCTTTCAAACTCTCGCCCTTGCGAAGACACAGACGGGGGTCAAGCAACCTCACGGGGGGGGGGGGGTCAGTCTGTCCAGCTCACAGGTGGAGGGAGGGCTTCCTATTTCAAAATGGGCGTTTACAGTGTAAACAGTGTAGTGGGATGTGTGGAGATTTAGGACGTCTGTGCACCCAACCGCTCCTGCCTGCCAGCATGCTTAACCTCCTTTCGGGCTTTCGGGTGAAAACGCCAGAGGGAATAGGCTGGCCATCACAAGGCTGACCTGTACTGGAAACACTGAAAGCAGAACTGATCCCCTTATTGAGCATCTTCCTGGAGAAATTGAGACCAGACAAGCTTCTCTGCTGTTACACAGAGACGTGACCATCTCACTGCAGGTCTGTGTAGAAACAAGCAACAGGTCAGGAGCTCTGGCCAAGGATCGGATGACTTGCACTGAGTCAAGGGACAGCGGGCTAACAGATCCCCAGGGCAAGAGGAGTATTCAGAAATCTTTGGTCAAGCGCATGCTTTAACAATTCTTTCGCAACAGAAACAGAAAGGAGGGCAGCTTCACTCAAAGACAGTGGAGCTCAACAGGAGAAGTAAACAGCAGACATGTGGTCTCAGTAGCTGACTGCAAGAGTCAGCAGTTCAAACTCATCTGGAAACACCCCACCTACACCAGTTCACTGCCCCTATCCACCCCTCCAAGGGACATGGGTCCCAGCACAGCTCTGATGACACAACAACACACTGTAAAGCTTCTGTCTGAAATGGTCAGGACACAACAAAGAGATTCCTAACACCGGGTTGGTGGTGGTTGTTAAACTGTACTTTCTGTACCCATATAGTGGGTTTTACACTACAGTCTACACAGTCACCCACTTCACAAAATAGAGTCATACAAATATTGACACCATCCACAGAGAGGTTTGCTTTGACAACAGCAGGGAGTTGTTTCTCTGTCAGCAACACAAGCAGGGGCCTGGACTGTACTCTGGAGTTTACAGAAAGGATTCAATATCCTGCTCACAATGAGTGAAGGCAACTAGTCATTAGTGAAACAGAACTGCCTGATAAAATCTCCAAACACAGCTACTTTAACTTAAAATGCAGGACACAAAAATTACATAACCAAAACCTATAATCTGTGGTCTTTCTCATTATAGTCTGAACAATAGAAATCCGATGTGCTCATCTTAAGCATAGCAATGCTTCAGTAATGATTTTTCCTGATGAACAAATAAATGTGTTACACTGCCCCAGTGCTACCCCCTGGAATCCAATGGAGTTGTAGCATCAACAGCCAGGAGCAGACGGCAAACCCAGGGTAAACTGCACACAAATGCCCCTCTGACAACACTACACAATTCAATTAATCAACAGCGGATTGAAAAGCCTGTAACATTACACATTCGAGCAGATGTAAAATTTGAATAAACCAACAACTGCTTAAATAAGACTGCCTGGCCTACATGCTGATTTCTGATCTGTGGAACATATCCTGGTTCGCTAATCCCTGTTCTCCAGGGGATAGTTAAAAAATTTAGGTCACAACAACAAAGACAGCAGGTGTAACATCAGGGGTTTCCATCCTGTTCTGCCTGAAGGAACATTCCTCTTACGACCCAACCAGAATAAAAAGTCGTCAGTCGGCTGTAATTATAATAAATATCACTATGAGCAGCAAACGGTTGTAAAATATTACACAGCTGCATCTGCGGGTTGTGAGGTCGGCTGTGGTCACTGCAAGCGCAAACCCACTGAGGAAGATAGCTGGTAAAACCCACGCTTGACTGGGGGACAAAGAGTTGACCCGCAATTACTAGACTGCAATTCCCAGAACAGGCCAGACAAGACTTCGCAGCCTCTGCTGGTTCCAGGCTAACTATGTACGACACTGCCCGCAGCCACAGCTTGCCCACTCGCCAGTCTCTCACGATGGCACATCGTCTCCCCATGAGCGATGGGATGGGCAGTCCTGGGCGGCGCAAGCTGCTCCCCAGGCACATGCCAACTCACCCCAGCCTGCCCTGCCCCCACACGCCTGCACGTGTGGAAATAATAACAATATAAACTCAGCTCTGTGACTCGTCGGCCTCTCCACTGCACCAGGCAGACCGCAGTGAGGAAAGTCCACAGCAGAATGAGCTGTTTCCTGCCTGGCGCTATTTTCTGCACACAATCATGTTTGCACTGTGTGTGTGAAATATGACAGAGGCCACAGACAGCAATGTGTAGCCTCGCAGGTCATGACCGCACCGACACTAAATAACCAGACAGGATTAAGAGGGGTGTATTATTCAGAGGCTGCAACTGGCTTCCTGTGCATCGAATGAAGCAGTCAGACAGGAGCTCCGAAACAGCTCCACCAATATATAAACCGCAGGCTCAAGCCAGCAGTGACCAGGACTAGCCCGGCAAAGGGCCCAACAGGTGGGTGAGTCGGGGGGCGCACGGCACACAGGCAGCGTGAATTTGTACCAGCAGGGCTGAACTGACTCGTAACTGGAGAGGGGAAACTAACACGTGGCCTAGCGGGCACTGCGCTGACCAGCCTGCTGCCGTGGGAGAGGAAACGCCGCGCTGCCTGCGAGCCGCGGGTGGAGTCAGGAACAGGACGTCTGTCCCTGCAACTGCACAAACACAAGGTAAAGTGCCAGGACACTCATAACAAATATGCAGAAAATCTTGCTAAAACCCAACTTCCTATTGCAAGAGTCCGTAAGTGTTGACAGGGAAAGAGCTAGAAAGCAATTCCACGGCTCAAGAAGGAAAACAAAAACGCATCAGAAGCCAGTGAAGTGTGCGAGACACCAGGGTGGCGGATTCTGTACCAGCTGACAGCTCCCTGCCTTCAAACTGCTAGAGCCCTCTTTTCCATTAATTTCAAACTGGCAGCAAAAGAGTTCTCCCCCCCCCAAGGGTTTTTGTGGAAAAACATAAAATTCACCCATTGGAGTTCAGTCCCCATGCAATACAGTAACAGGTTTGTATTTAGGTTCTCAAAATTGCCTTTTTTAAAATATATATAAAAGGCTTAAGCCCCAGTAGACTACTGTGAAGACTGAATGAAGTAGAGATTCCCATATTTCTGTATTTGTAGTGAATCATGCACATTTAAAACTCCTTTAGGAAACAAGGTAATTTTTCATGACCGCTGACCTTGCCAGTAATTTGGATCTGGAGTTTCTAAGGGCCTCTGGGATTTGCATTAAGGCGGAGGCACCCGTGACCGACTCAAGAGGAGACGCAGAGGTCAGGGGTCAGCCTGAGGCCTGTGCCTTGGGTCCCGCAGGTCGATATCCTGCCGGCTGCCGGGCTCAGCGACCGGCGCACAGCCCCGACGGCTCTGTCCAGGCGCGGAGGCTCAGCGTGGCAGCCCGCTCAAGCGCCTGCACAGTTTATTCATGTCCCAAATGTTAAAAACATCATAAAAGTTTTGACGGAGCCTCGTAAACGCAATGTGATTCATCACCCTTGCCTCGTTGCTGCGCTCGTTGTTTTCTTTGTGGACTTCTGTGCACTCAGTCAGCGCGGCAGACCAGTCCCTCTGTAGGCCTGCATTTCAATATGGCTCAATAAGCCAAGGGCGTTTGACTAGCCCAAAACGAAGCACTTAAATATCAGTTCTAGTCTGCTCAGTTATTTCTCTTTTTCTTGCTGTCCTATAACCTTCTTAGTAATATAATTATTCATGTAACATGGAAACAAGCCGAACCCCCACTCCAGAGCAGCTCAAGCCACTTAAGATTTTACCAGCTGCAGGCTATTATTAGGTTAATACTAATACAACCTCAGGTCCTGGCTATTTTCCAGTTGTTTTGGCCTGTTTTGAGGCCTCTTGCTTAAACCACCATGTAAGCTTAAACAATTTCAAACATATTTGCTGTTCTCCTCGGTCAGTATAACCTGTGGTTCTGTTGTAAGACATGGAAAGGTTTAGACTACTTGAGAATAGCTAGCGCAGGTGCACACAGCCATTTCACCACACACACACCATAGGCTACTGGCACACAGGAGCACAAGGTGGCTGCACACAGGTTTAAAGTAAAGTTTAGATTCACCCCACATCTGTGTGAAGCCAAAGAGCTACACATACAAGAAGGGACTCCCTACATCCACCACTGAAGAGCTGAGGGCGGCCCCACCCGAGTGACACACAGCAGCCATCCTGCACCAGGAGCCCCACTGTGGACCGGGGGGAGGAGAAGTGAAGTTTCACCAGCTGGAATATGGGAGAATGTTAGGGAGGCCGCATTCTACAAGCCTATGTAGCCAGGACAGGGGAACACCCTCTGCCCCCTGCCTCTCTGGAGGAGCTAACCCAGCCCGGGCACAGCTGCCTCCAGCCCTCCCTGACATCCCCAGTCACCCACAGCCTCAGACACTCAACAGAATCAGCACCAGCAAGAAACAGAAACACACGGAAAGAGTATTTTGACTTTTCCTTCTCAAACTTAAATAATCAGCAATGACACTTGTGGTAACAAAGCCAACGTGATGTCACACAGCCTGGCGCTTCTGAAACCACAACCAAACAGTTTTCCAAGAACCGGAAAAGGGATGCAGGTGAGGGGCAGAGATAAGGAACCAGTGAGGCATCCCACTGGAAAGCGCCAGTGGCACTTTTATTGCACCGATAGGACTGTACATTAATCAACCAACTGAGGCAGCAGATAAAACAACTCAGACGCTCTAACTGGATGACCTTTAATCCTTTTCCTTGCATAAATTCTCACACTAAAACCCCCGACTAACCCAGAGAGCTGCAGGGGGAATAACCTCCCTGCCACCTGCCTGTATTCTAAGATCTGCAGCCGAACGGATGAAAAGCCTTCATGCTGCTCCGCTGGCGAGTCACTGATCTGGTGTCCCCCCATGGCTCAGGGCTGCCTGGCTGCACTGCTGTAGGTAATCATCACCCAGTGGCCCTGCCGGCAGCACAGTGGGGCTCTCACACCCAGGAGCTCTTGCAGGGCCTGAAGTGCTGGTGATACACACCAGCCACAGACACATTTCACCAGCTGAAATCATTCCTCATCATCCAGGGCAGCACCTTCACCTGAACTGTGGCCTGTTTCACATACTCCACTATCAAATGCAAAACAGCTCAAAACAGGTAACAATTACTGGAGCAACGTCACCCATCGAATTGTGTGAATAACTTCTGCAAAATGAATTTGTGAACAGATCACAAATCCAAAAAGGAGGAACTACCAGGGCACAAACAACTTCAGTAAATCTAGTGCAGGACGCTGCAGTCTGAAAGCACACCATGTGCCACAATGTTTCTTTACAATTACTTTTCGTAATTTGTAACTTTGAAAATGAATTAGTGTTTTAGACTTCCATTACAGACAGTGACTGGGTCATTCAGGAGATGCGAGTCTGCGTGTCTGGGGCGATTTCATATCCTTTCCCTGGTATTCATTTTGGTGACTGTTACATATCTGAATAAGCAAACTGCGTAATTAACATCACTGATTAAGATCTGGGATTTGGACTGTTATCTCATGATTTGTCCCAAACATTTAACTTCTGTCTGCACAAGAATGGCTACAAACAAGAGGAGGTTTGCTTGGTATCTCCTCTGCCAGCCTCTGAGAGGAGCTGAAAGGTGAGCAGGGGTGCGACAGGCTGGCAGAGCTGCAATGCTTCTCCAGTGGGTTTAGATGGAAACTAATTTCCTCAGAGCTGTGAACACGGCAAATTAGTCGAGCTGAAAAACAACCCCAGAGGTCCACACAGGACACATTAGATCACAGTTAGCTGTGCAACAAGCAAGAAAACGCAGGAGGGAAGACAAAGCTAACGACCAGAGTCGTGTTGCCCTGGTCCTGTAGGTTTAATATGGAGATTCGGAAAACATGTTAACTTCATTCTGTACAGCTCTCCCTCCAAGCATCACCAAGTGTTAAGACAAGCATAGTTCCAGGTAGTAAACAGGCTTGGCAGAATAAAGAAGGACTTCGCTGCACAGCGGCACATAACCATTCCCCAGAGAAACCCGCTGACCCCTAAGGTGGCATCTCACGGGGCGGACGGCACACAGACAGCTGCACCGGGTTCTGTGACGTCACTCAGAGCTCCGCTGGCAGCCCAACGTAAACAATATCAGAAGGACAAAGGGAGGTAATTTTCAAATGGCAGTCTTGGCCAGCGCACAATGCGAGAGCTTCTGTCTGTGACACACTGCAGAACACATGTTTCTGGGGCTCGAGGTCACACAGGGTGGCCCGGAGCCCATCAACCACAGGAGGGATGAAGCAGGGCCTGGCTTGAAGAACTGGAAAATTTGTGGGAAGGTAACGGCTGTTTTCATGGCACGCGTCTTTGCGTCTGCTACTACTCCACTAACAAGGACTGTGTGAGGACAGTACTAGCACAAGACACTCCACTCCTTCTAGGCACATCTATTTTCCAATCACTCCACAAAAGACATCAGTAAAACTATCACTTTTTTAAAATCTTTAAAACCCGAGACATGTCTTTGCGAAGGAAAAAGAGCACATGAAGTTTAGCAGACCTGCAACTTGACAAGCTACTGTTACAGGACCTTGAGCAGAAAACAAACACATTCACCGCCGTCAGCCTGAAATCTCACGTCTGACCCACCGCTAGATGAGAGGCCTGGGATTCAGGATTCAGGATGTGCCGCTGTGCTGTCGTGAGCAGAAAGGGCTGGACACAAAACAGCACGACACAGTGGCAGGAACACGGGTGCCAGCGGAAGAACGGTATTTACCATGCCTCCAGGGGTCCTTGGGCTCCACAGCTCCTGAGACGATGTCCTCATCCGAGGGGAAAGTCACCCTTTTCACCCCGTGTTTCAGCTTCTCGTGCTCATCCGGCGGTGAGGGGGGCACATCGGCCCCCACCTGAAGGGGCGCGCACTCTGCAGCCCCCGGTGTTGAGGGTGGGGTCCCCAGGCTCACTGGGCACTCCGAAGCCACACCTGGATCAGCGGACACACTGTCACCATCTCCAGGGCCCCCTTCAGGCTGGACAGGGCCCGGTTCTGGCCACTGCCCCTCCTCCAATGCCAAATCCACGCCAGCTTGTGTATGATCCCCAGTGGCACCAAGCCCTTGTGCCGCTTCAAGCTCGTCTCCTGGGCCGTAATCCATATCAGTCCCGGCCGTCTGGGGTACCTGAACCCCATTTCTGTCGTCCCCGTTTACCTCTTCTTCGCCCCCCCCATCCACTACCTCCAGTGCGGTCTCCCCCTCTACCCCTCGCCCGGCTGTGTCCGCCTCCCGCAGGCTGTGTCGGGGGATGATTTCTGCGCAGTCTGCCTGCTCGCCAGCGGATTTCTTCGCTTTTCCATTGCTCAACTCTAGATCCTGCGCCTCGCTGTTCATTTTCTCATTTCTACCAAGCTAGAACGGACGAAAACTGCAAAACACCTCCCCCAGCGTTCACAGGACTTGAATAAACAGTATCTTTAAAAAAGGTGTAAACACTCCCGGTTAGGTGAAGCGCACACTAAGATCGGTTGTTTTGTTTGTAAACTACAAACACATGACAGGAACCACCTGCAGACCAACTGTACCCCGCTGTCCACTGATGAACGAATCCGGCCAAAGGTAGTGGCTTGTTCTAGTGTTTGAGTATCCGACTAGTCGCCTTTCTTTTTTCCTGGATTTTTCCTGCAACAGATGCACTATGGCGGGAGTATTTAATCACCACGATGAATCAGTAGTTCAAACTTGTGAAGTAATCTCAGGTCCTGCTGACGTTCTGCCCCCGTCTTGCCCAACAATAATCATAATATTTATATAGTTTTAAACACAGCCTGCAGCACCTAAACATTCAGCTATATATTAACTCTTTATCCAAGAACAGTCGTTTATGTTCTCTAATGAAATGCTTCAATATGGATGGGCTTCTGTGAATCTTTACACTTGGACACGGTTTGAAATACAGCTGCGTTTGCGTCTCTCGGGGCAGACGAACACGTCGCCGCTCTCGCTCGGCAGCCCGCGGCTGATGACTCCGGCTGCATCAAGTGAGGATCATGTTGACTCGTATGACTCCTCCGCGCTGCTCTTCACATCGCCCTCTCGCCTGTATTCACTCGTTTCCACAAGAAAACAAACTTCTCTCCTCGACGGGCGCCTACCTCCCCATATTCCCCTCGCTCGTGTTTTATTTACGTCTTTTGTTAGCAGGACAATCTCCGTCAACGATTATTTTTCAAATCGCCCAAGTCGTGCCCCAACTAACATTTTTTAGCCAGGACGGTCCCATTCCCCTTTCTAATGCTCGGTCGAGAAGCTTGTTTCGGGTGACATCTTTCTCTTCGATAGTTTCGGCTTCTTTTCTGTTTTCCACCCTCCGCCTTGTGTCTTAAAGAAGCGATACGTCTCTCGCCAGAAACACATCAGCTTCTCAAACCTCCGCTTGGAAAACGACAGCTTGACTTTCGGAGCAGCAGTTTCGACAGTGAGCACCGGAGAAGGCAGGTAACTATTAAGTGGCGATTTAAACACTGCTTCACAATAGACTCGTTTTAAAAAGTCGTTTTCTTTCACACTCACCGGTTAAATGTTTTTTTTGTCTTTTCTTCCACCTAAATCAAATAACTTTTAAAGACATTGAAAGCGAATCTACAGATTAAGATTTTTCTACATTTACCCAACAACTGTTTTGTTTTCCATTGATTGCCGTGATGATCCTGACGAATTTGACACTTAGTAAAAGCACATTCGTTACCGCTAGAGCGTTAAACATCATGCAAAATGAAAAACACAACTGGAATAAAAATCGATTATTATTCTAAATAAATTGTTGTACTTCAGTGTTGTATTTGTTTTGGTAAAGAATATAGTTCTCCTCTAATATTGTTGCAACTCAATTTATTGAATCTGCTGCTTTGGTGTGTAGGAGGATTTCAGAACGTGTGTTACAGAAAGTGCTGCTTGCTTGTGGTGTGATTTGTTGCTCATCAGTGATTTTTAACGTTTTTCTTAAGTGTTAGGAAATTCTTCGTATGTATTATCTGTAAACGTACAATCATTTAAACAATTGAGCAGTTTTGCACAATATAAATTAGAACTTCAAGCAACACAACGCATTCCTCTGATCCTTTTCCCCCAAAGATAATGTTTTCTTCTCAAAGTTGAAACATAACGAATGCTTTATTTGCCTTCATTTATAAATATGGTTGATTTGTGTGTGTGTCTTATTTTCTCTGATGTACTGGAATTTATTTGGGAACTGAACCTCCCAAAACATCTTTCTTTTGGAAATGCTCCTCTTAAATATAAATAATAATTACTTACACTTATATACAGTAGCGCTTTTCTGGACACTCCACTCAAAGCGCTTTACAGGTAATGGGGATCCCCTCCACCCCCACCAATGTGCAGCCCCACCTGGATGATGCGACGGCAGCCATAGTGCGCCAGAACGCTCCACACACACCAGCTCTCAGTGAGGAGGAGAGCAGAGTAATGAAGCCAGTTCAGAGATGGGGATTATTATTAGGCCAAGATTGTAGTCAGCAACACTGGGATGCTTAAGCATGAGGGAGGTGTAACAAGTGAAGTGAAAATGGGACCTTTATTAAATAAATGCTGACTACAATCATAATCAACACAGAAGAGCTCATCTGTGAGCGACACCCTCCGCCCTACGAAAAAACATTTCCAGCTCGGGAAAATCTGAAGCTCCTGCTCGCAGTGATACAGTGTCTCTTGACCAGTCGTGGTGACCTGCTCTCAGGCTCAACTCAGTGTTAATTGATTCAGCGTTTTAAAGGACTGGAAGTTTCCCGAGCTTTGCCAACAGTACTGGTGGAGAAAGAGCTGTAGTCTAGAGTCTATGCCACTCATTAAACCCATTAAACTCCACATCCAACGGTTTTCAGCAGGGAGTCAGACACAGGGAGAGAGATGACAGATATTACTACCCCAATTGATTGGGTCTCTTGTCAAACTGAGCTTATCTACTGCACACTAGAATAAGTGGCCCGTTTTCAACATCCTTTATACTATTTGTTATGTCTGTATTCCACAGTATTGCATGTGAATACTCAGTAGTTTGGATAAGAACATAAATGAGGAGGAGTAATGAATTCCGCATTCCCAGAGATATACCCCCCCTCCAAACACAGCACATCTAGGGAGACGCCTTCAAGGAGTCTGCTTTTTTCATCGGAAATGTTAGAGCAACAAACAGCCACTCTACAGCCTGAGCAGAACGAGGAAGCAGCGCCAGACAGAAAGCTTAACAATAAGGTGGGAGATAACGGACATGGAAAACACACATTCACACTTGACGCTCTGGAGCAGAACCGGGCCTGAACTGCAAAGGGTTAGGATTAGCAGCTTCAAGGGAATAGTCTTGGGGCAGGCTTCCCTCTGGACAGTGTTGGGGACGCTATACTGTAAAAAGGCCATCTTTTGTCCTTCGGATGAGATGTAAAACTGAGGTCCTGACTCTCTGTGGTCATTAAAAATCCCACAGAGACTATTTCTTGGAAATAGTAGGAGTGTAACCCCAGCATCCTGGCCAAATTTCCCCCTGGCATCTCCCACTCATGGCCTCCTAATAATCCCCATCTCTGAACTGGCTTCATCACTCTGCTCTCCTCCCCACTGAGAGCTGGTGTGTGGGGAGTGTACTGGTGCATCATCCAGGTGGGGCTGCACACTGGTGGTGGTGGAGGGGATCCCCATTACTTGTAAAGCGCTTTGAGTGGAGACGTGGAATCAGCCTGTAATTTTAGCCATAAGGAAGCTGGAAACAGAATTAGAAGAAAAGCTTTTGCAAGTTATTCGTTTTCCAGAGGATCAATCTGTGCTAAACTCAGTGGGTATGTGCAATTATAGAGGCTTAGGGTACAAGGGGAGTAAACTCACAGGTTCTGGAAAACTCTGTGGATTCCTGTAGGAAGGATGTGCAATGACTATGTATGGTCATGTTACATTTGTAATGTAATGTTACATTTATTTTTAATGTAATGTTTATTTGTACTACTAATATGTTTCCTGTAAGCCTGTCAATGTGTAAAACATAGCTGCTTGGATGCAAAACTAAATTCTGAAAAATCAAAGAGTAAGGTTTTATTGAATCATATTGTCAACTCAAATTCATGTCTGACTCGTGTTATTAATGACTCGTTAATCATTAATAATTGCTAAATTTATAACAGTAAATATTTGATATAATGTTTTAAATCTTTTTTTTTCTGTTACATTTTAAATTCTGTGTCAGTAGCTGTTTTGTTATATTAGTGAACTCTGGGAGTTTTGTGTTGTAATGGTGTGAGTAAATTGTGTAATGAAAACAGTTTTTCAGAGTGTAGCAGGCAGCAACTTGTTTTACCCAAAGGTCGACAGTTTTCCCTCGAAGATATTAAATAATATGTTTCTCCCTGTTTAAAGTCTTTATTAGTCAAATTTCATAGATCTGTTAAACATGTGTGAAGGTAGCATTGTAGAAGGTGGTAATACTAAACGGATATCTGCAGCACATTTTAATATGGTTCATGTTACGCTGGCACACTGGGTCCGTTCGTGTTTACGACGCTGTGGCGCTTGTGTTTTGGGGTGACTGGGGTGCGGTACTTGGGTGTCTTGGGAGGGGCTGCCTGTCTCTGTCAGCTGTAAGACTTGCACAATGAAGAGCAGACTCTGCGAAGCCTGTCTCAGTCCCTGGATCTCCGTGGTGTATCAGCTCATAGGCCTTTTATTTGTTCTGCTGTTTTCACCCTTAGTGTAGCTGTTGCTGGCGGTCAGCAGAAATGCGACTGAATGATCAGAAGGACAGAAGAGGTTGTGTCCTGCCTTATTGTCATTTTCTGTTATTTCCCTAACTTAAAGAATTGTAAGGGGGTCATGACTAGGGTTAAAAAAAGGAACAACAGACAGAAATTGGTGGCCCTCAGGTATATTTGTCTCACTTTTGTTCACGTCAGCCGAGCCTAACCAAGCCCTAACGCCCACGACGGCACGTCGCTCACCCTTCAGGAGTTCAACAACTGACGGCTCTCGGTTTGAAGTGGGGTCTGTTGAGAGCTCCAGTCCTCCTTCCCTGAAATACGGCACAGGGAAGGCCGTGAAGTTGAATTCCTAATTACCGTGTCTGCCCAGTAAAGACCCTCCGGCTGACATTAAATAAAATGCGGGAATACCCGATCGCCTGAAACTGTGAGGTACTTTATTGACAATATTTTATAGTTGGCCTTAGTTAAAGGGTTAAATGTTAGTTTTGATTTCAGTATTGAACATATATTTCTCCCTTTTTTATTCACAAGTAAATAATTACCAAATAGATCATATTTCGAATAACTGTAAAGACTAGTCGAGTTTTGTTACTGGCCACTCAGCTGTGGAGGAGCCACCATCGAAGTTATTCTGTTTTAAATGTTTACTAAATTAAAAAAAAAAATCCCCTGTCGACAGGGGATGGGCTATGGTTCTGCTGATATTTGTATCGGTAGATATTTGTACAAGAGCCATTTCGATTCAAACATCACTGGGGAAAAAGAACAAGGGAATATATCTCCGCCCGGACGGAGATTTAGGGGGGAAAACACGTCTGGCTAGCCTATTTAATGTAATTTCTTGTTTTTATACTTTACTATCCTTTACTTTTTTGTTTTTTTATTTATGACTATGTACAGTGTCCTTGAGTTTAGTACAAATAGTAAATACAAGTTCTTCTTCTTCTCATTATTATTGTAATGCAGACAGCCGACAGTGCAGGTTGTGCGAGCCGGTTTACCAGCGCGGTGACGTCACCGCCCTTCCCTGTGGATGGCAGGGAGCGCAGCCGCCGGGCTGACGGGAGAGCTCCCTTTGGCTCAAGTGGCTGGGTCCTTGTTGAGTGATGCCGGAGGCACAGGTTCGAGTCCCTAGCGGTGGGGGGCTGACCTGAGGCGGCAGCGGCGAGGGCGCATACCCACGTGAACCCGACAGCGCTACATTGGTGTTAAAGTGGGATGGGGTAGCCCTTCGCTGAGGATAGTGAAAAATTGTCGCTGTGTCCTTAGCTGTGCGGTTCCTGAAGTCACAGTCTGCGAATTTCGTTGTCTAAGATGTCAAACGAAACTATTTGTACGTGAGCTTCCGACTTGAAGTAACAGTATTTGTGTATTCAAAACGGAATCGATTATGGGATCATTTTTTAAAAAAGTTACCCTTTTCTGTTTAGCGTCGCACACAGCACCAGCATCGACCGCTAGAGGGCGGCCTTCTCTGCAGCGGCGCCGTTTTCTGCTTCACACGGCACCCACGGCATGACCGTGCCCAGCTTTGCTACGCAGTCTTATTTAAATAAGTCTCTTTCAACCCATGCCACACACTTTAAAAATTAATAGAACTATCCTTCTGCAGACCCGATACTATACTACAATACTAAGATTTTATGTCATTTTGTTTCTGTTACTGTTGCTTTCATTAATAGTTAAAATAACATATATAAATAATAATTGCTTACACTTATATAGTGCTTTGCTGGACACTCCACTCAAAGCGCTTTACAGGTAATGGGGATCCCCTCCACCCCCACCTGTGTGCAGCCCCACCTGGATGATGCGCCAGTCCACTCCCCACACACCAGCTCTCAGTGGGGAGGAGAGCAGAGGGATGAAGCCAGTTCAGAGATGGGGATTATTAGGAGGCCATGACTGGTCAAGGCCAGGGGGAAATTTGGCCAGGATACTGGGGTTACACCCCTACTCTTTTCCAGAAAGTTGGTGTGTGAAAAGACAAATTCCTAATGATAGAAATTCTATATGGCCAATAAAGTGATCTTATATAGACAGAGCTCTGCAATACATGAAGGAGCCCACTTACCCCCCACTGAAGAGCAGCCCTCCTACACAGCAGAACAGGCGGAGGTGAGAGAAGCTGCTGCGCCAGGTGAATTAAGGATCAACTGAGTCACCCTTAGCGTTTGTTTTACACCTCACCAGCTACATTCATCCATTTTCTAACCACTTTCTCCAGTACAAGGTCACAGGACACCCACATGAACACGGGGAGAACTCACAAACTCCGTACAGACGGCGCCCCAGGAATTAACCTCTTAGCCCCAGTGCTGGTGGTTCAAGCATGGCTGACCACTGCACCACTTCAGTTCACACAGTCGCAGTCAAGATAATACTGAGAGATCTGTAGTAATTGGGTGAAGCTCCTCAGGATCTCTGGGAAGTAGTTACACTGGACAGGTGTAACACTGGCATTTGGTTTCAGAACCACATTGTACTCATGTTTCAGGGAGTCAGGGTTACTTTCATGAATGAGGTTTTAATTTGCTCTTTGGCTCTTTAACACAGAAGGAGGAAGGGAAGATAAGACCTCCCACCAGCAAGCTAAGTAAATATTTTAACATCAAATTGGAAGCATTTGTGCAGATTTCTTGAACTCATTTCAGAGGATTTCTCCACTTCCTGTGTATTATTAATGGCTGCTCTGTCCTGCGAGTCTTCTGGTCGCCATGCTTGAAGAAAACCAGCTGTATCCCTTGTATATTTCCTTTTTAGTAAAAAATAATAAGTTAATTATTTGAAAATGTATCTGGTTTATAAATATCATGATCCTGTCACCAGTAGCTTATTTATATACTAACCTGCATGATTACGGGCCTTCATTAAGTATGTGGCTTCTGCGTTAGGAAACTGAGTTGTCATTAAATTTGAATGCAGCTCGCAGGCTGCATATGCGTTTAATATGTTATATGTGATGTTCTGCTTTTTTGTAAGAGGACACTACACTGATGTTCATTACAGCTCAGTACTTAATCACACAAATCAGCTCGTTATAGACTTAATTGGCTAAATATATCAACTTCCCCAACTCTTCAGGTGCTAAAGCATCAAAGAGAAGTACAAGTGCTGCAGATATATTGTCCAGGACCAGAGCTGGCCCTTTGTCCCTTCTGTGTCCCTCAGGTGGAACTCCCCCACCTGCAGATGAGAGGTGTGGTGGCTCGGCTCGCTCTTGAGATGGAGGGCTTGTACCAGTAGTGGCTGAAGCTGGACCGGACAAGGTAGTCAGATCCAAGGCCTCATCCTGGGCCCTGTTCCCAGCTGCCTGTGGGATTGCTCTGTGCCGAACGTCCTGTAATTAAATCTGTTTGCCACTGTTTTGTACCGGCTTGGTAGAAACTGCAAAATAGTGGTCTGGCCTATAAAAAATTGCTCTGTGTGTTTCAGTCCTCACCAATCAGGAATCCCTCATTCAGAACCCCCCCTCATGCCTTTACTGGGAAAGGGCGTGGACCAGATTTTAAGTGTCTCTTGAGTGGATGGACTCATCAGTGGAGGCTTTTCCAGTGCATCCACTCCACATTTCTGAATCCAACATTTTCCCAAGTGGTGTGAAGCTGGATATTCCCATTAGTCCCCCTAAGACAGGGACTCCCAGTCTAGGGCTTCATCATCCCAGTGTCTGCTGGTAATTGTACCAGCTGAACTGTTTAAATGGCTCCTATCAGCACTTGGTAGGCAGTGGTTGATTGTATATGTATACTGTATGTACAGTAAGTTAATTGAATTTTCTATGTAGGAGTGGACAACAATCAACAGTGTTAAAGCATGTGGGAGACTTGGGCTGTGCAAAGAGCCTCTTCTACCCATCAGGCCCATCTGGCAGTTCGGAGTTAATTGATCAGAGGATCTCAACCAGCCCTTTCTTGGAAGAAAACGGTAACATGATTAGCAACACAGAAACATGTGGTTGTTTACATGTGGAGAAAAGCGAGACCACATTGTAAAAACCTCCGATATGTGTTTTCCACTCCCCTTACATCAGACATCCTGTGAATTGTGGTGCTGAAGAAGACAGAACTACTTGCACTGTTCTTGTGAAGTGCAGTATTTCAGGAGTGCATTGCTGAAATTGCTTATCCAAACTTGTACAAACTTACTCAATCGGCTCTCATTGTGCAAGTCGGAACAGCCTCATGTGAAAGTCAGTGTTTCGGCAAAGAGATTTTAAGAGGGTGTGTTTAGCAACTGGAAAGACTTATTTTCTTCACACAGATATTATAACAACTTCATACCTATTCTCAATCAATCAATCAATCAAAGTTTATTAACAAATGCACAACAATACAGCAGCAGCAGTAGTTGCTGGCAATGAAATGTCTTTTCTACGAGCTCACTGGGGGGATAGAAATCACATAATTCAAGTTACAAAATAAGGTGACATTATAATACATAATAGTGCAATAGAAATTGAATAAGATAAACTCAGCCAGAGCTCAATATAAACAGAGCAGCGATGTGTCCAGGGTGTGTGCAGTACATGATGTCCAAGTAGTGCAGTATGACGAATACAGTGAAAACTGTGTGTCCATGTAGCCATTAGGGGTGATTACATGGACATATATTTTTCATTGTATTCTGCATACTGCACTACTTGGACAAAGAACTGTGGACTCTTTATACAAATAAAAAAAAGAAATAATTGCATCTAATAACAATATCTCTCATTTTTAGACAAGCATATGCATCTAAAAACTATTGTGAAGTTGATTGTTCAGTATTCAGTATTTAAGCTGCTGTAGACTCAAGTAACTGCAATAAAAATGTGGATTGAAAACCTGTTTCATTTAATGTACAGTAGCAAAACTGATGTGATAAACCTTTGTGGCCCTTATTCGGCCCCAATACCCAAATCAAATTCACCCCAGTTCAAAACAACTAATTCATTAGCTCAATGAAGGTTCGATGTGAAGAATTCAGCTGGCTAAAAAAAAATTATTAAGAAAACAAGATGTACACCTTTTTAACTTCAACAGTGACAAATTCTTATTTGAGTGACTGAAAGAGTGTGACAATCTCTGACAACTGGACTTCAGAACATACATGTACCTTCTGTGTTGGTGCTGAAATTATTCTATGCAGTGTCTTCCCTTTTATATTGTGTTGACAGATGTTGTGTCCTTGCCCTCAGCGACACAAGTGGTAGATCAGTGCTGTGCCTGGTTTGTACACTCCGCTCAAAGTGCCTGTGTTTCAGAGCTGAGACATGAGAGGTCTGGCTCTGCCTGCTCTGCGGGAATAAGCAACTTATTTCAGAACCAGACTGAACTGCGCTGTGGCTTCTTGTATCCCCTGCAAATCAGGCAGCTGAAAGTGTCTGTGGTCACTGTCCCCTGGGGGCAGCGGGAGCAGGACTCTGGACATGTGCGGTGACCTCAGTGTCAGCGTGGCATCAGCCAGGACCTCCCGGCTGCTCCTGGACAGACACCCATGAGCACCAAGCGTGTGGCGTGCAGCGCAGGGGCTCCTGAGGCCGGCGCTGAGGAGCAAAGTTCTGACCACGGTGACCTGAAGGGCGTTGTCTGTTTTCTACAGATGTGAGGCACTGACTCCCAGGGAAGGAATCCAGGAGTCCCCAGCTGATCTGTTTCACACACGGCGGGGCCCGCGAGGACGATCTCCTGCTCTTCGCTGATGAGGGAGGGCTTGGTTTTGCCACTTCTTTCCAAACCTCTTTTGTTGTTTGTTTCCGACTTTCAGAAAGTGAATGGCGTTTTTTTAAGTCATAAATAATGCGTTCTAAAAATGGAACAATCAAGAATAAACCGCAGTGAGGAGAGAGGAGTGATGCACCTCAGGGCGCTGGAATAACGCCGGGGCAGCTGAGGCTGAGATGAACTTGGGGATTTTTCAAAGTGTTTCCTTCCAAAGCAAAGTGTCACACAAGGAAAAGTACAAATTTAGAAAGAGATATGTGGAAAAATATATACTGTAATCTCGGGATTTTTTTAAAACACTTTTGAAATTATATGTGATCTATATTTGGGATTAAAGGAGCAACATCTGCAGTAGAGCAGAAAAGTTCAGACACAGAGCACTCAAAGGAGCTCAGCCACACTGGCGGGGAGTGCAGATTCCTGTTTCACAAGAAACAGCCTCTCCTGCCGGACCGTTTTTTTACATGTTCGTTCATCAGTCATCTGCTGAAGAATTGACCACCATGAATAGAAATGTTGCTTGTCGTGGTTCGTCAATAAAATGAAAGCTGATCATTAACACTCAATTACTATTCAGCATATGTGGAGCTCTTCTGTCGGCTGAGCCTTATCCAAGGCAGGGAAAGATGCCAAATACCTTTGCACCTGTCTGTTAAAATTTCACTCTTTGTTGCAGCTTTTAGATTTATATTTGTGTTTCAATTTAGAATATTATTTTAGAAGTTCAAGCAGGGAGCTGCGTCAGCATGCACAGGCTGCAAAGGAACAAGTGAAGGTTTATTCCTGCTGAAAAGAGAAGAAAAGAAACACAAATACACCTTCTTTGTCTGTGTCAAAGCCCCAAAGAAGGCTCCACAGCCAAAACGTTGCTTCCTTTCTTCTCTTTTCAGCAGGGAATAAACCTTTACTTGTTAGTTTAGAAGACTGTTATATTAGTTTGGTATCAGTTAAGAGCCCATAAAGAGATTTCTGCAGTACTGACCTGTCTCCTGATTTAACTGGCAAGGCTCAGTCTTTAGTCTCCCCTTCTGGAACCAGCACACTAAGCAGAGCCCAGTAGCTTGTTCTGGCCACATCAGCTGCGCCCCTGTGAGGAACAACAGACACAAGGCCCCCCTCTTGCCGCAGAGGCCGCTGGGTGTGGGAGCTGCGGAGTTCCTGTGTCAGCTGATGGCTGCGGCCGCGACTGACCGCTGGCGGACAGGAGTCCTGCTCTCCCACTGCGCCCCCAGGCTGCCTCGGCACCAACCCTGCCCACGGGAGCCAGAGTGGGCATCCTGCACAGATACGCACCCACACCCAGCCGAGTGCAACACCCCCATCACGCCCCCCTCAGGCAGGCCGCTCTTCCATAGCCCCGGGTTTCTAATGTGCCGCTGTGCTCCACAGCCTGCCCTCTGCTGGCGGAGACAGAAATTCCACTACCTGGCATGTCAAAGACTCACGAAGGGCAGCAGTTCGACACCAAGTGCAGTATTTTAAACTTTCCTTAAAAGCAGTGGGAAAGCAGACCGTGTTTTCATGTGCTCTTAGTTCTGAGTGGTGTGTGCTGAGCCACATTACAGGTACAACTGTAGACGCTGGAAGCAACTGTTTTTTTTTTTCACTAGAGGGTCAAAAAATATTAAGCATCAGTCCGGTTCCCTCATGCAGCAAAGCTTTTCTATCTACCGTTCAGGCTTCCAGGCCACAG
This sequence comes from Atractosteus spatula, assembly GCF_055471065.1. Lineage (NCBI taxonomy): Eukaryota > Metazoa > Chordata > Actinopteri > Semionotiformes > Lepisosteidae > Atractosteus > Atractosteus spatula. The sequence continues at coordinate 76,560,121 of NC_142708.1, forward strand.
AGCCGGCCGTACCGGACATGTGCCTGTATCCATGGTCGGTCTTCAGGAAAAGCCCGCTCCTCGACGAGCCCGGAGGAAGTGCGGCCTGCGGCCCTCCAGAAGGACTGAGCTCAGTTACTCACATGGCTGCGCTTTGGGCTCCCCAGTGGCTTCGTGCTTCTATTGGTTTTCACAGCGCCAGCAAGTGCTGGCTTTGTCATTTCCGATTAGCAGGTGGGTTGAAGTTTTGATGAAATCCGGACCTCAGTTCCTTTCGCTTTGGTGTCAGGATTTCACAGGCGAGGCTGTTGGGGTGTTTCTTGTGGGAAAGAGGGAAACTTGGAAAGACAATCATGACCCAGGCAAGGAAGAGAACAGGGGGAATATGTGGTTTCTTGGGAACCAGACAGAGAAGGCTTCCATTGTGAAGGTTAACAACGCAAAGGTTAAGTGACACCGGTGCTGCCAGACTTCTGGCTCGTAATGGCTACCACATGTTCATAAGGTTTTCAGATCAAATTGCTGTTTTGAAACGCGTCAAAACTGCGGAGGACTAAAACGAGGCCTCTCTCTGCCACTGCACCTGAGCTGGAAGATTGATGGTGTGTGGGGTAATGATTTTATTCTGGGGCCACGTCAGTAAGAGAGGCACTTGTTTTTCCTGTCTCCCCTCCTGCAGAGGAAGCTGAGGAGCTGTTCAGTTGTGAGGGGGACCTGCTGTCCTTCGCCTTCTTTTCCATCTGCACCCTGTTGTTTAAAGCCTTCCTGCTCTCAGTGTGCTTTGCTCAGATGTGATTGCTTTAAACGGCGCTACTGTCTTGGCGCCAAGACGCAGGCTGGGACATGGAGAAGCCATCCCGATTCCGTGTGATTCCTCTCTGTGCTTCCGCGGCCCAGGATTGGACGTCTCCCTGCGGACACTGTTCCGGCAGTGGGGCCACAGAGCAGGTGGTACTGGACAGGTCTGTCTTCTGCAGCTGCTTCTGCTGTGTTTATGTGAGATCAGATTCTCTGTGACTGGAGTTGCAGCAGCCAGGGGTTGTCTAGATCTGGTGAGAGACTGCAAGGTTTTCTGCTTTCAAAACTTCAAACACTCATTTCCTCAGATCTGCAGATTGGTGAAAGACATCTAGGATAATAATAAGAAACCATTATCTGTCTCTTCCCAGATATATCTAAAAAGGGACAAACGGGTTAAAAATAATTAGTTGGCAAAGGGGCAGATGTTTAGTGTTTGTGGCTTTACATGGGATGTATAATATATGATACAATCCACTGACCAGTGCACTTCCAGCCCATTATAATCAGCTAAGCATTATCTGTTCCTGAGCACATGCTGTGTAGCAATTGGGTTAATATGGTGCTCTAAGCAATCTTGAGGACCAGTTCTGGTTGTGAACAGAGAGCCAAGCCTGCACTGCAATCTTTCTTCATTAGTGTTAAAGGGGTTTTATCTCCTATAACCTTGCAATAAAGACTCAACCCACGATAAAATTTTACACAGTGTAACACTCCGTGAGTCAGTGCCAGATGGTCACTGTCTTTCTTATCCATTGGATCCCCAAGTCATAAGTACAGGAGACAAACATTGTCAGCGTATTGAATGACGAAAAATTAAACTTGCAAGCTTGGAGCTACAACAGTCTTCAGACATCCCTCTGTACCACAAGAAGAGCCTGCTTTTCTGTGAGGGCTGATTATGGCTTGAAGTTAGACCTGCAACAGTTAAACCCTGAAAATAGAGGGTGTCACATGTATAAGCTTGCGCTGCACACTGTTTGCAGCCTAGAAGGACATGGTGCTATGTACAGTAGCAGCAGCCCCAGGGCAATCACACTGATCCCTCCTGCCCCGCACGGCACAGTGTTCTGCACACTGTGAGCTCTGTCTCCCCCCAGTCACAGCCCCGAGATCCTGGGTTCAGGTCCTTAGCAGGGCCCTGTCCTGCTTGAGACCTGTTGTCGTTTGCAGTGGCGGAAGAGGAACATGGTCTGAGCAGTGAGTGTGAGAGGAGGGGTTTCCCAATTTTAAGGGCACAGATGTGAAAGCTGTGTGCTGTAAGCGTTAACAGTGCATGCAGTGGTTTTGAGTTTTGGGGAAATGCTGGCACTTTGACACAGACACATTTAAAATGATTGCTTGCCTTGGGGAGGGGTGTGAGTATTTTCAATCAAGGTAATTGAGGGCCTGTGGTGTGAGGAGCACATCCGACAAAGTGGTTCAATTTTCCCATCAGAAGCAATTTAGCTCTTTTCACAAAACAATTAAAAACAGGACCAGTAGATCAGATAGCGTGGGCTGCCTCCGAGGATGTACCACAGGCCTGCGTGTATCTGTTCTTCTGTTCTCCTTCCTAACTGGAGACGGGAGGCCCAACAGAAGAGCTCTGTTGTTCCCATGGCACTGTGCAAGACAAAGGAAACCTCAGCCCTCAAGTGAACAATGCTGCTCTCTGAGAGTCTGGGCCAGGAGAGAGGAGCGCTCTGGGGCAGATGTTGTTTGGACTTGGTGAACTCGCATGTGTTTAAATTGCTTAATCTGATCTGTATGCCAGGTCGGCTTTTTTTTTCGGGATGAAATCCATTTTAATGTTTCTCTGGAGCATAGTGTACTTCACAAAGTAATTGCTCCCTGTGTTTCATCCGCCTGTTATCAGTCATGTTTGGGAACATGTGCAAATGCAATATTTTGTCCTCAAGGAGCCAAAAAAAAAGATTTATAATATCGCCCCTGTTTGCCATTCATCAAATTCAATGAACTTATATTTTTATTAAGTTGTGTTATTCTTCAGTCTTTTTTTAACTCGTCAGTGTTGTGGTTTTGGACTGAACGTGCGAGCTGAGGGCTGGGCTGGCTTGTTTCAGAGCAGGTCCGGTGTCCTGTAGCGGAGACACCTCCTGGAAGCTCACCCTAGTCCTCTGTCTGGGATGTCTTCTAGCTTTCCTCCTGAAACACTAGTATTCAAATGTTCAAATGATCACAGAAATATAACCAGGGGTGCCAGTTTAATTGGTGGGAACTATTTTTTGACCTGTTAATCTGATTGGCTGTCTTCAGCTACCGAACACAGTCCTCTGGCCTCGAACCCCTCTGTGGTTAGTGGGGTGACAATGCAAAGAGCCCCCGAGTCTTAGGTGTCACCCGGTGAGCCAGCAGCACGCTGTGGGCCGTACCCCATACCGCTGTGCTGCACTGAGCAACTTCGGAGCCTAACGACAGCTTAGCTCACTTCCGGAATTTAGTGACGTACTGTATACATCCATTTTTACTTTCTCAACTCATTTACAGTCCCTGTGCTGCACTGCCCGAATGACGAGTAAACGATTCTGTGGTTCCTGCCACACTGGACTCGTTAGCACTTAGTGATGTGTTCCCACAATGCAGAGCAGTCGTGTACAGGCAGACACAGCACAGCCAGTGAGCTCAGTGTAACAGGCAGAAGAAATACGGTGAAAGATCTCTAGTTTAGAAGGTGCTTCTGTTCTGGCGCGTTCCAGAGGCCCAGCCAGGCGCTCGGCCGGGCTCGGCAGGAGGCAGAGTGAGAAAGGCATTCGTCATCACTCCTGGCTGTTCCTTCCAGCTCCTTCACATCTGTACCGAGTCACATCGCAGGAGTAAACAGCTGCTGGCTCTATGCTTTTCTTTGTAGTCTTTAAGTGTAGATTTATTGTTGTGGCCTACTGTTGAAATCTGAATGTATGGAGGGGAAGATAATCACCACGCTGTCATTGCAGGGAGGGAAAGGTACGCTCTAGTCTCTCAGGTGTGACTTGATGACACCTTTATTCTTCACCTTGTGGAAAACACTAGCACACAGTGCCCTCCCCGACTCAGTGCCTTAAACAAGGAGTATTAATTAATAACAAGCTCTGGTCATCACTGCAGTTTGTGTTAAAGGCATTAGTCACAGCCTGTGGAGTTGTTTGCTCTTGCTGGAGCTGCCTGTCATAGTAGGAGTTTGTCAGAGGGGAAAACGAAGACGAAAAAGAAAAAAGTGAGAGTTGATCTGATTTCCAGCTGAGCAGAATCGCCGTTGTGTTGTGAGACACCTGTAAAAACATCATTTTTCATCTCGGGCTGCAAGAAATTACTGCACAATAGCTTCCCTGGGAGATGCTGAATTTTTTGGCGTTAAGTTTTTATCCAGCTCCGCTATTCCGCAGACAGGGATATCTGGCTTCCAGGAAACCGCAGTGAGACAGACCACCAGCTGCCCAGGGCCAGCTCTCTCGTTGGCTTCTCAAGCTGCGGCCTTTTCCTTTCATTCTTTTCAAGCCTTTCAGGAAGCAAGCCATTTGGCTCATCTAAAGGAGCTCATTTTGATTTTAGTAGTTAATTGATCTGAGGGTCTCATCCAGCTGTTTCTTGAAAGATGCCAGGGTGTCAACCTCAGCAACATGACTGGGTAACTTGATCCATACTCCCACAACCCTTTGTGTAAAGCCTTTTCCTTTTGTGTCCTCTGATTCATGCTTCACTGTCATTCTGAGGAGGTTCACTGGGTTAACTACCTCAGTGCCTTGGAGGATTCCTAATACTCATAGTCTTCTCTGTTCAGGCCTAAAAACATTTAGCTCTTTTAGCCTGTAAGAGTAGGACATTTCTTCAAGTACTGAATTTTGTCTTTATCAATCCTCCTGTTCTGGTATCATCAATGAATGTCATTACCATTCCAGGACCTAGATCAATGACCGTCCACTACCCATCCTAACAGATCTCTACGTAACTCCAATAGTTACAACCCCCTGTCTGAGCATTCACCCCATATCTGTACCCATTCTCTATACAGTTCTCAGTCCTAATGTGTGTACTAGCTTGGATGCTTACATCCTGAAGTTGAGGAATTCATATTTTGTGAGGGACTTTATCAAAACCTGCAAAATTGAAAAATATCCTTTTATATGTTTACCACGACCCGCCTTTTAAATCTCTGTTGACAATCCCCTAGAATTCTGCTTCCATGCAGACAATCTTTTAGCTTCCGTGACCTGACTTGTAAGGGAAGTCAGACTTATTGGTCTAAAATTACTTGGTTCAGTTTTGTCCTTATGGCGGGCACTACATGAGGAATTCTCCAGTCAATGGGCATGAGCTTTATCCTGAGTGATGGCTGGAGATTTTGTTAACACTCCATAAATAACTTCCTTCATTTCCTTTAGTACAGTTGGTAAAACACCATCAGGCCATGGAGATTTGTTTGAATAACACTTCGGCCTCCTCAGTACTTGTGCCGTTTAGCATCTAGTCAGCCAAAATGTACAAGAATTGCACTCAGTAAGTGTGATGGTGTGTTGAATCCAGAGAATGGATTTAAATATGGAGATGATTAATCAAAGCTGTTCAGCTGTTCTGTGGTATTCCTGATCTCACCAGGACTTGTTTCCTTCCTGCTTTGTCAGTTTTACAAGGTGAGAGTGGAAAGTGGTGTTTCTGGGCCAAGCACTGACCGCTGAGGCTATGCAGAAGATCTTTTTCACATCCTTGTTCTGTCCTTGATGACACAGAGGACTTTTGGAAGTGGGAGCAAAGGGAGGGGGTGTGCTTGAGCACTTGTCTTGAAAGTGGCAGACCAAGCTGTGTGTGAGCTGTTATATACAGCAGATATGTACTAAGAGAGTCAAAAGGAGGCGCATATACAGGTGTGTGCAGTAGTGTCACAGCCCGAGTTCATATCCTGTTTTCGTGCAAGCAGTGCTATCCTTTCCCCCTGAGGGGCTTAACCGCACAGCTTCCGACAAGAGCGTCCGTCCTACTCCGTGTTCACCTGCAGAGTGCCAGTGGGCCGCAGCATCCGAACATCTGTAGGCCCAGCGAGGCCCGGCCAGCACCAGAGCAAAGGTCTGCTCCCAGCCGCGCGTGACTCATGTCGAAAGCACGCTGCTCGTGGACACTGGAATGACTTCTTCCCCTCTGGGCGGGTGTTGGAAAGGTGCACACCCACTCTCCGACACACACATGCGTGCTGGAGCTGGTCTGCAGTCTGAGAGGGTTCGATCAGTCGCTCTGCAGTGCACCTGCTGCCCCACATTCACCCGAGGAGCGAACTGGAGCTCCTGGGGCACACACACTGACACACACTGACACACACAGAGATACACACAGAGACACACACACTGACGCACACACACAAACGCACACACCAACAAACGCACACACAGACAGACAGACACACACACAGACAGGCACATGCACACACACAGACACACATAGACAGACGCACACACAGTCACACATAGACAGACGCACACACACATAGACAGACACACGCACACACACAGACACACGCACACACAGACACACACACAGACAGACATGCACACACAGAAAGAAACACACACACATAGACAGACACACGCACACACAGACACACACGTCCACACAGACACATTCCCAGAACATTGACAGAACCCAGGCAAAGCTCTGTTGAGTTGTAGTATGTATTTGAAAATAAATATATTAATCTCCTGGACCACAAAGAAAAGTTAATACAAAGGTAAAGTATGATAACAAATAAAATAACAAACAAATAACATCTGTAATAAAAACAAAGCAGACAAATGACAAAGGACTGCAGTGTCCATTTACTGTGGTTGTTCCTAGTAGCAGTGTGTGCTCTACAGATAAAAAAATACCTTGTAGAGGAGGTTAAGCAGCACAAAATCGAGGAAGCTTCTTCGAAAATTAGAGACTGCCTGACACACTCTTGGTCCTGTGAAACGCAGTGAAGCTCTGGAGGGCTGCATGTTCCTGGGAGAGTGAGCTTCTGAGCACGTTTCTCTCAAGCCATGAGAACTTTGCCGCTGTCGCGTTTTTTGTGTGATAAAAAGAAGGACATCGTGTTGAGTGTTCCACGTGTTTCTAACATACCCAGCTGAAGTGAGGACCATCTGTCTAAATCTTCACAACAGCACCCTGGGACCTGCAGAGCTCAGACATATTTACTTATTTCCTGCTTATTTCCATCAGTCTTGCACTTTTCTTCTTGCAGATTGGTTCAAACAGTGTCAATTATTTTGGTGAATGACATTTAAATGTGAGTGTCATTATGCTATTCTAAGTTTTGGTTTCTTCAGCAAACTGCTTAATGAAACTCAATCTTTATCTAAATATTTACAGATGCAGAAAAAGCATATTATTACTGAATCCTGTTAAGTGTGACCTTTATTTGATAATTTGTTCACACCCAACAAAATGGACAATGCAGGGTCATCTTCCATTTCCAGCCACCGGTGGTCTTGCCTGAATCATTAAAGAAAACTCCTCTATTTTCATATTTTCTGACTGTTTGTGTCTTTTAATAAAAAAAGTAATTTGGATGTAATTGTGAGTGAAGTAGAATTCAAAGCCTCTCTGCACCAGATTCAAGAAGGTTTTGTGTCCGAGGGAGAATTCAGTCGACAGATCCAGACCTGGAGCACCGTGTGTGAAAGTCCCAGCCTCGTGACCATTCGGACGCGCCGTGTTCACTGAATCGCTCCCCAGCGTCTCCACTCTCAAGAGCTTCTGCCACAGCAGGACAGCAGCAGCACTAGGTGTCACTGACGGTCTGAACGCGCCCCAGACGCTGTCAGGCCCGCGCTCAGCGTGTGCCTGGGTCCCACTCATGAGGAGGCCATGACGTTCAGTTCACAGCCCGGCACAAAGAAACCTTTTCAAAGAAGCTTCTTAACATTTCAAAAATGGGAGGAAGGGAAGTCTTGTGAACACAGTTGGAAATCTGACTTGCTGCACGACTGTGTCAGAAACCAGCTTGTTCACGTGAGCCCGCAGGCTTCTGGGGCATTTCGAGGCAAGGTCTTCACATTTATCACTGGAAACACCGCTTTCTACTGTTCAGACGGAGAGTTTAGATATACAGTTCCTTCAGATATTCAGCTACTACACTTCCATGCAGCTTTCAGGAGACCGGACGGTCCTGATACTTCTGCTATTACAGAGCTCAGAGTTATGGCTGCGTCACTTTTTGTTTTATTTTCAAACCTCATTTCCTCCTTTGTTCAGTCTCGGTCTGAGAGTAAATAATTACACAGATCTAGACTCTGACCGTCACAAGGGAAAGAACACTTTATTAGCCATATACAATTTCTTGTATTAGGAATTCGTCTTTTCGCAGACCCCAGCTTGCTCTCCATGAGACACACAGACAGGGAGAGAGAAGCTGGGGGTCAGAATACTGGGTCAGCCATTTATACGGCGCCCCTGGAGCAGCTGGGGTTAAGGGCCTTGCTCAGGGGCCCAACGGAGTAGGATTCCTCTGCCGGCCACGGGATACGAACCGGCAACCGTCCAGCCACAGGCGCAGTTCCTGAGCCACAGAGCCACTGCTCCGCCACTTTTTTTTATAAGATCAAACACCACGGAGGAGACCTGCGCTTCAGTGTTGCGTGAAGAGGGTTCTCTCCTGTCTGTGAAGCTCTGACTATATAGCAGCAAGCCCTTACGATCACTGTTACTATTAATGTTTTCCCTTGTTCAACCACCTGTCTTTGTGAAACCTGTTCTGTTAGACTGCAAGACTGCAAGACTGCAATGTGAGGCTTTCATGGAATTTAAATAGTTCCTAGTTTCCTAGTTCTAGTTTATTTAATACTGGTACATTAATGTTTCTAGTTTTATTCTTTCATTCATTTTAAGGGCCCATTTTCATTAGAAACAGTCCCAGAGGCCCTCTGTGTCCTCACAGTGGTTTTCAGAGCCGCTCAGCTCTTAACGTTCCCAGGAGAGTTCATTGGCTTAAACTGAGCAGTTTAACCGCTTTTCCCTGTTCTCTCCAGGTGCTGCTGCTCCAGAGAAGCCTTGAAAGGGCCCTCAAGGTGACCCACTGACCCTCCAAGACTGGACTGGAACACCCCTGGTTTATAACATAAGGTGTGGATATTTTGAATTAGAGAGATCTTTACAATAAAAGCAAAATATTTTCCTTAAAGTTTTAAATATAAACATATTCTTAGAGAAAAGCTTATCAAGTGGTAGTTTCTCAGATTTGTACTGTCTTTCCACCTGTTCGTCTTCACGTTTGCTGCTCTTTACTTTTAATTCACTCATTGCACAGAAATGTGGAGCACAGTCCAGAAAAGACCTTCTTGTTCAGTTTCTCTCGCAGGGCTTCTCAGAACTTCTGTCTGAGGTTACCCGTGTCTGCTGGCACTGAGCCTGTACTCGTAGTGCGCTATGGGTTTCAGTCTCCGAAACCGGGCCGCCCCGCGTTGAGATGGGCGCGTCCTGCTGTTATCTGCAGCCGCAGCCCTCCACCACCATGTCTTGGTAGTTCTTGAGCACCACCCGGTCGTGCTGGTCCAGGTAGAGCATGGCGATGGGGCTGAGTGTGGTGGGCACGCAGCAGGCCCGCGGCACGTTGCTGTTGACCGAGTTGACCAGCGTCTGCACCATGGCGTGGCTGGAGGAGTTCATGTGGTCGGCCAGCGGGAAGCGGCACTCCCCCATGCAGAAGAAGGCGTGGTAGCCACTGGGAGCCACGATCCACTTGTTCCAGCCCACGTCCTTGAAGTCCACGTAGAGGGGGTGCCTCCTGCAGCGCACCCTGGCCATCTTCTTGAGCTTGTGCAACCTGCCGTTGCGCTTCACCCTTCTCTCCCAGGGACCCCTGGTCCTCCTGGGCTTGACCCTCTTCTGGGCCAGGGGCTGCCCCCTCCCGTCGTGGCTGTAGGTCACCAGGAGGGGTCTCTCCTGGGCCCAGCTGGGCTGGACCTGGCCCGCAGATCTCCTGACCCTCAAACGCTCCCTTCGCTGCTCCGGAGGGTGGCTGCTGTTCAGGTGCGTCACCTCCAGCACGAATGCCACGTGGTGCGTCTTGCCATTGGGTGTGTCAAACAAGTCCGCGCCAAGGCTGAAACTTTCCCAGGAGTGCGAATCGTGGTCATCTGCCAGCAGCCTGGACGCCAGGAGCCGGGTCTCGGTGTCTGCTGGGCTCCTGGGATCAGGGAGGTGGTATAAGTTAACCCTTTGAGTCCCAGAGGGCACAGACTGCTCCCTGCGGGAGAGGCGAAGCTCAGCTGATGTCACCCGCTCGTCCCTGGGAATGGACGAGACGTTGAATACGATGTGGAAGCTTTCTGTTTCCCCCTGGCTACTTGGGAGGAAGTGTCTTGGAGTCTCTAAGAAAGAGAATCATACAGTCAAGCGCATTTGAAGTGCAGCTAATTAAAAAAAAAATCACTGTATCACTTGAGAAGAGATACTTAAAAAATAGCATCTTGAAGTAAAGGATCACAATCATCTTAGGGGAGAAATGGTAACATTTGAAGTAGACAACAGTGCATAAGCCTAACAAGCAGTACTGTGAAAATTCAATATATATCTGGGGTTGACTCTCCAATAGCTCTTCTCCCCAAGGAGTGACACAAAGTGTTTCTGTAGTACAGCATGTCACCCTGCAGTGACTCTACCTACAGGAGGACCAGCTACCTAGAGAGGACTCTGCCTACAGGAGGAATTGAGACTGATCTCCATATGAATACTCTCCACTCAGACAGACAGTGTGATGGAGCTGAAATGGATGTGAAGTGATTGGCCGGTTTTATTCTTGGGGCCCCTGTTGGTTTGGGAGGAGAAGGAGTGTCACACTTCTCACTGCAGTTTCACTGGCCATTGGAATATTCTTCGCTGTGTAACAGTGCCCGTGAGAAAACCTATTGATGAGTGTTGTCGTATTCAGTCCTGCAGGGTTCAGTATTCTACTATGCACTTGATCCCCAGTAAACACTCATTATATCGCAGTCATTTAACCTTATCTAATCAAAAATAAATAAAATCTCATTCACTAAGGAGACATAAACACAGAATTTAGCCCTAAATTAGGGAGAGTTTTCTTTCTGATCTGTTTATTTGGACTATACTGCTACTCAGGAGAAGCAGACTGAAAAGAATGCATGGATGATGACTACAGCAGTTAAATGTCCTAGTGCTGGGCTGGGTCTGGGCTCATCAGCTCTTCTAGAAGTTGCTGACGGACTTTAATCTCTTTCTGCAAGACCTGAGAAATATGAATCAGGCAGATGTCCACACTAGGGAGACGAGAAACAGTCTGGACAAGGTGACCCAGTATCTGCATAGCCGGATGTCCTCACCCAGGGGGTGGAAGCTGCGGAGGGTGTTGGCGCCCTGGGTGTGCCTCGTGGGGAACCTGAAGCCCGGGTCCTGAATCAGGTGGAAGTCCTGGGAGTGGAACCGGTAGACGTCCAGCAGGTACTGCGGGATGGGGGTTCCTGGACGGGGTTCAGGCCGGTTCCGCAGGCCCAGCCGGGTCAGCAGCAACTTCTGAATGGTCTGAGCCAGGTTGAGCTGTGGCGGTGTGCTCGGGTCAGAAGCCCCCTGGCGAGCTGACACGACTTGAGGTAGCAACAGGACCATCAGGACCAGGAGATTAGCAGGGAACATTGTGGAGCTGTGTGGGGCAAGAGAGGGGAGCTGGTTAAATCAGGTTTAAGCAGCTGACTTTGCTGTGCAGGAGGAGTTGTCTGGAAGTAGAAGCAGGCTGGCAACTGTCCAGACCAGTGATCTATTCTGTTGAAGGGTTTCAGCACATCCCGCTGTTGTATTAGTTTATCACACACTGAACCGACTAACCCTGGTCTGGAGACTTGCTCCTAATACACACAGAGCTCGGCTGAAAAGAGTTCCATGTCGGGGTGAAACTGAAAAAGATAGGTAAAGATCCAGCTCAAGGGCTTGTGAAATGCAGCTGCGCTTCGAAGGCCAGCCTAGAATTTATCTGCCAGCCACAGAGACCTCAGCTGCCACAGGTTACCACATCCCTGCTTTCTGTTCCAGTCAAGCTACAGGACATGCAACTTAATGCAGACTGTAGTGTTGGCAGTCTCTGCCCTCCAAAGGGAAGCTTTCAACTGAACCCCCTCCCCATCCCAAAAGTAGAGAGGCGGGACAGAACAAGGCACTCAACACATTTCAGCAGAAACCATAAATGTTGAGGACATCCAAAGCTTTAAAACCCTCTGTGTAGCGAAACACCCACTGCACTTGGGCCTCTGTGATAGGCATGACATTATGAATTAGATTTGAGTTTCTCTGTCGTATTTCATCAAGATAAAAAGCTCTGAACAGGCCTGTAGTCAGTGGAAGAGGAGGTCACTGTCAGAGCCCTGCTGGGCCTGCCTTGCACAGCTCTGAGCCTTCCTGCTGTCTGCATGCTGCAGGTTTCAGACGGGTCAGAACCCAGCGGGGGAGGCTGATAGAGCTGTTCATGTGCTCACCCTTCTCCCTGCCAGAATAACAGGACATTTGAACATACAGTAACTTTTTGAACTCCAGAGAGCAAACTGTAGAACTGGAAAAAAAACCTGCACAGAAGGATTTGTTTCAAAGCTGTGTCAAAGTTACCAGTTTGACACTCTGAACTTCCCTAAGATGATGCACTTCCCTGCACCGGAACAGAACCTCTTGCTGTAGCTGATGGTTTGATGTTTTTCAGTGAGGCTGGTGTTGTAAAGTCACAGGAAGTCAGGCCTGGAGACACAAATAAACCCTAACCAGCAGACCTCTCTTCCTTTCCAGCCCTTGTTGTTGATGGGCATTAAACGTGAGAAACAATTATCCACAGTATCTGGCCCGCAGACCATTAACCCTTCTCTCAAAGTCAGTGTCTTAGACTCGGTGTGACTGTGTGTCACTTCTTCCAGCTGTTTCGAGAGTGAGCAGAGCTGACACAGCGGCTGAGCTCTGCAGGTTGAGGTGCAGGTGTGGAGCAGTGGGTACAGCTCTGGGCTTGTAGCTGGAAGGCTAAACCCAAAAGCCAAGTGAAACACTGCTGTAGTGCCCTTGAGTAAGGCTCTTCACCTGGACTGTTGCTGTAAAATGCCCAGCTGTCTAATGTTCATTGCTTTGGATACAAACAAATAAGCCAAATAAGTTATTTAGTAATATTTTGGTGTGGCAGCCTGTGGTGACAAAGGTTATGTCATTGACGAGGAAAAAGTTGGTAAACCCTGTTTATTTTCATGGGAAATTCTTGCTTTATCCTTAATCCACTCAGGATAGAAGTTCAGACAATAGACACTGTTTTTAACCAATTTAAAGAGAAGACCCCTGAGATAAGAAATCAAGATGCAAACGCTCGAAGAATAGGAGCAGGATGGATCAGCCAGGTGTGCAGATAATGGTGCTCAGAATGGGAGTCAGGCTCTTAGGCTTTACAACTGTTGAGTAGCAGTGTGTCACTCTGCACATACAGTCCTGCTGCTCCTTAAACTCAGGGTGTAATTAGCACTTCCCAGAGCCTTTTCCCTGACGTATGAAGTGGGCTGGTTCTTAATTTATAGCCATACATATCAGGGTTATTGGTAAAGTTGTCTTTAGGTTTCCTAAAGGTTTTCCAATACCCAGGATAGCATTTCTGACAGGCCTCGGCTACTCTATGCACTTGTTTTCAGCCCAGATCATTCTATTTAACAGGGTCTGATTTGTACACACAGGAAAACTGCTCTGAACATGTTGGAAACATGCAACTCCATCAGCTGGGCGATGGAACAATAAAAATGTTTAATTGGCATAATTATAAACAGGAGCAGGTAAAGGTTTATTCCACATTGAATAGAAAAGAGACAACAATTCAGAGCAAGAAGGCTCCACAGAGGAAAAGCTGTTTCTTTTCTCTTGACCTCTTCCTTTGCAGCCTACGCATGCTGAAGCAGCTCCCTACTCAAACACAACCCTAAACATGACATGATGCTTTTCACTGGCAGAGAGCAATACTTGTCCCTCTGTTTCCCTGCATGCAAGCACAAGTAAGAAAAAGAGAAGAGATGTTTTTTGGGTGTGTCATAGAAGCCGTATCAGTGGACAAGGTCGCAGTGTGAACCCTAGTGCCGTGATCACCCCTATATTTCTGGCTTTGTGGGACTCCCTGTCCTCCTACTCTGCCCCCATGAGCCCCTGTTGGAACACACACTATATTGGTCATTTAATAATAATAATAATTGCTTACACTTATATAGCACTTTTCTGCACACTCCACTCAAAGCACATTACAGGTAATGGGGACCCCCTCCACCACCACCAGTGTGCAGCCCCACCTGGATGATACAACAGCAGCCATAGTGCACCAGTCCGCTCACTACACACCAGCTCTCAGTGGGGAGGAGAGCAGAGTGATGAAGCCAGTTCAGAGATGGGGATTATTAGGAGGCCATGATTGGTAAAGGCCAGGGGGGAATGTGGCCAGGACACCAGGGTTACACCCCTACTCTTTTCGAGAAACGCCCTGGGATTTTTAATGACCACAGAGAGTCAGGACCTCAGTTTTACGTCTCATCTGAAGGACGGTGCCTGTTTACAGTATAGTGTCCCCGTTGGCCCCACTAACACCTCTTCCAGCAGCAACCTTAGTTTTATTTATTATTTGGAACTGAACTGAGTTCTGTTTTATCCCCAACATTCCCCTCTTGTGCAATCATGTATTGAGACAAACGTTGCTGTGTCATGCAATCAATTGTCATTCTTTATATTCTCGAGCTGAATCTGCAAGATCCTTTACATCAATACGCCACTATACACGTACGATGGGCTGAATGGCCTCCTCTTGTTTGTGACCTGTGTGGTGTTCTTGGGGTCTGAAAGTGATGAATCACAGTGCCATCAGTATGTTCTCAGTGCTCATCTGGAGTGGTCCAACCTCACAAGCACAGCTGCTACGTAATTTGGCACACCAGGTGAAGAGAGACTTGTTGCACCAATATGTGCGTGCTGAAACCCTTCTTAAAATTGTGTTTTTTCAATCTTCTAATTGTATGATTTTCCATATCAAAGGAACAACTAATAGGTTTATTCCATGCTGAAAAGAGAAGAAAGAAACCAACGTTTCAGCTGTGGAGCCTTCTTCACGTGTGAAGTAGGCTCCACAGCCAAAACGCTGTGTTTTCTTTCTTCTCTTTTCAGAACAGAATAAACCTATTACTTGTTCCTTTGCAGGCTGCACATGCTGCCGCAGCTCCCCACCTGAACTACATTTCCATATCTAAGTCTGCATTGAAATTTGATGCAAAGACACTTATTAGAGAATCAGAGAAATGGCAGAAATACAATATTGTATTGATTGCAATGATATTGTAAGATTGTGGAATGCCATCAAATGAATACAGATGTAGACTAAACATGCCAAAATGGTGTCTGCCACCTGTGCATCTAATTTTTCTTCTTGACTTAAAACAATCTCTTTGCTAAGGTGAAGGTAAGTCTTCCTGGTAAAATATACTGTAGTTGCATTGACAAACAAGGACATTGACAAGCTCTGCTTTGCTTGATTTGAAAACCAAGAGTAGGGCTGATAGCCGCTAGAGAGATAAGACAGATAGCACTACAATGGGCAGTGGTAAACTGCACTTCTCCACCTGAGTAAATCCTAGAAACAATCACAGGCTCAGGGCCTGTGTATCTTCCCCTTTCCCGTTGTAAAAATAAGTGAAGTGCTTGCTCCGTGAAAGCCCAGAGCCTTTTAATAAAGTTCCAGTGGTGGGAAGATTGAAAAATGTGTCTGCTCACAGCTCATTATCAGATTGTACCAAGCATGTCTCCCTTGGAAGAACTCACATTGAGCCAGCCGGCAATAATTTGTTACTGTTGATTGTTGATGTCAGACAGCCCAGCAATGACATTTCCTATTTGGGAATCTGATTTGGCTGGTTTAACACAAAAGGCTGCACTATGGTAACATCGCTCAGCAGTCCTGCAATTTTGAAACTGACTTACAGGCAGAGCACACGGTTATTTTCATCCACGCCTATTCTCTAATTTACAGGATTGCTTTCTCCCAAGAAACGTGCACACTTCAGCACATCCATGTCTTCTGGATAATGAGATTTTCCAGGAAAATTGCATGGGCTCATGCAAACCCGGATGGGGAGATAGTTTCATCTGGCTAAATGGATACCCAGTAAAAAGCATTAGCTGAAATTGTGAAGCAGAGGCAGAGAGGCAATCGTGTCATCGTGCTTTTGGGCTTCGCTGCAAAACGACAGCCGTCACTGTACTAACTGTGTAGCAGTTTGTGTGGGGGAACTGACAGCTGAATGGAGAGCTGAGTCTTCTGCCAGAGATAACCCAGTCCCCTTCCTCCAAATGAGAGAACTGCACCTGTGTATGAACCTGAGGGGTGCTGATGTGCTGCCCTCTTCCTTATGGCCAAAAACCTCCACAGTCTGCTGCTTCAATCACAGCACCACAGTGGACTGCTGCAGCCCTGGAAGCACCCAGGGACACTTACTGCACCCTTCATGAGCCACTAACACCATAGATGTTAAGAGATATACAGCTGGCATCACTTGTTTCAGTGTTTGCCACCTTTCTGCCTGAACACTGCACAGTTAATCCCTGTTCCTACTGAGCCTTAGAGGCCCGAGTGTAGCCCTGCCTGTGTCACACAGTCCCTTCTCTTTCTCTCCTGTTGTTGATCCTCTGCTTCTTTTCCAGTTTTCATCTCTTCATCGCTCTTTGACTCTCTACAGAGCTGCAACACGCTCTCCTAGAGTGAGAGCTGCCCGAGTGAAACACAGACTCCAAAAAGAAAAAAGGAACAAATCTAGTCAACAGTCAAATCCTTTCCTAAAGCCCACTTTCCCCTTACTCTCTGTAAGATGCTGCTAGATGTGATACTGTAATACTGGGGCAGTACTGGGATAATGATGGGATCTGATTATACAGGGTGGTGTAGTGGCTCTGTGGCTCAGGATCTGCGCCTGCGGCTGGAAGGTTGCTGGTTCGTTTCCTGAGGCTGGCAGAGGAATCCTACTCTCTTGTGCCCCTGAGCAAGGCCCTTAACCCCAGCTGCTCCAGGGGTGCTGTGCAATGTCTGACTCTGTGCTGTGACCCCAAGCTTCTCTCCCTGTCTGTGTGTCTCATGGAGAGCAAGCTGGGGTATCGAAAAGACAAATTCCTAATGCGAGAAATTGTATAGGGCTAATAAAATGATCTTATCTTATAATACCCTTAAATTCTAATTGTACTTCTCAAAATCTTCTCAAGGCTGTGTGACAGAATTGTGGCACTCGGGGAGCACGTTACTGTTGTGCACTGCTCCGAAGATGTCTGCTGGCAGCGCAGTCTTGTGTAACAGAAATAATATTCCTGAGAGTCAAAACATGTTGTTTTCAGGAAGAGGACATTCAAAGAGGAAATGGTATTTTACACAGAAACAATACTGTATTGAGAAATGAAACTCTGTTAGAAGTGAAAATGCAGACATTGTGATTGTTTTTAAAAGTACTTAAGGGTGCCAGTGCCCTTATAAAGGCTTACTGTTTGAATAGTCCAATCAGAGAAATCTGCTACTGTATAATACTGCAAAAGTTTACCATAGTGAAATAGGACATAGCACAGGCTGGTATGGAGGCATTTCTGTCTGTATCAGAGTGACAATGATAACTGCCATGTTTGTACTGCTGCCTCCTTAATACACACATGTTTATCGCTGAAAACACAACACCATAACATTAATGATAAGGTTTTCCAGACCAGAAGGTACATGTACCTGAGCCTTCTTATTAATTATAGCATTTTAATGCTGAAACTGACTTCCGAATTTGCAATGCTAACCACAGATCTAACTATCACACACACAGAAATACACAGACACTGTAACCTTGTCTCACACAGGGCTCTTTTGAACCTCCTGGGAGATGGCAGTACTCAAGACATCATTACAAAGCCCTTCTCTGATCTGCAAGGGCTGTACAGCTGTGCTTTAATGACTTTGCTTGTTTTTCATTATTTTTTATTGTTGTATAAAATTAGTGTCACGTATGTAAGAAATTAAGGGCAAGCTATCTTAATCCAGCTATCTGCTAAACCTCAGATAGCTGGGTGGAATAAATGTAGTTACTTCCAGGTGTTGAGTTCCTTTCACGTGGGAAAGGAAGATCATTATGTAAACCATTCAGACTGAATTTCATTTGCTAATGATTTCATACGGGACAGCAGTCCTCCTGTCCCACGCCCAGACCTCTCTGCATTTAGTCTGTACTCACGTCCAGCAGGCATCGGGGATGTGCAGAGTCCATGGCTTATCCTTGAGCTCCAGTGTTGCTGATCCCTCTCTCTCCCTGCCTGGTCAGGCTCCTCTCTGCCCTGCGGAGGTTCTGTCTCCGGTCGGGCTCTCTGGTTATCCCTGCATCCTGTCACGGCTCTTCCTCATCCGAGCAGCGGAGTGACTAGTCACAGTCCCACACCACTCCCAACTTGCCTTCTGCACAGCTCTGCTAGAAATAGAGCAGATTCTTTAACCTGCAGACCCTGTTGTCCTCTCCTCTCCCTCTGTCTCTCCTCCCCTTTTCACTCTCCCCTCTGCCTCCCTCCCTCTCACTCTCTCTCCTGCTCTCTCCGCTAGGCTGCGACCCAGCTGCTAAACTCAGTTTAACTCTAATGGACTTTCCTGTCTGTGGAGATCCTCCCTGGCTGTGATGTCACGCAGGCAGCGGAGCCCCACACTCAGATCAAGCCGGCGTCCAGCTCCAGTTGGGGAGCAGAGCACTCGAAGCACGGGGACAGGGACACAGTCCAGTAATTTCATTACCCTTCTCCAAGGTCATGCATCTTCCTGTGTGTTTTCTGCAAGATTAGATTCCATCAGGAAAATAGATTGAACCCACACCCTCTCCCCCCTTCTCATTTAGGTGGGGATCAGCCCTTGTGGATGATTAACTCTGAATCCATCATCAGTATTTCTGCACTTACACTGCGTCTGTGTGCCTACAGAGCTTTGCTGCACCATGAGTACACCATGGTGTTTCCTCGTGAACATGCTTCAGAAACGCACAGTATATAATGGTGCATGGCATTTCCCTGGCCCAGCACTGTGAGGCAGGTGACATCATGTCTAGACCAGAGCACAAGGAACACCATGATAAATTAACAGCGTTAAACTTTCATAAGAGAGTGGGTTTCCCTCACGGGTAAAATCACCAAACGTGCCTGCGTGAGTTGCGGTGTGCCTTTGCATCTGCGGTTTTTGCCGTTTATTGTGTGAGTTCACAAGTCAAATCAAAAGTTTGCGTGGCTGTGCATCAGTTCACCGGAGCCTTGCTGACCGGTTCCTGTCACAACCTGGAGTAACTCTACCGACTGAGAGGTATTTCTGCTACAAACCACGTCCTCAGAGGCGGACTGTGCTTATTCTGTACACTCACTTTGCTTATGTTATCATGCTTTACTATTCCACTCTGCACTGTCTGTGCTGACAAGGTTATTTTACTGTGTTTTACTGCGCTTTTACCACTATTTCATCAATATATATACTGTTTTACCATGATCAATTAAAAAGGTATACCACTTTTGGCTGAAATGTGAGAACAGGAGTAAGTGTGTTAACAATTGACCTGTTGAAAACAAAGTCAAAAAGAAATGTGACAGGAGACTTACCTCTGTATCAAGCATGTGCACAGGAGAGCCCTGTAAAGATCTTCACTCCTGGAAACTGAAGAGAACAGAACGAAACAGCTTTGACCTTCAGAATGGGAGTTGCCATGGAGGTTCAGCACACACAATTTGTTCACTGTCTGAAGTATCTGACAAATCATTTTATGAAGTACATTCTGTTTTTCAGAAATAAATCCGTCAAGACAAATATAGATTTCAGTGTAAAGCACCACAATGACCTAGAGACCCCCTGGGAACAGACAGTGACAGATATTTGTTGATTGTTTCACAAACACTGGCAAATGCAATCTAAATTTTCTGCATACCTATTACAAATATGTATATATATTAGCAGGAAAAACCCAAAGTGTTTTTCTAACAATATCTAATATGTTATCTTAGCAGGCCTTTCAAAATAAACAGTGGAAAGTATTAGTCATTTTGTGGAAATTGTCTAAACTCTGAAGAAGCTTTAATGTCTGTTACCTCCTGTTGTCCAAAAGAGAGCTAAGCACCCAGATGTGACAGAGTGAGTCATCTCTATGTGGAGGGGAAAATATATGAAACTGTTGTGCTACAGGGTACTGTGAGGTGACTGTCAAAGAGTTAAAACTCTTTGGGAAAATAGGAATGCCCCTCACTGCCAGAAAAAAGAACTGAACTTCTTTTAACAGAGAAGATTATAACGGGACCTGATACAATCTTCAAAGACACTGACAAAGTCAGCTCAACAGACTTCAGAATGAACCAGAGGACACCAGTGGAAACTTTGGGAAAGTGTCCTGAAAATCTGAGAACAGGAGGCACTGCTTTGTGCAAAGCCTTATAGGACTATGGAACAAAATCGAGATGGGATCCTGGGTTCAGTTAAAACACCGAACCAAGCCCAGCGGCCCCCTGTCACATGTTAATATTCCCCAGTGGTACCGAGGCAGGAATCCGAGAATCTCCAGAAAGTAACAAAATAAAAAGCACGCCACCTGCCCAGTAATGCTGACCCCCTCAACACGTGAGCTCCTGCGATCTATCCCACCTGCTTGAACCAGTAAACAACAGCAGATGTGGTCGGAGAGCGAGAGAGAGTCATCGGAGATCGCCAGACACATCCCAGTTTCTGGAAAACTATCGACAAATCCCATCTCCACCTACTTTCCGGCGGCTTTATTTTTTTAACAAATGTCTGCTTTTATTAACTGTCGGTCCTGGCGCTTTCCTCCATATTCCACTGTTCTGCCAAGAGCAGGCAGACTGAGACAGGGCTGTTGGAAGCATGCCTCTGTCTGATTATGAAAATAAATTGTCCTCAATTAAGTGAAATACTTAATAAGATCATTGATCAAATGTCATTTCTATTGTTTTTAATCGAAGGCCTTAATTTTGTTAACAGCGAAGCTTTTGGAGGTCTGTCTTACGGGTTGAAGACAGAGTTAGCTTGAACTTCTTTAAGTTTACTATGCATTATGGATTTTGCAGGACATTAATAAAGTTTCTGAGTCTAAATCAGAGGAAAGAAATCTGGGA
Organism: Atractosteus spatula; assembly: GCF_055471065.1. Lineage (NCBI taxonomy): Eukaryota > Metazoa > Chordata > Actinopteri > Semionotiformes > Lepisosteidae > Atractosteus > Atractosteus spatula. The sequence goes on from NC_142708.1 coordinate 76,581,001, forward strand.
ATTAGCTTCACAAGGTGCCAAGACCTATCATTAAGCCTGTTTCCTGTTATTTTGTATCGTACTCAGTATGGTGCTGTGTGGATTCTGGGTGATTCATCACAGGCCTGTTTGCTTCGGTCACTGTGCCCCTCTCAGGCCAGCGCTGCATGCTGGGAAGTTCTCAAGAGTAGACTGGAGCCCCGAGGCGCTGTGTGGTGCCTCTAAGGAGCCGAGCTCCTCACCCATCCCCTCCTTTCTCCTGTCGGAGGGAGCAGCACAGGGCCTCCTATCCTTTCCTGCCTCTCTGCTGTCAGCAGTGTCTATACCGTTAGAAGCACTTAGGCTCAAGCATGTGGCATCCTTGGTCCTACCCCCTGTTTGTTTGCTCTGGGACAGTGAGGAAGAGTCATGTGCAGAGAAGTGCAAGAAGGATGTTTCCTGGCTCAATCCTATCTCCTGCTCTGGGTTATGGGGTAAGATAGCTGTTGGGGCTGAGGGGAGTATTGCTATGTGCAGCACAGGGCATATAGCTGAGGATTATGAAGTGCATTCTTGGAGAGATAAGATTCCATTGCTTTGAGCTCACTCATTCTTTCACAGAGGCAGGGTGGCCGTTAAAGGCTGGCTCCCCGAGACAATGAGAGATGTGTTTTGATTGCACTGTTTACTGAAGATACATAGCACACTCTCAGCAAACACTCGCCCGGGGTCATTTCCTTTCTGCGCTGCGTGATAAAGCTCCACTTCCCTCAGTGCCTGCTCTCCCAAACACATTCCTATGATGTCACCAGACTGAACCGTAAAAACAAGGTGCCTGCAGCAGGGGCTCAGTAGCCTTTTCTGGCCTTGTTTTGCAATCCAGCATACACAGAAAGGTGCTGTGATGGTCTTGCTCAAGACAGCTGCCTGAAGGAATGGGTACAGAGGGTCACCAGGCTCGGAAGAGCAGCCGGGTTCAAAGCACCCACCTTCCACCACCCTTTGTGAAAAGAGTTGTATTCGATCTCATAGGAGAATCACTTTAATTTGGGGGCGTTGGATAACTGAGCTCTTGAGGATTCACTGTCGAGCTAAGGACCTTCTGAAAGCTTATTGTGGTAAAATTTCAATGAGCTCTTGCAGCTCTCCATGTAATTTCACGTACTGTGATTTGCCATGAGATCCTGTGTTTTGCACAAACTTTGTCATGAGTTTGCTCTGAATTTGTCATACTTTACTGTCATTGCCTTTGAGTCCCCCATGATGTACTGCAGTAAACCTGTATCGTGAGAGGAGAGTCAGACTTCCTTCTTCTGTCGGTGACAGAGCAGCTGGTCCTGTCCACTGGGGCTCTCAGGACGGTAAGTGATCAAGTAAGACTGGGATCTCCTGCTTTTACCTCCCATCTCGATGTCCGGGGGGGAGATGTAAACCATATGAGCTTTGCACAGCTCCACAATGCAAGTCTTGTCTTTTGCTTTTCATTTTGATGCATTTTGTCTGAAAACTATCAGAAATCTGACCACAAGGCACTATCTATTCACTGTGGCTACATTGGTTTGCATAAAGAGTAAATCTTTATCCCCAGTGATGGCTGCTTGGGATATATCTACTTTTTCTGTCTTCCCAGCACAGGCAGACACCTGCACTATGCAAAGGACTTTTCCTGGAGGCTTCCTAGTACATCGGAGTAACAGATTCTCCTCCCATTTGCAAAACGGAGGGGGAAAATGACTTTTGCTTCTTATACATTTCCAGTGTGGTTCCTGTGTGAGGGAAGATCAGTGATTTAGTATTGTTGATTGAGTGGTGAGAACAGCCTGCTCCCTCAGTCCTCTTGTAACCTGCACCCAGTCAGCCTGCAGCCAGGTCAGTGTGTGAGTCTGGAACAAGCTGCCCTGTGCTGGGGAATCCTGGAGGAGATCCTCATTAGCTTCTAGCAACACAATGAGTTACCGAGGCTCAATATTTGTTTGCAGCCTTTCCCATGTTCTTGAGTTCTTAAATGTCAAGGTGAGGCAATGAAATGAATACAATAACAGCAAACTATGACTGCATTCGGAACAAACAGCCTTTCGGATGTATTTGTTTCGTATTCATGCCTGGTCTGGAAGAGGTTAAAACCTGTGGTTGCACCTCTGGCAGTTAATCTGGAATGTAAAGGAATCCTGATCCTGAGTTACCAAACCTGGGACACCTGGAATGTTCACGGACATTCCAGCCTCCTTCCCAGTTCTGGATAGTTGTCATGACATTGCCGCTTGTGAACAGTTAACAGAGTGAGCTGTCGATAAGGCCTGGATGAGGGAAGTGGCCACTCTTTTTGTGAAAAAGGATTAGTTTGAATTATTAAGCTGAAAAGGGGCTCCTATTCACGGCTGAAACACTCATCTTGCAGATGGCTGAAGCTCAGTGTGCCCTGGTTTAGGAATTTAATGCATCCTGTTCCCAGCTTCCTCAACAAGTTGTCAGGGAAACCCCAGTGGACACGGATGGTGTAAATCCTGCTGGGCTGAGCGAACTTCTCCACCCATATTGAAGAATTACACAGGGGTCTTTTGCAGTGGCCCCATGAAGCACTTCTGCATCCTTGTTTCTGCTGTCCATTCGACAGAGATCCTTTTAAAGAAGCTACATTACATGTGAGTCTTGCACTGTATATGGTTGTTGTTGTAACCCCAGTGTTTAAAATACCTAGACATAAAGACCAACGGGCAGGCATTCTAGTACACCTCAGAAAGTGCAATCTCACTGCAACATCTGTTAGAAAGGTTCTGGGATCAATGTGTTACAAATGAACCAATAATATTAGCTTTAACCTGTTCCCATCCAACAGGAGCAGGTTTGGAAACAGCAAACCAGTTCTAGAACACAGACATTTTTATAACAGCTGTGCACCAGCAGATGTGTTAAGGCATGAGAGATGAGATCCACAAAATGTTCCATTGAGCATCCTGTTGGGGAGAGCAGCCAGTCATTGGGACTTCTAGCACTGGCGTACAGACATATATGTACGTACGTCTTTCACAGAACAATCACAGAATTAAGCACTAAAAAAGCAAAAAGGTGTCAGTTGCATGAAAGTTATTTTTTGAAGACGCCCTTATTAGTTGACCCAGTTTGAAAGATCCATGATGGTGTGCAGAGTGGCTACCCTGGCTGACTGTCGTGCAGAGAGTCGTCCCTTTCGAGAGCGAAGAACAGCGGAGCCCGACTCAGGAGTAAGGGATCTTGTGTGCAGCTGAGCCGAACCACAAACCAAGAGCTGGCGCACAGAGCAGCTAAACGCAGGTAGATTCCTCTACTCGCCTGAGCCATACACTCTTTGTTTATTGCCTCAGCTGGGATTGACCACTGTGAGCCTGTCGAAGGGCCGCCAGGCAGCACTCCTGGCAGTGGAAATGTTTCCATCTCGGGACAGACGGTGCGTGGAGGGAAGGGAGATAGCCTCCGTTATCTCCGTCTGGTGTTTACCCAGATCCCGGATAGGATCAGTAAATAAACAGGCCCGGCTGCTCTGGGTTCCTGCCGGCCCGGCCCGGCTGACATCCCGCTCCCTTATCTGTCAGAGAGGAGAGAATCGAGAGCCCGGCCAGTTGCTGAGGGTCCCCGGGCCAAGCTGGCCGAGGGTGAGGGACAGGGAACAGGGGGCAGAGAGCGGTCACTTCCCCTCTGACCAGACTGCACGCGCCAGGAAAGAACAGTCAAGCTAGGTCAGCAAGTAGCACAGTTAAAAAAGAAAGACTTGGAATAAATGCCCCCTCCCCTTCTGCAATGTCAGAGACAATTCAGAGAGAGTCCTGAGCTGGTGAGCTGGCCAGTGCAGATGTCTGGACTTGAGCTTCATTGGCAGGTTCAGTAAAACGAGGTTAGGCAGGGTTGTGGAACTGCCTCTGTGGCTCGTGACCTTTGTAGCCTTGCTGATTTACAGTTTGAAGTTAATTTTTAATTAATTAGTTAATCCTCCGTCTTTGCTTTTCTTACCACATAGGTAGATACGGTGTTAGTGAGGACTAAAACCCTCACCATGTGGTCAGTCTGAATGGGGAACTAGATGTTCCTTTGCTCTGGATTCACCTGGTCAGAGCAACAGTCAGAGCAGGTTGGACATTCAACCAGCGCACTGTCACGGCCAGAGCACACAATAACCCAGACTGCCGCCCAAGAGTTCTGGGGACACATGTGACACTGCAACACACCGAGGCAGAGTCCCGGACTCACCCACATGTACCCCTGCACAGAGCAGCTGGCCTGGGCTTTGCCCTGATGTTATCAGAGAAATGTCTGTTCTTCCTTCCTTTTTAACGATTTCTCTCTAGCTAGAAATCACATGACCTCTTCCTCTAGAAGAAATATGACATTATATTTTATTTTTTTCAGTTTCAGTTATGGGTGTTATTGTCATTAGCACATTACTGCTTGTTGTACTCCCAGGACTGTGCTTCGAGCACATATTCACTGGACCTGCATTCAGTCTTAAATCAAAAGTCTATAGTTGTGCAGATAGAAAGCATTTTGATTTCCAGCCGAAAGCAAATTGATGGGGAAAGTGGCCATCAGGAGACTGATCTGTTCAAAGACGTCTGTCAAAGAGGTCAAATGAGGGCTGTGAGCAGGAAACTGTCGCTGCTTGAAAATTGAGATTAAGCTCCAGCTAGAGGCCAGGAGCACAGTCGTGCGGTAGGCTCGCAGGAGGGGTGGGGGAGTGAGGCACACATGTGGAAGGCGCTCCAGTGTGTCCTGTGAGCCTTCCCTGTGTGTCCTGATGCAGAGGCCAGGCATGCAGCTCCCACCCCGTTCCCAGCAGGGTCAGGGAGCGGGTCACAGCCCTGCTGCCCCGGCGCTGGTGGTGGCTTCCTGGGGTGGGAGCTGTGGGGTGTGGGCGTGGGTGTGTGCGTGTGGATGTTTCATTAGAGGTAATTATGCTTGATGCCAGCCCTCCCTGGAAACCTCTTAATTATGAGAAAGAAGCGCAAAAGAGATAAACTCAGGAAGGAGAACAGAGAGGATTCAGTGCTGACGGAGAGACTGATGGGAACAGTTTCTCTGTGGAGAATCTGTGGGAAATTGAGCCCATCAGAGGTGTGTGTGGGGAGAATTTTTACAGCACACTATGATGCACAGTACAGGCTTTGTGGATACTTTATATGGTAAAGTATGTTCAGGAATGAGCATAGTGCTGTTAACGTAATAGCAAAGGGTAAATACCAAAAGTCTTTTTTCCCTTCTTTAGTTACCGCACTCAGCCTCCATGCAGAGATGTTGCAACTGGCTCTCTTACACGCTGCATTAGAGACAAACTCATCCACTCTGGGAAGCTGGGCCTTGTGCATCAGGCAGGATTGTTACAATGTTCTTGCCAGGGACCTGTTGGGTGCTCATATAATAAAATACAGTAGTGTGCTTCATGAGCCTATCCCACAGACAGCTCATCATGGTGCACTTGTAATCTCACTTTTACCATGTTTGTCCTGCATATTTTGCACAAACGCACCACAGTTTACCATTTTATAACCATATTGGTAGCATTTAATAGCACTGCTGGTAAGCCTGCACAGAGACTTCACACTCCTGCTGTAGTGCACAGAGCCCAGGCTGCGGTGTGATGTCTCTGTGCAGGCTCACCATGCTTAGTGTTCTGCAGTGCGACGCACAGAGACCGCGGGCCAAGCAGGGGTGGATACTGACCAGCAGTGACAGGGGGGTTTCCCTGTTTGTGCTGCACACACAAAGTGGGATAAAGTATCTGTCTGTGCGTCTCCGGGCCAGTGCACACGCGCTGTTGTTTGATAAGAAATATATATTATGAAAACCGAGCTAGAAGGGAAAGGAAACCACTGCCACTCCAAGATGTGCTTTCCTTTCTTCTTTCCTCCTGCTGTGTCAGTCCTCATCCAGAAGAAAACATACTGGAATACACCTTCAGCAATCGAGCGTCGCCCCAGGTTTCCAAGGTTTAGTTTAAAATGTCCTTTGCTATTTCCATAACGGCAGGGAGAGTTTTAAGGCAGTAAGAACACAGATGTCCCCTGGACCCCTGTGGGGTAACAAAGCAGGAAACCTCTTTGGAAGGAGTCTGTGTGGTCTCTCTTTCCTGCCCAGCTTGTCTTCTGGATCGACTAGTCTGGCTGCCACTGCGGGCTCTCACAGATCAGGGGCTTCTTGAAAGGTGATGCAGAACCTCTCTAATACTAATAACAAGAGTACTCGAGGTGTCAGGTCTGGAAATTAGCAATGGTTGCTAAAGGAAACGAGGCTCTTTGTCGCCTGTGCTGGACCATTGCCTCGGGTGCTGTTGCAAACGCGAGCTCTCTGCCCAGTGTAAGCAGTGTGATGGCTCTAGGTCTCACCAAGAGCACTGTTTCACACTCGGTAGTGATGCAGGTACATGAGGCTTGACTGGCATTCATTGAAGATGGAACAGGAAATGCTTCTTTACTCAAAGAGCTGTGAGAGTCTGGAACAGGTCCGGGATTTTCCAGCCAGGTGGTTGAGGCCCAACTCTGAGCTTCTTCAGGAATTGGCTGGGTGAAACTTTGACTTTGCTACTAAAATACCAATACAACAAAATGGGCCAGATATAGTCTCCTTCTGTTTGTAACGTGCTTCTGTTGTTGTGTAATCAGACTTTGGTTTTAAACTTGTTTTAAAAACGTTTGCTGAGGTTAAAACAATGAGTTAAGGGAACACATTCTATTTAAGGGAATAACCTACAGTTTATGTTTCTGCTGGATATTATGGTAGAATAATTACTGTTAATAATGCAATTGTATGTAAAATGGAACAGTCACAGGTAACTTTAGAAGAGAGAGTGAAAAACTAAGCAAAGTAGAAAAACAGATGTTAGGACACAGCAGAAATCAAATAAATTAATACACTGTGAAGCAGGAATACAGTAGGTTTGAGAAACTGAGGCACTGAACAGGATGTTGAATAACAGGAGCACTGATTTGAGAGATTAAGGGCTGACACGGTGGATTTTAAAGCTGTTTGCTCCAGAGCAGGATTTGCTCCATGTTTTGTGAACTTAACTGTAAAAGTTCAGCGAATGTGTTTCCTGAGGACCATGGATCATCCCCTGGTCCCAGCTGGAGAGGCACATCCCAACCAGACCGTGCTCTGCATGTTGGTCTACAGAGACGGACACTCCACTGATCACAGGATCAGGGCTCGTTTCTGTTGGCAGGGATGTACCCCAGACTGTCATTAGCGCTATCTTTCATCACCAGCTGTTTAGTCTGAGGAAGATCACAGATCAGCGGGCTTTGATCCACAGCAGATAATCTTGTAGTTTTAATTTTTCTCATAATTGACTACCAATTAAACCATTTCCCGTCTAGACACCATCGAGTGCCACCCTTTCAGCCACCTGGTAAAGGACGCAGCACCCTTTGTGTCTTCTTGCTCGCCACAGGCCTGCCAGGTGATGGCAGGGTGGCAGGGTGAGGCCAGCACTGATGGGTTCCTGAGCGCCATGCTGCCAGAAGTTCTCCTGTCTTGGGAAGAAATACGTCTCTCTAACTGTCCTGCAGCGCAAAGCCAGTGTGGGACAGAGTTGATCATACCAATTGCCAAGTTTCCCAAGTCTCCACTGACTTGACTTTTTACATTCAAAGTAATAACTTGTTGTCATACAGCCCTCTGTGTGTTTGTAATGGGCAAGTCTTGTTATATATGTACGTGTACAGGTACTGTAGGTATACAAACATTCCCTCTCTCTTTTTGTTCTTGGCTAATTGATCTGTTGAACCTGTATTGTGCTCACCTTTGAGCCAATCCTACGATGTGAGCAGCAGACTCTACAAGACTCTACAGGATGTTTCCACAGACAGTACAGCAGTATGGTGATCAACTCCTTGTGAGATCTGTGTGCTCAGCCTGTTTGTATGTTAGTCCAGCTCATCCAGACGTTCCTGTAAGGTACAATACCAACCTTAAAAATGGACAAGACATCAGGCAGGCACTGGCAATGGACGTTGGGTGACGGCTCTTGGCCCAGACAGTTGTGATTTTCTTGGAAACACTGTGCATGCTGGGAAAATAGAATTACATAACCTTGCTCATCCATAAGCAATGTTGTGGCTCATAACCTGATGACTTCACTGTGCTGGAGTCTGTCCAACATTCACGTTGTACAGCAGCCTTCGTGCAGTGACTCACTCTCTGTGAAGTTTCCACAATGGGTGCATTCCAATAAACATTCCCAGGGCAGACCAAGCTTTCGGAGAGGTCTGAATCCTGACAGGGGCGCGAAGGAAAACAACAAGACATCAAGCCACAAAAACAATTCATGTTCCTTTCTTTAATGTATATCGCCGACTAGAACGACATTCCAGAGGTCCATGCCAGGACCTCGAGACACATGGTGGTTAAAGAGATTACGAAGGAATGAAAAGCACTTGAACAAACCTGCTGTCCTTTTTGTTTCACACCAGTTTTCCATCAACAGACAGAAACCTGCAGGCCTTGTGAAACTGAACAACACAAAAGGTTCTATCAATTAAAACCGCAGATAATTAGTTGTGTTTCTCCATCGTGCTTGGACTGGGCTTTCCAAAGCAGGCAGGAGCTGCAACGATCACACGCAGTGAGCTTGGTGTTGTGGGGATATTCAGAGAGAGGAAGCACTTGTGAAAACCAGGAGCGTGCTTCACAGGACACGGGGGGAGCCGTTTCTAAAGCGTGGGGGTGCACCTCAGAGCCCCACGTCTAAACCACACTGCTGATTTCACCCGTAAAATGAGGAGCTGTTTTGCTTCTCCTTCCTCCTCCAGCGGAGCGGTGGAGCTGGAGAGTCATGGGAAGGGCTACGTCACCGGGTTTCCCCACACAGAGCCCTGGCTCTCAGCCCTGGAACCCGTGTCTGCCAGCGGCAGCTCTCACCGTGCTCCTAATCACGAGCCGATCTGTTTCAGTTTCTACGAGGCCTTTTTTCCTAAATTTGCTCTGGCAGTTTCTCAGCGGTCCATGTGTATATGCATAACAGCCTGGCGTCCCATCCAGGGACTAATCCTGTATTTTTTCTGGGACGGGCTCAAGTGTCCTGTGACGCTAACAGGAATAATCATTTTTTTCAGAATGGATGGTCTCATTATTGGCTGACCAGCAAAAAAATAACAACTCTGTTATGTTTTATACAGTAGGTACGATCAACTGCCTAATTATAACTCATGAAACCTGAAAGACGCTGAGAAAATATTAAAATTGCTTAATTGATCCAGTTATTAGACCAGTCAAGCAGATGAAAAATTCTGTGGAGAAATTGGTTTACTTTGAAGCTCTCTAGGAACCTAGCTTGACACTCACACTCACAGAACAATTTAAGTGATAATACTAATTAGTCAGATAATAACCGTCTTTTAAGCCTGGTTCAGACTCTTCCTGTCTTTTCTTTGGAAAAAAGTGGGGGAAAAAAGTCCTAAGTCATCTTGCTAATTTAGAATCTGAAAAGAAATATTTGTGCTGGCAATTTGTGGAGAGGTGATTTTTTTATCACAGTCAAGTTCCCTCAGTTTGACAGGAAGCGAGTGGCTGTAAACAGGAAAGGATGGAATGTACTTCCCGCTGCCCGCTGTGGTGGTGGCAGCACGGCGCAGCTCTGCTGTGCCAATATCACGCCCCCCACACACTCCCCACATCATGACCCCACAGGCTGCCAGACCCCAGAGAGGATGTTTTTCACTCAGAGCCAGAGGCAGGCAGCCAGGAAAGAAAAAAAAAAACAAATTCTTCCAGAGGAGAAGACAGCAGAGATCCACTGCACTGCGCCTCTTGCATCAGACTCACACAGACGAGCTGTGGACACAGCAGAGCAGGGGGACACGGGAGAGCCTTCCAAGGGCAGTCTGTGAGATCTGCTTTCTCCTGCAAGTCGACGACAAGAATAAAAGCGAAAAGAAATACGAGTTTGGCAACTTACGGAAACTTTATTACAACCTTATTTGACAGAAGCTCTTTATCCAAAGCAGCTTGCCGAGGTTTAAGTTTTGTCTTACATGCTGATAAGATCACTTTATTGGCCCTATACAATCTCTTGCATTAGGAATCTGTCTTTTCGAATACCCCAGCTTGCTCTCCATGAGACATACAGACAGGGAGAGAAGCTGGGGGTCAGAGCGCAGGGTCAGACATTGTACAGCGCCCCTGGAGCAGTTGGGGTTAAGGGCCTCGCTCAGGGGCCCAACAGAGTAGGATTCCTCTGCCAGCCCTGGGAAACGAACCGGCAACCTTCCAGCCACAGGCGCAGATCCTGAGCCACAGAGCCTCCGCTCTGCCTCATGCTGGTGCCAATTCTGACCACTGGGGTCGCTGGAGCACTCTGGGCAGAGTGTCTTGCCCAAGAGGACAGCACCACGGACCCGAACCCACAAGGTCCCAGTCCGAGCGCCAGTCACTTCTGCATTTTTGAAGGACACAACAGGAGGAAGTAAGATCACTCAGGGAGCTGTTCAGCGAGTCAGTGCCTTAAGCACCTGGCCTGTCACTGTAGCCCCTGCTAACCAGCCGCTGTGATCAAGGTGGCTTCATGGGCAAAGTCAATTAATGCAGCACCAGGCTGAAACTTTCCAGATGATTTACTACCTTGTCCCTGCTACAGGCTCACTTCGTGACCTGGTGGTTTATAAATTATCAATATAAATAATTATAAATGATAAAAGTCAAAGCACTGACTTGGCAGCCGGCCTTGCGCTCAGAGCTGGCCTTTATGTGTGTCCTCCTGGGACCATTTTACCAGGTTTTATAGATATCATTAAATAATTAACTGCTCGAAGGGTTGAGGACATGCAGAAGTGCTTAAGCTTTGACTTCTGCCTTCTGGTGAAACAAAAACCAGACTGTCCTCCATTTCACAACGGCCGAGTGCCAGGAATTCCAGCCTCCCAGACAATTATATCTGAAATCCACCTGCAGCCGTTTCCTCTGCCTCATAGCGAAGCGCTTCGCAAGCGGGGAAGCGTCGCCCCCGCTTCCACACAGCAGGACCCCGGGCGGCGCTCTGTCGCCCTCTGCTGGCCGCCCCCGTAACAGCGCCTCCTTCCGGGCCTCTTGAACTGACCGGATGTTCTCAGACACACTGCAGCCCTCTGCTGGACTAAGCGATGTTGAAGGGAAACGAAGGGATGATATTAAACAGAGCACTGTGCTTTCTTCCTCAGTAAATGCGGCCATTTATTTTCTATATGTTCATACCATTATTACCTATTGTTACCACCTGAAAAATATTATATACACGTTTAGTATGTGAAAGCCGCGCTTTGATTTGACCGGGAGTCGACTAGTACTTGATCCTCAGCGAATTTACTGTATTTTGGTAAACAAGTGATTGTCCTGATCCTAAACGCAAAGACAGACCGACCTCGACGTGCACAACCCAGATAAAAGAATCTAAGGTCATTAACAAACCACAAAGGTCATAACAAATTTAAAAATCTTTTAAATCGTGCTGCAAGACACGCATCTCAGCTGAAGAATTTATTAGAAAACGGCTAAACAATAAAATCCACCCTCACTCAAAAGGCTGGGCACCAGTATTATACAGTAGGTCTCATCCTGTTAAAAGGCTGCTGGTCTCTGCGAACTGCGGTCGCCCGTCTTCACAGCTCAAGGGAGTAGGAAACTATATCGGGGCAGCGCAGCACGGCGGCCCTCTGCACGCCCAGCGGGGTCTGCAGCTCCGCCACCTGGAAGTTCAGGATGTCAACGTCGGAAGCGCCGAAGGTGGCGGCGACCCTGACGCCCCCGTACATGCTGAAGCGCACCGGGCTGCCGGCCATGGCGAGCAGGCTGCGCAGGTAGCGCTCCCGCAGCTCCGAGCGCGCCCGCTGCTCCCGGCCCGGCTGCCCGGCCGCGCTCAGCGCCTGGAACCGGGCGGAGGTCGGGTCGAACCCGCGGCCGTCGGCGTCCGGCCCCCGGGGCAGCCGCAGCACGCTGACCGGGGTCTTCATGGCACCGCGTCGGGGCGCAGCTACCCCCGGCGCTGCAGGGAGAGACACGACCGCCCGTTAGTCAAAACACCGGAGTGAGTTTATATCGTGGCGTTACAAAGACGACGTGATTGTAATACTTGTATTTATTTCTCCAAAACCACAGGTCACCAGCTTATTCTCGTTTCCATCTGTCACATCCATTGCCTTATTAAACCTAGTTGTAACGATTTGCACCAATTCTACAAGAATCACGAAAGTAAAAACGATTGAGAAAATTAAACCCGCAAGCTACTTACAATTAATCTAGAGAAAAGTGACACCGAGTTTACTAGGAATTCAGTGTCTTCGGGTCGAAAAACCTACAGGACTATTTAGGAGGATAAAAACGAAGACAGCTCCTTCCGGGCGTCCCACCGATACTGTTCCCCAAGAGCAGGGTGAACCGAGACCGCGCTTATAGGTTCCGGGCTGGTCTGAGAAGAATGTGGCGCCCCTGCTGACTGCATCCACGATACAGTACAGAGCCGCAGCGCTTCTCTGGGGAGAAGTGGGGGAGGAGAAACCGGAGAACTTGCTTCTACTCAAAATTATCACATCAAAACACATATCTAGTGCTGGACTATGTAAGTCTTTATACTCCTATATGCTCATATATTGCTTTTCCAGACACTCCACTCAAAGTGCTTTACAGGTGATGGGGATCACCTGTAGGTGCAGCCCCACCTGGATGATGTGCCAGTACGCTCCCCACACCAGCTCCCAGTGGGGAGGAGAGCAGAGTGCAGAGCAGAGAGCCAGTTCAGAGATGGGGATTATTAGGAGGCCATCAATACAGGACGGGGGGAATTTGGCCAGGATACTGGGGTGACAGGAAACTCCCTGGGATTTTTAGTGACCACAAAGAGTCAGGACCTCGGTTTTACATCTCATCAGAAGGCAATGCCTTTTTACAGTCTAGATAAGATAAGATCGCTTTATTAGCCCTATACAATTTCTTGCATTAGGAATTTGTCTTTTCACATACCCCAGCTTGCTCTCCATGAGACACACAGACAGGAATGGAAGGTTGGGGTCAGAGTGCAGCGTCAGACATTGCACAGCACCCTGGAGCAGTTGGGGTGAAGGGCCTTGCTCAGGGGCCCAGTGGAGTAGGATTCCTCTGCCAGCCCTGGGATTTGAACCAGCAACCTTCCAGCCACAGGCACAGATCCTTAGTCACAGAGCCACCGCTCCACCCCTAGTCACTATACTGGGGCATTAGGACCCACACAGATCACAGGGTGAGTACCCCTCTACTGGCCCCACTAACACCTCTTCCAGCAGCAACCTCAGCTCTCCCAGGAGTCTCCCATCCAGGTACTGACCAGGCTTGCACTGCTGGGAGCTGCAGGGTGATACAGCTGCTGGCTAAATGGTGTATAATTAGTTCTTGATACTGCTTTAGAAACACATATTCAAGGTTTGATTTTAAGACTTCGTTTATAGCAGAAATAGATCAGTAATATTGAAATTAATAAGAAACACAGGTCGAATCCTTTTTAATTGCAATTTAAATACTTCAAAATATGGGTTTCCATAATTTTGTCATACCCCTGTCCATTATAGTGATTCACATCTGAAAAAAGTGAGTAATCAGATTAGTATCACAATATTACAGGGACAAGCTTTTTACATAACTGTTTGTTAAGGAAGCAAACCAGATTGTAGTCCTTGTGGTAATAAAATTAATTAGAAGGTTCATGTATTAAATTTGGTTAAAGATGTGAAGCACAGACTAGAAAATCACACCTCTGGATACACAGGAAATATCCATGAAATACGGACTTTACCATGGGGGTACTGTACAGCGCCATACATCAGAAAGATAATTCAAGTACAGGACGTTAACCTAAAGGAATCAAGGATCTCAGAATTGACAGGGACATAATTATAAAAAATAATTCAAATGGCAAACAATTAGGAGTAATTCAAGTAGGCAGCTGCATAGGGCAGGGTCAGGTGTGTGTGCTTGGGTCAGGGTTAGATGTGTGCTTTGGTTAGCGACAGGTATGTGCTTGAGTCAGGGTCAGGTGTGTGTGCTTGGGTCAGAAACAGGTGTGTGTGCTTGGGTCAGGGTCAGGTGTGTGCTTGGGTCAGGGTCAGGTGTGTGCTTGGGTCAGAGACAGGTGTGTGTGCTTGGGTCAGGGTCAGGTGTGTGTGCTTGGGTCAGGGTCAGGTGTGTGTGCTTGGGTCAGAGACAGGTGTGTGCTTGGGTCAGAGACAGGTGTGTGTGCTTGGGTCAGAGACATGTGTGTGCTTGGGTCAGAGACAGGTGTGTGTGCTTGGGTCAGAGACATGTGTGTGCTTGGGTCAGAGACAGGTGTGTGCTTGGGTCAGAGACAGGTGTGTGTGCTTGGGTCAGAGACAGGTGTGTAGGCTGCAAAGGAACAAGTAAAGGTTTATTCCTTACTGAAAGAGAAGAAAAGTAACACAATGTTTCGGCCGTGGAGCTTTTTTCAGATGTGAGAGAGAGGAAATCCAGCAGTTGATAAAGCAATTTAAGAAAATGAGGGAAATTAGGAGTAGGCTACATGCAGCCATATTCACATATCAGTTATGTAATGCAGGCAATGTGACTCAATAACTGTGGGCTGAGTGTGTCATGCAGAAGCCAGTCAGCACTGTGGATGACAGCTGAAAGTGTGCAGGTAGACATGACAAGTGATTATGTCCTCACTCTGTGTGTGGGAGCAGCTGGCTGTATTCATTCAGCCTTTTCACACAGTCAAGACACTGGGAGGAAACAGAGGTGGGAGAACGAGAAGAGACCTGGCAGCAGTACAAGCTTCCCTCTGCATCTGACGCAGACCCAAGCACACACCTGACTCTTACGTAAACACACAGACCTGGCACAGCTCTACAGCCAGGGGCGGTCTGGTTTCCCCAGGGTAGACTGTGCCAAACACACTGTAATGCATAACATCGTGACCGGATAGTGATCTGGTAAACTCCCATTGACAGTGCCAAACATTCTTGACAATGAGTCAAAGAACAACAAAGCTCCTTAATGATTTTCCTTGATCATTTCATTTTATATTTAGACCCACACTGTACAAACCCAACATTCAGAGTTTGTGACCCCAAGATTTAGATCGGAAGAGGACAGATTGCATCCTTCCTGATGGCATCCTGTAGGGCTTCTCACCTGCTGCAGTTTGGAGAAATGGGCAGCAGGGACGAGTGAAGTAAGCAAAGAGTCAATTAAGCCCTGAAGAATTCACGGTTGAATACGAAACCACATGGGTTGTGGCTTTAATGTGCAAATAATCAGAAATCAGATAATTCACATCCTGGGCTTTGGCAATGATGTGGTTTTCAGAGTTCTGATAAGTAGTGCATGCCATACCGCCAGTACGCTCCCCACACACCAGCTCTCAGTGGGGAGGAGAGCAGAGTGATGAAGCCAGTTCAGAGATGGGGATTATTAGGAGGCCATGATTGGTAAAGGCCAGGGGGGAAGGTGGCCAGGATGATATAGCTGCTGGCCTGTCTTAGAGTCATTTATCTGGACTGCTGGGATCTTCAGTTCAATGGGCGGTCAAATCAAGACCAGACTCTTCCAGTTTCTAAACTGGCTGTTTGTGTTTCTGGGAAAATGTTTGTTTTAAATATCCTTGATTATGTCCACCCAGTGTAACTCCAACCTGAGAATAGCTCAGAATAGGAAGGAAGAAGGTGGGAGTGTGATTATTTTCTCATGGTCATTATGTTCTTTTGTGAAGTAGTTTTGTTACTGTTTAAAAGTGAACATAAATCAATGAATTGAACAATGTTTTGGACCTGTCAACATCAGCAGCAACACTCCGTGTCTCTGGTGTCACTCCCGGCAGCTCCTGCTAGACTGTTCCTGCTGGACACAGGAGCACCAGCTCGCACCCCGACCCCGCTGGACACAGGAGCACCAGCTCGCACCCCGACCCCGCTGGACACAGGAGCACCAGCTCGCACCCTGACCCTGCTGGACACAGGAGCACCAGCTCGCACCCCGACCCCGCTGGACAGGAGCACCAGCTCGCACCCCGACCCCGCTGGACAGGAGCACCAGCTCGCACCCTGACCCCGCTGGACACAGGAGCACCAGCTCGCACCCTGACCCCGCTGGACACAGGAGCACCAGCTCGCACCCCGACCCCGCTGGACACAGGAGCACCAGCTCGCACCCTGACCCCGCTGGACACAGGAGCACCAGCTCGCACCCCGACCCCGCTGGACAGGAGCACCAATCGCACCCTGACCCCACTGGACACAGGAGCACCAGCTCGCACCCTGACCCCACTGGACAGGAGCACCAGCTCGAACCCCGACCCTGTGTCACTGAGGCCTGCTCCTGCTAGACTGTTCCTGCCGGACACAGGAGCACCAGCTTGCACCCCGACCCTGCTGGACACAGGAGCACCAGCTCACACCCTGACCCTGCTGGACAGGAGCACCAGCTCGCACCCCGACCCTGTGTCACTGAGGCCTGCTCCTGCTAGACTGTTCCTGCTGGACACAGGAGCACCAGCTCGCACCCTGACCCTGTGTCACTGAGGCCTGCTCCTGCCAGACCTGTTGCTGCCAGAGATCCAGACACAGGAGCACCAGATGAGAGCCAGGACTGTCCTTGTCTAAAATAGTGGATACAGAAAAAGAAACCTGTCTTCCATACATGACCACATCACAAGTGTATGGACAGGGACATGGTCAATTTCAGAGAAACAGTGCATCTGACCATTGGCAGGGAGGCCAACTTTCTCCATTGGAGTAATGCAGATTTGAGCCAATCATTTGTATACCCTGACATCACACTGAAGCCTTCCAGAATAGAAAACAGAGCAGGCAAGGACTGGAAACCAGCTCCCAATAGGGATATTAAAACAGCATTAACACCCCTCCTAAGCAGATATGAGAAAACAATTCAGGAGGAATGCCATCAATACCTGGCAATTTGCTCTTAGCTCTGACAGAGATATGGGCACCTCCCATACAACTTCCTTTGCAGCCTGGAGACTAGGTGAACAAAGGAGAATTTGTTTTAGGATAGAAATGGTAAGTTGTGGCCTGCAGAGCCACAAAGCTTGTGGCTTGTGGCAGCTGGCTGCCTTGAAAGCAATAATTATACTTTGATCCACAATGAAGAAGTTATCTCCAGCTTGTGTTCATGTTTGTATCACAGTTCATGAGTCCCTGTGTAAAATAGTCATAGTCCATTGGAAAAGTTCACTACAGGGAAACTGCTGTGTGTCTCCACACTGTTATACCATGCATTTACATAACCTAAATTTGCATGGTGCCTTACCATATCTCTCAATGTCTTACAGTCCTACTTCATTTCCACCTGGAGCACAGCCCTGGTTAGAGACAGTAATATTAGCATCTGTCTGGCCAGCGGGGACCCCACTCCCTCCCTCCCAGCCCAGGGGTCACTGCACTGCTGTGTGGGGGTCAGTGGGACAGAGGACCCCTGGATCAGCAGGAACACAATCCAGTGCTCCGCAGCTCGAGCGCCAGATATAGAACAAATCGAAATGGAAAACAGCCAAATAGGAGCCTGCCACAGAAACATTCATCTCCCACCACCTCCCTTTTACCTCTGTGACATCGTCATGCGTTTTCAAAGTACAAGGCAGTATTGTCCACGCTTCCTGTCACAGCACAGGAATATCAGCTCGTCTCCACATGTACGGCTTGTGGGGTTGTGTTCGCCAGTCAAGTTGCGCTGTTTTCCACACACACTGCCAGGAGCACAAGACACAGACATCCCACATTCCTGGGCGATAATAAGGGGAAGAATGAGGGGATCCCCCTGCTCTGTGGGTGAAGATTAGAGCGCTTCATACTGCAGCCACACTAATAGGGCTGCCTTCAGTGGGTGCCTGTGGTCCAATAAAAAGAGTGACATGGAGAGGAATGTAAACCACTGCTCACACAGGGCAGGTCAGTGCGCGTCTGGCAGGACACAGAGCCATGGATCCTGGAAGATGTTGACAAGGTCAGGGAGGGGTCATGTTCAAAGGAACATTACTTGTTCCTTTGCAGCCTACGCATGGTGACGCAGCTACCCACCTGAACTACTATTACCTAATATTTTCTAACTGTACCTATTGTAGATGATTAAAGCTTTATTTGCTCAGCCAGCGCAGTCTGCTGTGTGCACTTGTGTCTCGCCTGTGGCGGCTGCAGTGTGCGTGTGGAGTGGAGAAGGGGCTGGCACCTGCCTCTGTGCCACTGGTGTCCTGCCTGGTCCTGCTGCCAGGCCTGACGTACATCAGGAACAGAGCGTGGGCAGCGCAGTGCAGACCAGTGGAATGTGTTGAGAGCAGGATGTGCTCCTAGCATAGGGATTTAGACTGGCCACATGAGACACCTCACACTGTTCTGTAGCATTCCTAAAAATAAAATTCATTTGCAGGAAATCCCCTATTTTTCACGCCAAGTCCAATTTACCTCTTTTACTGTTGTCTTGATGTCTACCGACACTGGTCCAGTCCTGGAGCCAGACATCCCCGGACTGTGGCACTGAAAAACACTGGCAGCCCCTGCTTTGGCTGTTTTTAATAGCTTCTGGAAATGTGGCTGAATTCTTTGGATGCCTTGGAGAAAATTACAGTTCTTGTTTGTGCTGGGACCAAGCCACTGTTAGCACATGCAGTCGGCAAAGAACCAGGCCAGAGAGGCAAAACCCAGGATGTGAACATTTACTGCTCATGTTTTTTTCCAGTCCTGTCACATCCTGATTAAATGAAGTGCTTCGAGGCGGCTTTAGTTTTTTAAATAAACCAGTTTAGACCAGTTTAAAGGTCATCGAGGTTATTGGCCAGCTAAGTCACTGTCCCAGGCTGCAGTTCTCTCCTGGATGTGTCACTCCCGACTGTCTCTCGCTGTCTGAGACCGTGTCAGCCTGGCTTCGCTGTGCCAACACACAGAATTTATAACCTTTACTAAATGGACAACAAATGAGAAGTTAACAGAAATTATCACTGCAAATATATGAGCTCCACATCCCCCGTCCACACTGAGCATGCAGGTAAAATCAGGTCATTGTGTTTTGCTAAGGTAATCTGTGCCTTTGTAAAATCTTAGTAAAAGCGGTTTGTGCAAAGCAACATTTACATCATGCATAAAGAAATGTACAGTATGACACCGGGAATGTAAACAACTGGAGCAGTATGTGAGTCACCAGTCACAAGAGATAAGCAGATCATGGGACTTGCAGGTGCAGAGTCTGAACAGACTACTTCTGGAGAGACAGAGGAGGCCTGTGGGAAAATAGGTGCCCTGGGATCTGAGGTTCCCTGGGGTCTGGGGTGTGAGAGAGGAGTTGGGGCAGTGAAGAGAGTTTCAGGAAGAAGACGCAGGGGAAGACAGGCTTGCATACACATGTCTCGGTATGCGCAGACATCAACAATGGTGCTCTTGTACTGCTGTGGGAATACTTCTGCTAGCTTTGCCCTTCTTTCCACAAAACATCACAGACCTGACAGTAAATATTTACATATTCGTATTTAATGAGTCCAGACAGATATTGGTGGGCTTTATACTGAACTGAATTTTTTTGAGATTGTGCTGTGTCTGCACTACCAAAATGTCTAGTCTAGTGAGTCATCTGGCCTGTCGCTTGTCTCTCAAACATGCTGGTATGTTATTTTATCACTTTCCATTTAACGAATTGAAGAATGATTTATTTTATCTGTTTGAGAAGTGGCCGAAAGCCATGCTTGATGTTCATTCTTGTTCCATTAATTAAACAAACGCTTCTTCCTGTAGTGAGCTTTTGTGTTATGATAATAATGGTATTGGTTTAAGATTGTTATCAGTCTGTGCACCCAGACTGGGGTGTGGTGTGATTTGTAGTTTTCAAACCAAGTAAGACTCCTGAAATTCGTGCACTTAGGAAGATCTCTGAGTGCTTCAGTGTAGAGGCTTTTTTAATTTTTTATCCTTATTACAATAAAAATGGCAATGAACAAATCTCTGTTATAAACTGCAATTTAAATTAGATAAATAATTAAATTATAGCTTTCAAGGGAGTAAGACTCCTGAAAGATAAAAGAAAAGCCACAGGCCCAGACAATTCGTCAGATGCAGCTGCAACTGGCTCCTGTGTTTACCAACATTTATAATACTTCACTTCTTCAGCAGAATGTCCCTCACAGTTTTAAAACATCTACTATAATACCTGTTTCTAAATCTCCAAAAATATCTCACCTCAACAATTACAGACCAGTTGCTGTGACTTCAGTGGCTATGAAAGCCTTTGAGTGTCTAGTGCTTAAGCACCTCAAGCACAGTACAGTACATCTCCCCTGCTGGGTCCTCACCAGTTTGCCTACAGGGCCAGCTGGTTGGCTGTGAACTCCCTTCTATCTCATCTCCCTACTCAAGCCGCACCTCCAATCGTGCCAAGAAAATCATCTCAGACCCCTCTCACCCAGCTCATCATCTCTTTCAGCTTCTCCTTTCTGGAGAACGTTTCAGATCCTTCCTCTCAAGAACTGCCTGCTTCAACCTCAGCTTCTTTCCCACTGCCATACGAGGTCTGAATTCCACTGTATAATTATGCTGCTACATGGAAAATTGTTTACATATGTATGTGACAATGTTTGTTTGGCTTCTGTCCTATTTAAATTTGTACTGTATATGTTGTATGTATGTCTCTTCAGTGTTCTTTGCTGTACTGAAAGGAAATTCCACTAACTATTGTTGTGTGGCAATAAAGAATTATCTAATCTAATATTTTAATGCCTCACCAGTTTTAGTTCAGAATTCCTAGTATATGAGACAAGTCAGCTTTATTATGTTAATGCTGAACATTCTAGTAGATCTTTTGCACAAACAAAACAAGTATCTAGTCCTTGCTGAGGTGATTTCAATCAATAATTAAACTGTTTTCAAATCCTTCACAAACAAATATTGACTTTGAGGCTTCATCTCTAAATATATCTGAATCTTGCACAAAGCTTAAGATCACAGAATTCTCAGGCTGATCTTGCAAGAACTGAAGATGTTCAACCTGTGGAACAGCAGAAATCTCCTGTCTATGACAACCTTCTGCCTCAGCTGCTGCTGGCACTGTAGGAGCACAGTGGCCCTTTAACGTTAAATTCAGTTCTAATACATTTTTACAAGACGCTACTTTTCTTTTCATAGAGATCAAAGCTTTATCTCCCCTGCTACCTAAAATCAGAAAATGCTCGACTGTTACAAACCACTCACTCCAAATTCAGACTTTAAGCTTTTTGAAAATGTTTTATCTAACTGGATCTCTCTGGAAGATCAGTTTAACTCTAAGTCACCTTTTAAAGATCGAGCCTCCCCCGGAGCCTCTGGAGGAGTGCTGTCTTCAGATGTTTCTGTTCAGGAGCCCCAGGCAATGTCCTACCCCTCCGACTACACCTAGAGGAAGCCCTTGAGAGAGCTGACCATTGTCACCTCGTTAGAAGCACAGGCACAGTTGGTAGACAACAGTAGGAGGATCACAGAAAACAGAATATATTTATAATAGAGATCCTACCATGTGGGGAGACCTGTAAACAGGATCAAAGAGGACCTGCTTTGATATTCTTAAGAGGATCAGACATGTTCAGAATTTGCTGGAGGCAGGAACATTAATGCTTGAATCAGTAAACAGTCTGAGAACTGTGCTGAAAAGGAACATGAGTGGGTACAGCTGTTTCACCGAGGCAGAAGACAAAAAAGTCAATGGGGAACTGAGCTAACAATATCAGAAATAAACCCAATGTTCATCAGCATGAAGTGAAATAGAATGTTTAGATCCTGGAATGTCAGTGGAGGCAATGTGATGCCCAGAGCAAACTAACTCCATGATAAGGGCGAGTGGCCAAGGGTTCAGTTAAATCAAGGGTTCAGCTTTCCCATAAGTAACTGTGTCTCAGTCGGTTTTTAAACTTTGCAGGCCAGTTTGTAATCAGACCACTGAAATGACGCCATATGATTACTGAAGTGGCACCTGTCACGAATGACCCTCTGTCAGACACATGCAGTACGTATCGACAGGAGGCGACAGAAATACGCAGCTGTGCTAGAAGTAGAGTCTTGTGTGTCCCATGTCATACACTCTGCCAGGCAGTGGAAGGCTCTTCAGAAGCAGGGTTTCGAAACAGAGTCGACGACAGTTAGACGAAGGATGGAAGAAATCGTAGCACGTGAGGCCAGGAGGACCTTCACGAAGCTGACACTCTCATCTGTCAAGGACAAGGGGCCAGCTACAGAGTTTATCACATTGTGGTTTTGCACTGTAGTTTAAGGAGAGATACTGCGCAAATCAATCAGAAATCCCATGTCTTTCAAGCATAGCATGTGAATGAAGCTCGTTTTCAAGTAAGGCTTCTTACTTTCTGCAGCTCTGTGCTCTCATTTCCAGAGTCGACCAGAGTGGTGTCATGTTTTCTGTGATACAACAGCCTGTAGCGGCAACACAGCCTCCTGCAGCAGCAGGCAGGGGATCAGCAGACTGTGTGCTCTCGCTGCTCGACTGTTTCCTTCTCTTCGGCATCTCTGAATACTCCTCTGGTCCTGGGAATGTGGACATGAGAAAGGTTTCAAACGAGAGGAACCCAGCTTGCTCATTTAGTTTAGGGCACCTAACAGATCTGATCTGAGGACCTCATCCAGGCTTGTTCTTGAAAGAGACCAGGATGTTGGTTAACCGCTCTCTGATTGGTGAGCTTTTAAATTGCCCTCCTTGAGGATGAATAAAACGTTCTGTATTGAATTGAATATTTTTGCATTTTGACTTATTGTCCTCCAACTATATTTACATTAAAATTGCAGCTACAGAATTCAATGCCTATTCAAGGCAAATTCCTTGTGTTTGTCTGTAGAATTGCTTCTCATGGGACTCTCCTTAATGAACAGAGCTGTACCTCAGCCTGATCTGAAAAGTTATAACATTTTCATGTAATCTCTGAATGTCGCACTCCAAAGGAATCTCGCAGTGTTCCATACTGCTGGAATTCAGGCTTGGCTCCCTTTAATGCCAAAAACATTGATCAGCACATCCGCTCAGTTCCCAGAACTGTGGGTGTCAGTATGGCTCACCATTCCAGTCCCATGTTTCTGTTTTTTTGGGACAGCCAGATTTCCACCCCTTGTATACGCATGACAATGTTGTAAAGAAAAATCCTGTAACATAGGATTCGGGGCACGTAGCTGGTTTGTGGGATGTTGTTGCCGTGCCCTTGGGCAGTGTAACACAGGCCTTGCCAGACTGATCTAGCCCAGTTCATTCCAGTAAATGGCACAGCTGAACGTAGGACGTTCCCACAAGCCCTTGCTACCTCGAGCCGCCTCCTTGTTCCACCTTCGATTGATCAATCAGGCAGCCAATCAACTGTCTTCAAGGCTTCACTATCTGCTAGACTGACGCTCTGACATTGAGCTCACTGGAGCCGTGATAGCTCTATCTCTGCACGCCCCCCACTTGTCTGGCACAGGTCACAGGTCACGCTTTCACTCCCGTTGCTGGCAGCCCTCCTCCTGCTCACCTCTGCTCTACCTCGCCTCAGTCTTGCTGCCTTCTCGGCTCTCCGGAGCCCTGCACTTGGGTTTCGGCCTGTCAGTCTGCTTTAGCGCTGCTCAGAGAGTACCTGCAGCATTAACATGTGCTGTATAAAAGTCTACCTGATGTCATTCATTCTCTCATAGCAAAGCCTTACCTGATATCCATCTATCTATCCATCCATTTTCTCCACCTTTCAATTGAGGGTCCCTGTGCAACCCTGGCAAGCAGTGGGCACAAGGCAGGGTGCAGCCTGGACACAGACACAGACTCACACCACAAGCCACTTAACCCACCAGTATATCTTTGGCCTGTGGGGAGAAACCCACACAAACATCGGGAGAACATACAGACTCCAGGCACCAGTGCCAGAATCGAACCCAGGGCCCCAGCTCTGCAGGACAGCAAGGCTAACCACAGCACCACTTTGCTGCCCGCATGACTGACAGTTTTTCACTGGGATTACGCACAGTGAGAGCACTGTGTTTACCTCTTCACGCTTGGGAACCAAGGTGATGTAATATTAAAACACAGATAAAAATGACCAGATTGGTAGATTTCAGCTCCAATTTGAAAAGCACCTGCCAGGAAGGAAAATGTCTGACTGCAAAGTTTTTTATGTTTTATACATTGTTTTCCCATATTGTTTTCAAGATGTAAAAAATATAATTCTTAATAATTTCAAGATGTAAATAATTGGCTTAAAAGTGTCTTTTTTATCTTTAGCTTCTTGGAGTTCATTGTCTCCTATTTTATATTTATAGTTTGCGTTTTTGGTACATGCATGTAACTCTTATGCAAACCCACTGTTATGTCATAAAGGGATCTTTAAAATTGGTAGAACCAGGCCAACAGACACACAGCTGTAAGGCTGAAAATGCTGAAGTGCTCTTTATGGACTGTGCATGAAATAAGCAAACATATCACATCCAAACACCAAACCAAAACAAAACCCTGAGCTCCACTTTGACCTTCTAAATAACTTCTTGAAATCCCAAACTAACACAACCAACCTGCAAAACTGTTTACTTGCCTAAAGCAGTTGCCAAAAACTCTCTCCATTGAGACCCTTCACAAAAATAAGTGCTTCCCAAGATTCACAAAAACTCAGAAAAACTCATCGAATCCTTCAGTCCACAGCTAGTCCTTGTCACATGGATGGGACACAGAAAGGCTCTGCCCTCTGTCCTCCAGATGTTAGAAATCCACTGACTGACCCAGAAAGCCTGTGCTTCACTCCCCAAATTAGGATTAGCAAACATTGTAGAAGCTGCAAGGCACATTCAATAATACATAGCCTAAATTAAAGACTGGACAGT
The DNA here is from genome assembly GCF_055471065.1 of Atractosteus spatula. Lineage (NCBI taxonomy): Eukaryota > Metazoa > Chordata > Actinopteri > Semionotiformes > Lepisosteidae > Atractosteus > Atractosteus spatula. The sequence continues at coordinate 76,605,744 of NC_142708.1, forward strand.
CATCTGGTACATGATGTTTAATGTAGAAAGTGTACAGTGTGTGAGAGCACATTCCAGTCAGGACTACATTCCCCAGAAGCCTCTGGAGGGATGAGGCACTGCTCTCGGTCACCTGACCAGTTGTCTTCCTGCAGCTGTATCAGATAGGGCCAACACAAAGCCCTATGGTAGCCCACTAATTCCATCATCCCAGTCAGGGCTTTCAGCCCTAACCTATGCTCTGTTTTCTATCCATTATTAACCAGTTTACAGTCCAGAAACCTGTTTCACCTGGAACACCTACTGCCCGCAGTTTGAGAGTTATTATGATGAACTTTATCAAAAGCTTTGTTCTATTAAACTGGGTGTAACACATTGAATTTAAAACAGAAATACTGTAGCTCAGCAGTTCCTGTCATCTGTAAATCTAGCATAAAATGGACAGGAGTAAGGGTGAAATAGCCTTGTATTGATTTCTTGGCTTTTAAGGCATTTATTATATTTGCAATAATTTATGTAACATTTATTATTTTTTTCTTTTCTGCTTAAAGACCCTACTTGTCTTATGAGCATGAAGGCAGTAGATCAGAGAGTAAGAAAGTTCTTATCAGTCTGTTAGTAAGAAGAGTTCCTGTAAAATTTCTGCTCATAAATGAATATAATTTCTCACTACTTCCTGCACTTCCTGCTCCCAAACCCTCCTACAGTCACAAGGAAAATAAATAAATAAAAAATACATTTTAAACTCAAGCTAGTTTTACTGACAGGTGTCCAGTCTGACAGAGCTCTCCATCCGGTCTTTATTCATCATCTCCTTGGAGGAATCCGTAATAAATATCATAAATAGTAAATCTCTTTTAGTAGAAACCTTTTCTAGGTACCTTTTTTTACCAAAGGTTTGTACTTCCCACCTCTGATGCCAGAATCTCACAATAATCTGGAGAAGGTGTATTTTAATAGCTCTCAGAGAATGTTAAGACATAATGTTTCAATGAAGGTGATTTGGCCCATATAGGGATTTTTAATTTTACCAGCTTTAGCTGTGATTCCAAAATATCCAATTTTGGCAAAAAGTTAAAACTCTTACTGTTGAAGACAAGTAGCACTGTGGGAAGCTGTTTTGCATCTCTCCAACTCTGTGTGGGCACATGAACGGTTTGGATGTTCTCTCACCGCCCCCCACGCCCACGGGCTGGCCACCTGCAGTGAGGACAGCTCGACGGCCCCGGACCATCGCTCACTCCTGGTGGGCAGGCACCCAGAGGATTGTGTCGGTGTTGCCAAGGCCTGCTGGTCCTGGGCCAGCTGGGTGGGGGTCCGAGCGCGTGGAACAGACACAGACAGATGTGGTGGACAGCAGGAGGGGCGCTGGAGGGGCGGGAGAGGGATTGTCTTCTGTCCTCAAGCCTCACAGGCTCGCAGTTGCTGCAGGATTCTTGCAGTTTTTCCTTGTGGAAGTGCTGCCACCCAGAGTGAGGAGAGGGCTGTGATCTGGAAAGCAGGGTGATGAGCTCTTCACGCCGGAGCAGAATAAGACTATGACTGTAATTTCTCGAGCACTGGTGCGCTGGTGCACAGTCACGTTGGCTCTGGATGACCCTCCTCGTCTCCAGCAAGGGGAAAAGCCCAGCCCTGCCTCTGACGCTGCAGCCCCCCTCCCTCCCCTCCGTCCCAGTCGATCTCGTCTCGCCAGGATTTATGAGACTCACACTCACTTCTGCTGACTTGCGGCTTCATTCCTCACACGAGGGGGACTGAACTAAGGTCAGGCCGTCCTGTCATTGCTGCGGTTTCTAAGGACAGACAGCACGTGGGACACGGACCTGTGTCGAAGAGGGCCCAGTGTGGACACCCCTCTATTAGCAAATAGAGAAAAGGCACCTAATGCACTCAGTGACTCACAGTAAGACACTTCCCTTGTGTGGGGCAGTAAACCCAGCCCAAGAACCCCATCAGCCCACTGGGGGCCCCTCAACCCCCACCCTGTCTTTCCCCATGAGTGCTGTGCCACTCCGAGTTGCACACAGGAGCCATGTCAGCCCAGCCAGTCTCCTTGCTGTTTTGGGCTGTAATTGTAAGCTGTATTTGGTATTCAGTAGCAAAAGTGACTATAGGGTTTTAGAGCATGTGGCTCTCTGTTGAAAGATGCGGTAACTTTAAGATAAAGTAATTTCATACCCACTTAATGGAAGCTGTGTTATTATGAACTCTCATCCTTTTCTACTGTAACTCCCTCTTACAGAATCGGCATGTTTGGCCTCCTTGCCAGAAACAGTCAGTCAGTGACACAGTTCAGAAAGGAGTTACATGGGTGGATGGTATTAAATAATTGTAAACTCTTGAAACACAGCTTGGCCAGTTTACTCGCTGCCAGAAGCAGGAGAATTTACAGCAGATACAGTAGGTGATGCAATCACTTCAGGAAAATGCTCTGGACAAGATCCAGGCCTGCTGATTGTTCAGCATGTTACGCTTGTATCGGAAGCTTTTACTTTTTTAGTGTACTATTATTTGGACATGAAAAACAACAAAGTACTGCCCCTTCTCCACTGAAGGTGTGGCATGAAAATCTTTTAAAAATGAGCAATGATCTTGAGTTGTTAACAGACATCTCAGCAGCATGGCTCTGGGCATCACTTTTCTTGGTACATGCAGATCAAAAGTGCACTTCAGCTTTATATTTCATCTCTCAATATTTGTTTCCCCCTCAGTGTTTTAATTGTGCGCCTCTTGTTTGTTTACTCTTTTTTTAGCTTTGATTGCAATCATCGCACCTCAGAACTCTGAGGAGCTCTGTGCCGATGCACCAGGTAAGAATTTCTTTTCATCTATTTCAATTGAAAATACTTTATTTATTCCCAAGAGGGAAATGTAAGAAGTTGCTTTGGGGGTTTGGGAATTTAAATTAAATTTAAATGGAAGCAGCTTCTGTACCATGTCCATTGACTTTAAAATTCAAGAGCATTGACGAATCTGGACCAGAATCCTTTGGAGGAGAGTAGACTGAAGAATGTACAGAATGTTCCTTTTGGAAGGGAACTATAAGGTAATCACATCCAGTTAGATTTTTTATTCCAACACTGTTCTATTTGGAATTAAAGGTGGAGAGATTTTTCATGCTGTGTGAGCTCTTTAGCCATGGAGCTCTGCTCATATCATCACACGGTCATCAGAAATAGGCTGATGTCAGTAAAGACCTGTACAGGTACTGTACATAGAGCAGTATGTCTATGCCTTAGGCTCCTCTATTTCCTGATTGCAGGGCAAACTATTGTATGCAAATGCTGTTGTTATTAGTGAATTGCTTTTATATTAACTGCTTGTCACTTCAAATAAGTGTTTAAAATTTTAATTTTTATGACTTAATTGTAGTAGAAATGGGAAAACAGAGGTACAGTAATACTCCTGTTGAAAAGGGTTTCCTAAACTGGCTTTATCTTCAGGTAATTCATTCATTTGATTTGGAATGTAAAAATTGTTTGCTCTGGTGAATGTAGCCACCAAACCTCCTTAGTGGCTTGTAGCGTTATTTCTGTTCCCAGCACAGTAAGGGCATTGCAATAGAGAGCAGACAGTCAGAGCACAGAACCGAGATTATTGGGCGGAATGTGTATGTGTGACTGAGGGAGAATGTGGATTCTGTAAGCAGGGTTAAACTCAGGTCCTGGTTGGGCTTCTGGTCTTCTGGGATTCATTTTCTGGCTCAGTATTTTAAATTCAATGTTTTAAACCAGGACCTTTCCCCTTCTCAGTTCAAGCCTTTGGGCAATTAATAATCTGGTCAATTATTCATCAAGCTTCATGTTGTTTCCACATAAAACATGAAGTATTCCATTTGCTTTTTTAATTGCAAATCTTCTTTATCATCATTTTTACAACTCAGGGAGGCTGGGAGTATCGCTGAGCACCAGTCATCCTGGATTCTCCCTGTTCTCCCCCTCCCTCTGGTCCCCCTCTGGCCAGAACCTCCAGAGTCAGAGACAGTTTCTTCCCACAAGCTGTCAGATTAGTGCACTCTACCCCTGCCACTGGCTAAACACATCTTCATTGCTACACCTACAGTATAGTACTACTCACACTGATGGGTTTTACTCTTCTCACACTGCTTTTCTGAGTTTCACTGGTTTTTTCAAGTTGTGTGTTATTTAACTTGTTGTTGTTGTTGTTGTTGCTGCTGCTGTTCTGTGTTTGTGTTTTGATGATTCCTTAATGTCTTTGTATCAAAGCACGCATGCAAATAGGCATTTCACAGCACTTGTGCATGTGACACATAAACTGAACTGAACTTCAAAACGTTGAAGGTTTTCAGTTTCTCTGTATCCTCCAGATTTCCACAGTAGATTTCCAGAAGAGCATCCTGCAAAGAACGAATATTATGTCTTACAAGTAATGTACGGGAAACCATTGAGAAGGGATTTATATTGCTTTGGCACATCCCAGTGTTTTGCACAATGAGAGAAAAGTCACACGTCAGCAGACAGACGACTGCTGGAAAGATGAGAACATATGAACATGAGACATCTGGCAACCAGTTGATGGTAGCTAATTGACCTGAGGGTTTCATCCAGCTGTTTCTTCTCAGGTCTTCTCACACTTCTGTCCTCTGGCTAGTATGTCACTGTCGCTCCTGAAGGAGCCCACTGTGTTGCCTTTGTCCGAGGATCTGGAATCCTTCAGTCAGCTCCCTCGCAGTCTTCTCTGTTTTTATAGCCGGACAATGTCCAGGCAGGACATTCCTCTGAGCACAGGGGTGGATCTGTTTGATCCAAGAGTGGGACTATGGTTTTTGCAGCATGGTGACCAGAATTGAACACAATAGTGTATTATACATTTTTAACACATCATCCCCACTGCATACCCTAACATGCTGTTGGTGTTTTTTTGCTGCTTCCCGATATTGCCTCAAAGACATGTCGAGCTCAGTCTTTTTCTTCAGTAGCATCTTCATGTCTTGGTTTCGGGCTGCTGTGGACAAGTGAGGTCTGTTCTCTCAAACCCGATGACTTCTCCAGTCAGTTGTCAAAGCTTTCTCCTACAGCGCACACATTGTCAGTGAAATGTCGCAAAATAATCCTGTCTCCTCTGAAGTGTTTCTGATGTCAGCTCCATTCCACAGGAGAGAACATCAGGTTTGTTTACTCTGCTACGATGAAATGTTTCTGTAGTTACACTGTTTGAGTTCAGTGCAAGGAGCTTCTTGCTGCTGTAGTCTGTGCAGTTGGTTTTGACGTAAATATCTGTGACTCTTGCTGTTTGACTTGAACAGTGATTCACCTTCCTGTGCTTGAGAAAAACAGCACCTTGCTCCGCTGAGCTGCTGATGCTGTTGTGTGGGAAAATGTCCAGTGAACTTGAAGTAATGGACATATTGAATATTTCCATCCAGACTTCTTATGAGTAAATAAGGCACGTAAATTAGGCTATCCCGGAGTGGCAGAGCTGGACTGTATTTCCATCCAGCCAGAGGATGTGTAACGTTAAAGAGAAACTCTTACAGCTGTAATGCCATACAGAGTTGAAGCTTCAGTTTTTTATTCGTAACACCACTCAGACTAATATGTGATTAGCAGGAAAACCTATCCCTGTTTTTCGTTCTTCAGAAACGCATTTTCTCCTTAAATAGTTAAAAATCATCCACACTGACAGAGTATATGCCCCATGCAAGTATGCGTTTGCGCTTTCCTGTAGCTTCAGCCCAACAGCAGAGAAGGCTCCTGGCATCTGTTCACGCGTGATTCACGCCACAGACACACACATGCGCTCTCCCAGTTGCGGGCGGTAATCTCGGTCTCGGTTCGAGTGCGCCGAACTTAAAACATTAAAACACTTTGAGTTACGACTTCATGAGGCTGCTCATCTTCGACAGGTCCGTCCTGAAGCCTGTCGGTGGTTTGTCTTCCCGCAGGCGAGCTGTCGGACCGAGGGCCCGGCGGACACGGGAGGCAGCCGGTGTCTGAGCTGGCGGACTGCGGGGACACGGTCTACAACACGTGAGTCCCGCCGCTGCCCACCGAAGGATCGACAATGTCCCAGACTGCTTTGGCGGTTATTCGATGTGAAAACTGCACATAGTTGTCCTTAATTGAAAACAAAAATATATTTCTTTAATATAACATCAAAGCTGAGCGTATTTACTGTATTTCTTGCCCCGTTGATTAATAACAACTCTATTAGACTGGATTAAACAAGAAGTGCTTCCACGATCTGCTTTGATCCTAAATTAATTTCGAAGCCATGTATTAAATGCCTTTAATTGTTAATTACTGCAATTCATCACAGTATGGAGGGAGACAGAGACGGATTCAGCCGGGATGGAGCCCCAGGAGTTAAAAGCATGCCCACTCGTCTCGCTTTGCTCTGCTCCCGCCTGTGTGCGTGAGTGAGTGTGTCAGTGTGTGTAGTGTGTGAGTGAGTGTGGGAGTGTGCATCGGTGTGTGAGTGCGTGAGTGAGTGTGTCGGTGTGAGAGTGAGTGTGGGAGTGTGTGTCAGTGTGTGTAGTGTTAGTGAGTGTGTGTCAGTGTGTGTAGTGCGTGAGTGAGTGTGTCAGTGTGTGTCACTGTGTCACTGTGTGTCAGTGTGTGTATTGCGTGAGTGAGTGTGTCAGTGTGTGTCACTGTGTGTCAGTGTGTGTAGTGCGTGAGTGAGTGTGTCAGTGTGTGTCACTGTGTGTCACTGTGTGTCAGTGTGTGTAGTGTGTGAGTGAGTGTGTAGTGTGTTAGTGAGTGTGGGAGTGTGTGTCAGTGTGTGTAGTGCGTGAGTGAGTGTGTCAGTGTGTGTCACTGTGTGTCACTGTGTGTCAGTGTGTGAGTGAGTGTGTAGTGTGTTAGTGAGTGTGGGAGTGTGTGTCAGTGTGTGTCAGTGCGTGAGTGAGTGTGTTGGTGTGTGTCAGTGTGTGTAGTGCGTGAGTGAGTGTGTTGGTGTGCGAGGCCCTGTGGTCGTGAGGTCAGTGCAGCTCTGAGGGGCTCTGTCCTGCCGCCTGCAGGTCCTGCCAGCTGTGCTGCGATGACGGGAGTGTGCTGCCTGGGAATCCCAGCATGCTCTGCTGCGGGAGCGAGGCCTACAGTCCGAGCAAAGACTCCTGCTGCCTGGGTAAGACTGCTACTTCATTTTTTGCCAGCAGCCATGTCACCCTGCAGCTCAAAACTGTCAGCCCACTGGAGCTCAGCAGATGTGAGCCTGGCCAGTAGCTGGAAAAACCTGGCTGCAACTGATTTCTTAAACAGGAGTGCCGCAAACTAGATCGCAAATGGAGGTCTACTGGTCAACAAGTATTCAAGTCAGCATGGACTGATGGCCAACAGCAATATAAGAAAGCCCTATATAGAGCTTTTTCAGCTTACTATTCTGGACTCACAGAAAGCAATAAAAATGACACTCGCTACCTATTTAGGACGATAGCTCATCTAACAAATAAGGCCAATTCAACAGTACCTGCTAACTTTAGTAGTGATGATTTCATGGATTTCTTTAACAATAAAATGTACAACATCAGACTTCAGACACAATCAAACAGGCCGCAAAGAAGTCTAGTACAAAAACAACAAAACAAAAACAAAACAAAAAAAATTGAATGATGAAAGCAGTAACTTATTTTGTATGTGTTCTACCTGTAATTTTCTTTCATTGTTAATTAAAAAGCTTAAAAAAGGATTTAGAAGAGTAAAGTTGGGTCGTCAGTAAGTGAAATAGATACAGAAGATCTGAGCCTGCTGAGGCTCCACTGCTGAAACGTGTTTCTCGTGTTTCTCGACAGCGAGGAATTAACACAGCTTAACTCTGACAGAGCTGCCACTTGTGCAGCTGCACAGTGAATCAGGGTTATGAAGCAAATAATGGCTGCTTTTAAAAGGCAGGAAAACTAATGCTCAAAATGGGGACTTTGGAGCCTCCTGGAATGATTATTCCACTTTGACGTGCACGGGTTTACATTTGTCAGAATAGCTAAGGAAGGACTTTTGCCTAAAATGCAATGAATCAAATAATTATGACCCCATCTACAACAAAAACGTTTCTCTATCTTGAATAAAGTTCAACACTAAAAACGCATTTCTTTGAGAGTGCAGAGTGCTGAGAAGGGGGTGTTTTTCCAGTGGGCTTGTCCGGGATGTGATGATAAAGACATCAGCTGGAGCACCTCCAATGCCCAGTATAGGAATACTAAAAATGACCGCTGTTAGCGTATGAAATCTTAATATAGCTTATTTATTTTTGACTGTATATCAAAACTGCCCCAATCCACACTTACAGTATTCCACTCAGCTTTGCATCCTGTTACTGCTTCTCCTTAAAAAAGCAGCATTGTTTGGTTATATAAATAGTGTTCACTACTGGGATTTAACCCCCCGACCGGAAAGAGAACTAACGAGCTGAGCTTAATTAAGAGCTCAGTGAGAAGCTTGTAAAGGAAAAGGCGCTGTACAGTTACGGGAGCTCACGAGCTTTAGCAAAGCTGGAATATTTTGGGGAAGGCAGGAAGAGAAAGAGACCAGATCAATTTGCAGCGGAGACCCCAGGAAGTGTGGCTGATGGCAGGAGACCTGAACTGGCTGTGAAGCCCATGGGAAGGATCAAGCCCCTAGTCTTCGGTCTGGTCTCGGTTGACTCCAGGGCATCTGACCATGGGAGTGAACGAGATGGTGTCGGACTGCTGCGGACGGAAAGCCTATTACCCTCTGAGCCAGCTCTGCTGTGACGGTGAGATCAGAGAGCAGGAGCCGCACCACGCCTGCTGTGGAACAGGTGGGGACCAGCCACAGGCTTCAGTGCAGCAACCCCACACGCTTAACTTCCAGCACCAGTATTTCTACTGGTACTGGTTCCAGTATGTGTATTAATATTAGTACTATTGCTATCGGTACTGGTATTGATACTAGTATTAGCACTTTTACTGATGTTAGTATTGGTATTATTTATTTGCTTATCAAATGCCCTTACAATTTTTACAAAATGGTACACTAAATAAACATAATAGAATTCCAGCAGAGGATCTCCTCTCTGCCTGCCCAGCAAGGCTTTCCGTCTGTTTGGACTGCGTTCCTGTTTTAACCTTTAGTCTGTGCTGCTCCCCTGGTCTCCGGCTCCAGAGGTGTACAACACGCAGACGCAGGCGTGCTGTGGGCGTCAGCGCAACTTGACCCTGAGCCTGCGACACCCTCACGACAGCTGCTGTGGGGACATCCTGTACAACCAGGAGACAGAGACCTGCTGTGCCGACCTGAAGGTGCGCCCCGTTTCTGAGGGCAGCAGATGCTGCGTCTCGACACCCTACCACCCCAACATCACAGAGTGTGTGAAAGGTAAGGCAGTGAGACCCCTCTGTGTGCAGGGCCTCTTCTCTGTGACCCGGCACACCTCCTTCGATGTGCAGACGAGACCCCAAGACAAGGTACATCAGCTGGACTCAGAATGGACCCTTAGCAGTCCCTGCACCCTGACGTACAGGGCACACTGGGTCTGGAAACAAACACCAAAACTGAATCCAGGTGCTGCTCCTGCAGATGGACCTTGGGGATCTAAGTGATCAGTATATGGGAATGGATATTTAAATCTCTGAACTGGCTTCATCACTCTGCTCTCCTCCCCACTGAGAGCTGGTGTGTGGGAAGCATACTGGTGCATCATCCAGGTGGGGCTGCACACTGGTGGGGGTGGAGGGGATCCCCATCACCTGTAAAGTGCTTTGAGTGGAGTGTCCAGAAAAGCGCTATTTAAGTGTAAGGATTATAATAAATTAAAGGGCAACTGCAATGCTATTTTTATATTTCAGGGTTAGAAGAAATAAGCTTTAATGAGTGCATTTCAAACCACAATAAAAGTGAAATGTACACAGTTATTTGTAAAACGTACAGTTTACATCACAAAGTAGACCCACATTTCCATGTACTGTATGTGCAGCACCATATTGCTGTCATTGTCTGCGATTCAGAATGAGGCAACAAGATTACTGACGACGTGAAGCAGCCTTATTACATTGTAAACACGCAGGCTTGACATCTCTTTAAATCCCATAGAAGTATTACTCTCGACTCCGACACGGCTTTACAGACAAATACCGCTTACTTGTTAACTGTGCATGAAGATCGCGTTGGAACATTTCTGCAGTGAAATGTCTGCTGCGCAACCTGTACTTATTTGCACATACATTTGTTTGCATTCTATTCTATTTAAATGTACAGGAGTGCTGGGTGTCCATAAAAAATTTCCCTTGGGGGACAATAAAATCTTATCTTGTCGTATCTTATCTCACATTGTGTTACATTAGTCATTAAAGTGACTCGTGAGCAGGAAGAGTCATTTTACTTCACAATTTGTGGGGACTCGAATACGGGTTTGCAACAACATGGCGACCTACAGTACTTTCACAAAGTTCATGAATTTCAAAACGTCAATGAAATCATTTTGTTACCAAGGTTTAATAAGCGGTCTGAGAAATTAGGACTCCAGTTGCCCCTTAAGCCTTTTTCCACAGCTTTTCTACTATTTAACTTCCTCACCTCTGTGTCTTTTTCACTTTATTTTGGTGGTGTTTTTTACCACAAACAGTTCTCTTGATGAAGAGTCTGGAGTCTGTGGTCAAATGGGATCTATTCTGGAATCTTGAAGCCATACCTAGGCCTCTTTTCCCTGGTTGATCCTTGAAAATGTCATTCCTGCTGGTAGCAGTCCTCTCTCAGAGGTACATGGCTCTGCTAGGTACAACACGCCATGCACAGCACCTCTCCAGTGGCCCTCGGGGCAGAGCGGGAAGCTTGTCTGTGTCCTTGAGGCACTTTTCTGCTGTCAGCTGTAAGCATTCCTGCAAGCTCAGTGTGGCCCGACCCAAACCCACCAGAGACAGGCACGTAATTGCCTCTCATGCACCCCGGTCCTGCCAGTCACCCCTGTCTTTCTTTGACACTCTTTTCCAGGGACAGTGGTGAGGATCTCCCCCAGGCAGGTAAGCACTGTGGATCTGTGTTCTGCATGATGTGACAGCAAGATCTATACATATCTATGGCACAAAGAATTAAAATCCCTTTCACTAGTTTACCATTATCTTGTTAGCAGAGGAGATTTTTAGAAATCTTTGAATAACAAGAACAGTTGATTCCTCTAAAGTGCGTAATATAGCTAGATTTCAAGAAAGCCTTTGACTTGTTTAGAAAATAGGAAACACTTCTTTACACAATGAAGTTCAGTTATACTCAGTCCAATTAGATGTTTTCAAATGTTGGCCTGTATTTAATTAATTCTGTTTCTGTCTCCTGAAATCACAGCCCCTCTCTGCAGTATAACGGTAGCCACACTTTGTTTTGTTGGTATCAGATGCTCTAACAGGTAATCTGTCACTTCCAGAACTGCGGGGATCACAGCAGTCCCAGGACAGCACAGAACATCACCAGGTACTGTGGCTATTGCATAAGGGTGGGGGAAAGGATCGAGGTCAGGGGTCAGGGGGTCAGGGCCAGTGCTCTTGTATAAAGAAGTGTGCCGATACTCTTTGGGTTTGAGATACTTCCGGAAAAATTTTAAACGGAAGATGGGGAGATAGCTTTGATGTAATGTCATCAAAACACTATCAATTACTGTATTAATTTGTGCTCTCCTGTCTCCAGTCTCTTTTAACTGTTTTATTTCAAAGACTCTTGGCACCTTTTAAATTCCCAGATGTTTTTATCTTCAGTGTAGAGGATGTTTGTTGTTGTGTCTGTAGAGGATGTTTGTTGTTGTGTCTCCATCAGATGTCTGCCCTGCGGATGGGACGCTTACTACGACCCCCAGACACAGCGCTGCTGTGTGAACAGGACGTCCCGGCAGGGGCAGGTTTACCACTCTGACCAGACCTGCTGCAATGGCATGATCACAAATACCACAGGTAAGAAGAAGCCCTGCTGTGCTCTGCTTTCCTGCTGTGCCCTGCTGTGCCCTGCTGTGCTCTGCTGCCCTGCTGTGCCCTGCTGTGCCCTGCTGTGCTCTGCTGCCCTGCTGTGCCCTGCTGCCCTGCTGTGACCTGCTGTGCTCTGCTGCCCTGCTGTGCTCTGCTTTCCTGTTGTGCTCTGCCATCCTGCTGTGACCTGCTGTGATCCACTGTGATCCACTGTGCTCTGCTGCCCTGCTGTGCCCTGCTGCCCTGCTGTGCCCTTTTGTGCTCTGCTTTCCTGCTGTGCTCTGCTGTGCCCTGTTGTGCCCTGTTGTGCCCTGCTGTGCTCTGCTGCCCTGCTGTGCCCTGCTGTGCCCTGCTGTGCTCCACTGTGCCCTGCTGTGCTCTGCTATACCCAGCTGTGCCCTGTTGTGCTCTGCTTCCCTGCTGTGCTCTGCTACCCTGCTGTATTCTGCTACCCTGCTGTGCCCAGCTGTGCTCTGCTGCCCTGCTGTGCTCCACTGTGCTCCACTGTGCCCTGCTGTTCCCTGCTGTGCTCTGCCACCCTGCTGTGCCCTGTTGTGCCCTGCTGTGCTCTTCCACCATGCTGTTCCCTGCTGTGCCCTGCTGTGATCCACTATGTCCTGTTGTGCCCTGCTGTGCCCTGTTGCCCTGCTGTGCTCTGCTGCCCTGCTGTGTCCTGTTGTGCTCTGCTGCCCTGCTGTGCCCTGCTGTGCCCTGCTGTGCCCTGCTGTGCTCTGCTGCCCTGCTGTAACCTGCTGCGATCCACTGTGCTCCACTGTGCCCTGTTGTGCTCTGCTGCCCTGCTGTGATCCACTGTGCCCTGTTGTGGTCTGCTTCCCTGCTGTGCTCTGCTACCTTGCTGTATTCTGTTACCCTGCTGTGCCCAGCTGTGCTCCGCCGGTCCTTGCTCTGCCTGAGAGGAGCTCAGTCTCACTCTACAACCTCTCTCTGGAACAGCTCTCTGCTGCAGGCAGACTGCGTCTTCCTGTGTAGTATCCGTCCTTCCAGTACAGCCAGGGCTCACAGCACACTGAGATGGCTTTCAACAAAATCTTTAAAGGAAATGTGGCTTCCTGTCACGAGAAATTGGAAAACGTGGTTTCGGGTCTTGTGTGAAGTAAACTGGGATGCATTGTGAATTTATAACTTTGAATAAGAAAGCTGTTTTGGAATAAAGCAGATATATTGTGAGACCAAAGCCAGGCCTCCTGTTAGAAACCCTGTAGACACTGTTTGAAAATTCAACAAACAAAAATTTCGCCCTTCCTTTTGGGGCACAATGAGACAGGCAGTCTACCTCTGGATACGTATTTCAATCCAATTATTTATTTTTAAATATTCAGCATCCTTGGACAACATTCTAGTGTAGGAATCTGTGAGAATCTTTTTTTTCGGTGGTTCATCCACTTAGGCACCACTAGGCTTCCAAGTTTATCAAATGCTAACTCACTTTCTGCACCTGCCCCATTGCCCCATCCTCTGTGGGTTCTTGCCCTTTTGCCCTGTTTCATGTTGGCTTAATCTCTGTGAATCCACAGGAACTGGTCTTGCAGGAGGAAGGTGCTGCAATTCAGTTGGTTACAACCCTAGCACTCACATCTGCTGTGCGGGAAATATTACAGAGAAAGAGCAAGGAGTTCCCTATCAGGTGAGCCATCAGTCCTCCCTCTGTAAAGACAGAAAAGTCACTGTAAGTGCAGGGAAAGCAAAAGCCTCAGATAACAGACAGCAGTGCTTGATAGGTCTGTTGGCAGTGCAAGTCTGCACACTCCTACATCAGTGTCTGGTGTGCCTGCTCATTGCTTCCTGGATGGATTTTGTATATTGAGATCCATTCCTGATATCTTTCAGCTCAGAGCTACCAGTTCTCCATGTCTGGCCTCGATACCTTGATGGCAATAAGTCCAGGAGAAAGAGATGACCAATTCTGTCTCAGTCTGTTATCCAACCAATCACGCGGGGAGAATCTCTTTATCTCGGCTCACTCTGCTGGTCTCCATCCCTCTCCTAGACTCCTGTCTGCTCCTGGATCTCATGCTCTATACTCCTGTGTGCTCCTGGATCTCCTTCTCTAGACACCAGTTTGCTCCGGGATCTCCTGCTCTAGACTCCTGTCTGCTCCTGAATCTCCAGCTCTAGACTCCTGTCTGCTCCTGGATCTCCTGCTCTAGACTCCAGTCTGCTCCTGGATCCCCTGCTCTAGACTCCAGTCTGCTCCTGGATCTCCTGCTCTAGACTCCTGTCTGCTCCTGGATCTCATGCTCTTGCCTTCATAGCATCATAGTCCCTTAGTGCAAAATACAAGTGTTCAGTTATTTAGTGTCAGTTATTTAATAAAAGACTCCAGTTGTGTTCTTGTGTCTGCTGCCAGATCCTCCTGAAACAATCTCTGGATTTTGTTCAGATGCTCATACATTTTTAACTTTTTGCTGAGAACATTCTTGACCTTTGGATGTGTAGCACATCTGTCTTTATCCAAAATTCCCGTAAACCCATGAGATCTCATCACCTCCCCACCTTCCTTCTGTCACTTTCTGTGGTTTTAACCATGATTTGTGTCTTTTATGAAGAATAATTTTCCATTTGTTTTCCAGCCTGGATTTCTTTACATGACAGTAATAATAATAATAATAATAATAATAATAATAATAATATCACTTTATTAACCCATTACAATTTCTTGCATTAGGAATTATCTTTTCACATACCCCAGCTTGCTCTCCATGAGACACACAGACAGGGAGAGAAGCTGGGGGTCAGAGCACAGGGTCAGCCATTGTACAGCGCCCCTGGAGCAGTTGGGGTTAAGGGCCTTGCTCAGGGGCCCAACAGAGTAGGAATCCTCTACCAGCTGCGGGATTTGAACCAGCAACCTTCCAGCCACAGGCACAGATCCTGAGCCACTCTTCCCAAATCAGCATATGAGGGATCGTGTCAATTGTAAATAACAAACTAGAAATAGATTTTATCCAAAATATATTGACTGACATTTGATGTCAAAGTATGTCAAAGTAGTGGTATTCAGAAGTTATTTATGTTTTTCATTTCATGCATTGTCATAAAACAAGCTTGTCTCAGAATCTCTGTTTTAAACAATATCTTTTGAAAGAATTGAAAGTGACAGCAATCCCCTTCTTTTGGGTATTTCTCATCTATTTTAAAAATTCTCAATATTTTCAAATATAAACATATGTGTTATATTAACATCCGTGTGCCTGTAGTTGGCTGGGGTTCTCTGACGCAGATCCCAGTAAGTTAACAAACCTTGGCAAAGCAGGCTAGGTCATTCACCTGCAGTTAGCAATAGTGAAGCACTGGGGGTTTATTACAGCAGGGCTGCTGTCCAGCCAGGGGAAGCACCAGGAAACATTAACGATCATGTAAACACATTGGGAAGCCTGACGCAGCAGGGAGCCGCTGGGCGCCTGAGGCTTGTGCGCTGCTTCCTGTGTGTGATGGCTGCCTGTGCTCTCTCAGTGCTGTGGAGGGGCTGCCTACAATGTCTTGGATCACGTCTGCTTAAACGGCACGCTGTACAAGGACAGGGGCCAGGAGCTCTCCAGCCACAGGCCCGTGGCTCTCCGGGACCCCTGCTACGCCGAGCAGCACTGCTGCAGACACCTGCCCTTCGATCCCGCTGTGAAGCTCTGCTGCAGCGGCCACAGGTACCCGCCGCCGCGCTGCCCGCGCTCTGCTCCACGGGGCCCACTTCGCCCGGGCAGACAGAGTGTTCTTCAGCGCTGCTCTTCTTCTCAGCACTGACCCAGACTGCCTCAGTTTGCTGTCCGGACAACTGGGGAGGTCCAGCAGCTCCGCTTCTGCGGATAGATGATGCACTTTGCACTGCATGGCAATATGATAAGGAAGGAAGTGGACCTGAAGCAGTTTTGCTAGTAGTTGCAGTTTCCATGATTTTAATATCCGTGTTTCTCAGGGCGTGGGAATCAGTTTCCGATCATATCGTCAGGAATAAAGACTTTGGAGTTGACTCTTACCCTAACCCTAACTCTCTGGGGTAAATATTAACAAACGCGACTGCTTCTGCATTCCTAGCCTCTGATGTCAGCTCCTGCAGCTCACTCTGCTCCCAGTCTGTGGTGCCGACAGCCTCAGACTGTTTCTTCTCAGCTGCTCGGAGCTCTTGTTCTTCCAGAAACACCAGGCTCTGAACACTTGTAGGACTTCCATGCTTCTTCCCGGATCCCAAATACATTTTTTTTCAAGGACTATCTTTCATCTCTCAGATCTTTGGCCTCAAAGTACAATATGCTAGTTATGTATTTAATCTCCTTCATTTTCTTTTCCCAGTTTTTGTGCTACGGAGGGGATCTGTCATGGCCAAGATGATCTTGTCCAACAATTTCTGTCTCTTCCTTTCTCCACCCCTTTCTTCCACAAGGGAAGGTGTCCTTTTTTCATATACTGTAGCTGCAGTCCTGACGTTAGCCTCTGCAGCGTGCCAGGGAGTGATGCACACAAGAATGCAGTTTTTCAGTAGCACTTGTCCGCCATCCTCAGCATTTTCTCTTTCTGTCCTCTTCCCTGGAGACACCCGAAGGTGCGGAGTGGCCGGGACCAGTCCTGCTGCGGGCGGCAGCTCATCGACGAGGCCCAGCAGCAGTGCTGCTCCTCCCTGGTCTACAGCAAGCGGCTGGGCTACTCCTGCTGTGGCCACCACTACTACCACCCCTCCCAGTACACCTGCTGCGACGGCGCCCTCTGGAGGCGCTATCACCCGGGACCCAAGCCCGCAGGTCCGTCTGGCCACGCCTTCCGCTTCCTGCTGCAGCAGGGCCCAAGTGAATTTCTCCAGCGAGCCTGGAGCACTTAGCAGACGGCCTGCTTGGGGAAACATCTCAAATGTCTTCTTTTCTGCTCTTGACACAAAACAGCATTTCTCCTGTTTTCTTTTCTCTATGCTATCGAAGCACTTTGGAAGTGCGTAGCGGAACTGGCTCAGCGAACCCTGGTACCCACTCTTTCAGGCTCCCTTCATGGGATACTGCCACAGCCTGGCCTGTGTCCAGCTCGCTGGCCAGGGAGGACCGGAGTGGCGGCAGTGTTTGCACCCTGTCCCTGGTCCCCGCGGGTCTCCGGAGCTCAGCAGTGAGATTAGGGACCCATTGTTGTAAAGTGGTATTCAGGAGTAATTTATGTTTTCATTTTGTGTATTGCTCTGTAACAGGCTCGTTACATCTCAAAATCTGTGGCCGTTGTAAGTGGTGTCCATTAGGTGGTGCTCTTCCCTCTGGTCCATATTTTCCAATCCATTTCTCCAGCAGAGCGACTGGGTTCTCTGTGCCGTAGGAGGCGCCATCCTTTAGATGAGATGCGAAACCACGGGTCTGACTTCCTTGGATGCTGTTCTTAAGAGTGGAACTGTTCACTCCTGTTTCCCAGTTTGAATCCCACTCGGGGCTGCAGTCCAGCTTCCCTCCATTCCCCCTGTAATTCAGCTGGTGAGGCAGGGACGTGATCATGCTGGTCTGCTCCCAGCTTGGGAAGAAAGCTGGCTCGGTTTTGGAGCGCTGGCCTGTCACTCGGGGCCAGGTCTTTGTGTGGGTCCCGCTGGTCCATTGCTGTCCGCGTCCCTGACCGGACAGCCCCAGTAACAGCACCAGCCTGGCCAGGCAACAGAAGTGACAGGAGCCCTCACTGCAGCCCCCAGCTCTGCCTGTCTGCCACACTGGCCCAGCAGCTTCCTGTGTGTTTCTCTCCTCATCACCTCCTGCCTCCAGCCTCTGCGTTTTGTTCCTTAGGGCATCGCTGCCGCCTGACTTCGCCAGCTGGCCTGGGAGACTCCGCGATGTGCAGTAATCAAACAGGTACCCTCCTCCTTCGGCGCTGACTGTGATGTCTCGTTACCAGGCCCGTCTGTGGTCTGGCAGGCTCTGGCACAAGCTTGTTCTGTCACATTGTTTCTGGTAAACGAGACCTGCTAGTGAGGACAGTAGGACAGTAGACACTGGCTGCAGAAATTCTCTGCAATTTCAAAGTAATGGAAACAACAAATATTCCTATTTCTTCCTGTAATGACATTAGAACTGGAGTTTCTCATATATTACTGAAGATGTAAAAACTACAAAGAGTGACATTTAAATATTGCAGTCAGTTTTAAAAATATGGATTCCGTTAGGACGGACATTGCATGCGTTTGTGTTAATGATAAAGTAAGAGATGGCCTGTGTTGGGCCTGTCAGGGGCTGCCGTTCCCAGCAGGCTGGGCTGCAGCAGTAAAAGCCTCCTGTCTGTTTCAGTGCTCTTTGGAGAGGTCGAAAGCCTGAGCCTGCACGGAGGCGAGCGTACCTACCTGCTGAGGATCGTCCTGGAGCTGCCCAGAGGCGAGATGAGAGGCCACATGCAGCTGCTGGACCGCTGCCCCTGCCCCCTGCTGGCTGTGGGTAGGACCTACGTGCTGTGCTTCCACAGGACACACATTGAGCACCTCCTGCTTGAGAAGGCCATCGTTTCTGATCTCAGCCAAGTGGGGGCCCCCCTGAGGCCCCTGGTCACCAAGGCCTTGAGGCGCAGTCACGCGGGACCCCCCTGTAGGCTTAGAGATCAAGGAGATCTTTAAAGCAACAGCTGGTTTAATAAGCAAAATACAGTACTTGATTATTTAAGCTAAGTAATTTGAATGTGAATTTTGTGAATGAATGTACTGTAAGTTTTCTCAGAATTGTCATATATATATTCAAATGTATACCCTAGTTTTTGGTTTTGTATTTTGGGGGGAAAATATCTTTCATTATAGAGCTCAATTATAGAACTAGACTGAAACAATATCTATTAATACACATTTTATAAAATGGGATATGTGGAAAACATAAATACAAGTTTTCTTTGTTTTGTATTGTACAAATTATAAGCTTTTCTAACATTATTTTCATGACAACATTTAAAAAGTGTGGATCTCTGTATTTTCGTTCAGAAAAGCATGTGGGTTTCCCAGTTTGGGATTTGCCCTAGTCTGCGGTGGCAGGCAGACAAAATAAAGAGGCTTGCTGCCGCAGTCGGGTGTGTTGAGCTTGAGAGCACTGCTCTCCCCGGGCAGCCAGGGGCTTGCTGTCGCAGTCTTGCACATTTAGAAACGTGCTGAGCAGAGGATCTGAGCTCGCCATTACCTGAAGGTGCTTCCCAGGGCAAATTTTTCCAGACCCAGAAAATTGATTTTCCTGTCCTGAATATGCATCCTTGTAATTTCTACCAGTGTCCACAGGTCCATTTTAAACTACGTAAAGTGTAACAGACCTCTGGGGATGACTTTATCAATATCTGTCCCAATTTGGAATTTATCCATCTTTATTCAGTACTACTGTAGAGGTTCAGTTCCCTGGGCCTGTACACTCATGACAATACAGAATGTTGAAAACTCATCCAATCTGTGTGGATTCAGATCTCCCGTGGACACAAGGGAACAGCGACAGGCTGTTGCTGCGTCCTCTGGCCCAGTGCCAGGCAGTGCTGGTCCGGCGTGAGGTGTGGGAGAACGAGGGAGAGATTCCTGCTGCAGCACGCTGGCAGTGGCTCTCTGAAGACCGGTTAGTTGGTCCTGGCTTAACTAGCAGAGTTTGTGCACATTGACTGCGGGTCCAAGCAAGTCACACTCTTTTTAGTTCCCGATGTAGCGCTAGTCCTGAATCCTGAGATTCAGCTGTCCACAGTTCCGACTGTAGTTCACTTGTTGATCAGGTGAGCGTTCGCGGTGGGTTCACGAGGCTTGCTGCTGGGCTAACCTCGGGTGGATCCTCTGTTCTCAACTCTTAGAACAAAGGAAAGTCCTGGCACTCGGACACACTGGCCGTCACGTGATTGTCCGAGATGAGTCTGAGAAAGTCCTGGAGGGAAGCATTCTGGGCCCTGTGCTGCCTGTTTTATCTGGAGGAACTTCGGTCGTTCATTGGTTGAATGTTCCGCGGGCATTCGAGACCCACGTGGGGTTACCCTGCCCTACCAAGTCCTGATTGGCTGACGAGGTGGAGGATGAGTAACCATGCACTCTGACATTAGGGTTGTAAACCCTAGGATGAGACTCTCCCTTGGAATCTCCCAGACAGTAAGGCGCCAGAGATGACCATTCATTAGGGTGGCTGGACAATCTCAGCCTTGGGAGTTGTTCCTTATTAGGAAACTCTATTAGATAGAAAAACACCTCAAATCTGAGCCAAATGGAATGGCCTCTCTGTGTCCAGCACCACTAAGATGAGGGAGAGAGAGACTGGCAAGGGAGCAGCAAACAGAATTCCTGTATTATTAATAAGCCTTGCCGCTACACAGGGAACAACACAAACAGAAGTCAAGGATGGGAGCAAAGACACAGAAAGGAAGGAGTTTTGATCCATCACCAGTCTGTGAGACCTGCGCCCTTGTGCTGGGTGGTATGCTGTGTGAGGGCTGAGTGTGACACACAACGAGCGGCCAGACAAAGAGGAATGGACAGCCCTTCCTCACAGATATGAGCCATCGGAAAAACAAACCCCTGAAGACAGCAATGTGGTGCAGAGGCCAGCTTCTGTTTTTCTCTCAGGCAAAACAAGAATTCTGAAATGAGCCTGAACATTAAAAAATAATTAAATTTCAAGCACAACACACATTCCATTCCATGCTCAGATCTAACAGATGTACAGTCATGATGATTGTGTCCCAGTCCTAGAAGATGAAAACTCCTGCAATCTGCCCCCGTAAAAAACAAAACAAACTGAGCTACAGAACCAGGAATTCTCCAGCTTGCCAGAGGGAGAGATGTACAGTATCTGCAGAAGGGTTAGACAGAGGGACTCTGTGCAGTGGTTGTAAACATGCACAGCCAGCTCTGAGGATGACGTGACTGCGATTGGCTGACTGGGGAACAAGCATAACTTTGCTTTTCCTGCCCTCCCACCCACAGCGGAGTGTGCTCTGATAGCATCTGGCCCAGGAGACCTGCACACTCGCTGTAACTGGTTAAAATCCCAGGACTGGGGAATTTATTTTAAAGAGTACATCACGCCACTGAATATATCAGAACAAACATCAGTTTTCCAAAAACACCAGAGAGAGTGCTTTTTAAAAACATAGAATCTTTTGGAAACTAAAAAACTTTCCATAGTCCTCTGATGAGATCCTGCTGCTCATGTTGACTGTTTTTTCCGACTCAGGAGAAAATTTCAGCTTTTCACAATTCTCCTGTGCCCTTCAATCCAGTCCCCTGGCAGAAATTCGGCAGAGGGGAGAGCAGGCAGCATGCGTCTTGAGGCTGAGACACAGGCCCGAGCATTTGCCTGGGAGATTGCAGGCGTTAAGCATGGTCAAAGGTGTCTTCAGCTGCAGGGCTCTCGATGCTGGTCTGCTATCTGCCACAGGTGCAGCCTGGAAGTGTGACAGAAGGGTGATGAAGTCACTGTTGAGAGTCCTCCTCTGTCGCCACATCCTGCTTGAGTCTCTTTTTGTTGTTTGTCTTTTGTCATGATTTCAGACCTCATGGGCTCTGGACACAGACTTTCCTTGTTTTCTGAGTTTCCTCTCTCAGGTTGCCAACAGAGCGGCAGCGAGGACACAGAATCGTGTTGTCCCTCAGTTTGATTGCCGACTCTGACCCTGTTATGTTAATTCACAGGCAACTTTCTAAATGACTTTTTGGAGGCTGTGAACATGTCTGGAGTTTTTTCCAAAGGTACTGTAAATGTGAAATTGGCACACCGATATGTTGAAAAGTGGTTTGGGCTTCTTGACAGGTACTGCGACTGTAGTTCTGTAGGCCTGCAGTCCTCTTCTGTAGCATGGACCCCATGTGCACATGTCTGCAGGGGACAAGGGAGCGAGTTCAGGGAGAGAGTCTTTGAAAAACATTTCACAATCCTTCCAGCTTGTTCTCTCCAAACTGCAAACAGTGGAAAATAGGGGGGAATCCTGACCGCAGTGAGCCTGAATCAGAAGGAAGAAGGGACTGGGAATAAAGGGGGTTTTCTTCCTCTCCAGCTTTCTCAGTAATTCAGCATCTGTGCTGGAATCTGCCCCACAAACACTATGTGACCGTTTTGAGATGCACTACTGACTCGACAGCTGCCGAGCTGCTGTCTTAGTCTAATGTCGCCTACCCCACCAGAAAGAAACCATGCACACACACTGCGGCCTTGCATTTGCCCCAGCCTTCAGTCCTGGTGCTGCACTGGGCACCAGTGCTCAGGAACTCAGCAGTGTGAGGTGGCCAGTACCTGGGTGGGAGAATCCTGGACAAACTCAGGTTGTTGCTGGAAGAGGTGTTAATGGGGCCAGCAGGGGGCGCTCAGCCTGCAGTCTGTGTGGGTCCTAATGCCCCAGTATAGTGACGGGACACTATACTGTAAAAAGGCGCCGTCGTTCGGATGAGACATAAAAACTGAGGTCCATTAAAAGTCCCAGGGCGTTTCTCAAGAAGAGTAGGGGTGTGACCTCAGCATCCTGGCCACATTTCCCCCTGGCCTTTACCAATCATGGCCTCCTAATAATCCCCATCTCTGAACTGGCTTCATTACTCTACTCTCCTCCCCACTGAGAGGTGGTGTGTGGGGAGTGTTCTGGTGCACTATGGCTGCCGTCGCATCATCCAGGTGGGGCTGCACACTAGTGGTGGTGGAGGGGATCTCCATTACCTGTAAAGTGCTTTGAGTGGAGTGTCCATAAAAGCGCTATATAATTGTAAGGAATTACTATTATTATTATTATTATTCCAAACATGGAAAATTCATTTGACAATATTGTTTTATAACCTTCACCAATAAAAAGCAAAAACACATGTATACAAGTAGAGAAAATCGATGGATTCTGCTGCTGCCCTCAGTTGCATTGCTAGTAATCGGAGCTGGCCCAATGTGCTCTTGAGAGCATCTGCAGCTCCTTTCTTTCTCCTCTTGAATCTGGAAATTACGTTGATGAGTTTTGTCTTTGTCTCATCTATTGACTAAACTTCCAAAATCCCCCTGGAACGTCCTTGCATTTCCAGGCAAATTCTGAAGCGCCCAGCCTGGAATATTAACAGCGACAGCAAAGCACAGAAAGTCTTTGCATAACTTTTGACTTTCTTTTTCCGAGAGCCCGAGCTGATCCGTACAGCACAGATGAGGTCGAAACCAAAAAAAGCTTGTTGTCAGTTGCTAGAAAAACTGAGATGCGTATTACAGTTATTCTTCAAATTTTCCACGTATCTGGGTCATATGCAGATACATAAGCTTTCTCCTCACATGATTTGGATTAGGGGGACCAACATCCATTACACACAAAGTCCGTTAGACTTTGCAATTGTAACAGTGAAGTACTAAACAGATAAATCAATTAAATGAAAATAAATTTCCTGGACTGAGTCCAGTGTGTGATGCTGTTTGTCCGCTCAGTTCCAAGAAGCAGCCGCTGCTGACAACCAGCAATTTGGTCTGTTCTCCTCCCTGTGTCTCATGGGAATAGCTCCTGTTGCAGTAGGTGCTGCTCACAAATGTCAATACAGCCGAAGCTGTGTGTCTTAATGGCACTTGCATGGCTGGATTCTGTTTGACACATCAGTACTGCCTTGAAATGGGTCTAATAAACCTTTTCATACTTCATTTTCCCATTGCAAAATGGTGGTGGTTCTCATGGTGTCAGGTTCAGACCTGTGTCCAAGGCTAAACTTGCCTTGTGTGTGTCCTGTGTGTGTAATAATGCAGGGACAGATCATTCAGACAGAAATTGGACTATATTCTGAAAAAAACCCCACAAAAATGCATGGATAGAAATTCTCTGGCTCTTGGGCCATCAGAGCTGGCTATTTTCCAGCTCTGCGTGGGAGGAGTGGTGTGATAAAAGCCCCTGTGCTCCTCCTGGCTGCTGTCAGCACCACTGTGCAAATGGACAGCTCCCTGTGCCAGAGTTCACACACAGGGCCGACTGTCAGACACTGCTTCCTGCTGCAGGCATGTGGAACCGCAGCACCACTGCTGGGCTCACTCACAGCAAACAGCCAGGGGGGCGTGTCCCGGCGTCAGCCCAGCCGAGCGACAGCGCTGCGAGGGACACCCACCGCTGACCCGTTTCCTTCTCAAGAACCTCCCACCAGCTGTGACAGCGTGGGCACGCGAGGTACAGAAAACCAGTCACACGCAACCTCCCTCGGTTTCGTCTGCAGCTCTCTTGGGATCCCAGTCGGCACTGCCTTGGCTCATCGCTGAGCTGTCGCTATGGCTCCATGGGGCTTCTCGATATTTTAGTGTTTTGTCTGTCAAGCGACACAACAGACTCCTGTTTGTGCTCTAACACATTCCTTTCTTTCCTGTGCTGCTGAACACAGCTCTCTTTAGGCTTCGTTCCGTGGGCTGTAGCTTTATCTTTGGGACCTGGTTCACAGGTTGATGTTAAAAGTCCATCTTGATGCTGTATGTGTCCCACTGGCGATTTACTACCGGGGGAAAAACAACTGAGCTCTTGACCTGTGACACAAAGACTGGTCTTGGGCACATGCAGTCAGCTTAGCAGCGAGAAGCTGCACAGGATGTGTGTTTATTTTAATATGAATCATTAATCATTTTAAAAACTGCTGCTTCAGAAAAGGTCCCTGCTCTGTCCAGGCTGTGTGGAGTGGCTGGTCCTGCTGCCCGTCCTACCCCTCTGCAGTCCCCGCTGTGACCCCCCTGTGGTGGAGCATCTGCAGTGGAAAAGGCGACTGTGAGGAGTTTGAGAGCTCAGATCGGGGTCCCTGCCTCTGCACTGGAGGAGGAGGGGCAGTAGCTGTGCAGGAGGGTAAGAGACACAGAGAGGAGGAAGCAGCTGTGCTTTCTGAGCCCCACACCCTCCTCTTGGACATCAAACACTGGGCGTCGCGGCCTTGTGGTGGGAGCGCAGCTCGGAGAGGTCGCGTGAGCGAGAGGCCTCCGCGCGCTGTGCTGGTAAACAGGCTAATCAGCAGAGAGCATCTTTAATTAGTCATCTTGTTCAAAGTGCCAGTCTCCTTCAGATCTTCAAAGCTGCCCTTTGTGCTTCTCTCTCCTCACCTTCAGCCATCTGTCTCTGGCTCACAGAGCCCCCTGGTGGCCACATGCGCACAGGACAGCCAGAAATCTTTTTCTTCCTTCAGTCTCCTCCTCCTCAGTCTCTCTTCTTCAGGGAGGCATGCTTGAGGAGTATCAACAGGTCAATAAGCGAAACCTCTCACTTTGATCACAGCCTGTGCTGAGCTGTGCTCTTCCACACAGTGCAGTTGGCGGTGGGCGCTGACCCCTCTGCGTCAGGCGACGACGGAGCATGAAAGATTAAAGCCTCCAGCTCTGACCCCGAGAGCAGCGGCCCCTCTCTCTCACACACCTGCGGCGAACAGAGGCCACCGCCCGCCTCTGTGGAAGACAGAGCTGCTTTCATGTTGCAAGGCTGTCTGGGAATTCTGTTCGCTTCCAGCTTCAAACACGGATTCGCAAAATGTGTTCAAAGACGCAGGGAGGGAGAGGTATATATGGAAGAGAGAATCAGGAGTGATAGGAGCGGGCAGATCGATCCAGACCCTCCTGTGTTCAACAAGACTGTCTACACCGGTGTGACTTTGGGGAGCCGGCTCCTGTCCCTCAGATGACCAGCAGTGGTCTTCTCGGTCCCGAGGCCAGGCCTGTCAGGACAGCAGCTCTGCTCCAGGTCTGCTCCGTGCGTGAGCTCAACAAGGGGACAATACTGGGCACCACTGCTCTCTTGTGTGTCCTTGCTGGTGGTCCGAGTGCAGCTGCACAGCAGAGCCCTGTGGGGAGCTGGTTAGCAGTAGAGCTGATCTTTCTGAAGTGTGGGCGCATGTCTGAGAGCTGTCTGGCTGACGGGATCACACTCAGGATAACAGACACAGAGGCCCCTCTCTCTCCTGTAGAGATCTCTGCACGGTGTCAAAGGAAAGCAGTCATCTCAGAATAATCGACACTGTGGGGAAAGTGATCACCGTGCACCCACTCCTCCCCGCCCCCCCACATTAAAGACAGGCACATGAAACAGACCCTGGCAGCAGCTCTGACTCACACCACTCGTGTGGAATATTCATTTCCCTTTCTCCCAGGCACAAGAAGAGGACACCGCCAGACGGTCAGCTTTCCGCCTTGTTAATATTTATCCCCGGTCTGGAGACGTGCAGGCGGTCTCTTGGGTACGAGGCCTCCGCCGGCCAGCGCCGGGGTCTCCACGGCAACAGTGGGGTCAGGGTCGTTGACCTCTCCCTGACCCTGGAGCACCCCAGGCCGGCTGACTGTCAGAGGAGCACAATCACGGCAAGCAGGGAAGAGGATGAGCGCGCTGTGAGCTCGTTAGAGTCTGACACCACACACGTCTGGCAGGTCCGGGCAGCGTGAACACCGTGGGCTTTGTCCTTACAGTGTATCACTCATTCGCCTTCAGAGCAGCAGTGGAGAGAGACTCGGCAGGCTGGGGCTGGAGGTCCGTTACACAGCCCAGCTCTGCTGGTCGCTACTGCTGAACCAAGGGGAAGGAAACGTGTGTTTTGCTGTGATGTGTTTGGCTGTTATGTAGGAGTAGGAATGCTTTTCAATTAATTTCCCAAAAATATGATAATGTAGGAAACGGCTCATCAAATCGCTGGCACACAGGGTGGATGTGGTTTTGAACATTAAACAGCAGATCTGTGTGAACCCTCCTTCCTGACCCTGTCCCAGAGGGGGGGAATCTGAGCCACTGTGTCAGGGGAGAAGGAAATGTGCTGCAGCTTCCTGCTGGGGACCCAAGTCAGACACTGGGTGTGTCCGTCTGTCAGGCCCAGCAGCAGGGGCTTCTACAGCCACTCCAGTGTGCGACACCTGCGGTAGAGTGTGTTACAGCATGTTAGAGTCTGTTAGTGGGCGTTAGAGTGTATTAGTGTGCATTAGAGTGTATTAGTGTGTGTTAGTGTGTGTTAGAGTGTGTTAGTGTGTGTTCGTGTGCATTAGTGCGTGTTAGTGTGAATTAGAGTGTGTTAGTGTGCGTTAGTGTGCGTCAGTACACTGCGCCTTGGCAGTCTAATCTGTCCGCTGTGATGTCATTTTCACTGAAATGCTGGAATAATCAAAGTGCTCCCCCAGACCTCCCTTCCTCCTCTCCCTCCAGCTCTGTGAGACTGCTCCTCTCCCGTGCTCTTCCCTTCAGGGAACTCGACCTGGTGCCCTCGGGTTGATTTATCTCTCCAACACTGTCTTTGGAAAGGAAGCGCAGGTCGGTGTAACAGTTTCTTGAGCTTCTGTCTGGCCTTTGTTTTGGCTCACAGCCAGTTCACTGGTCGGTGCTGCAAGTCTGGAATGAAATGTCGCTGAGTCTGATTTGCTGTTCCCACCAGTCTGGTTAATGCAGTCAGGTAGGAAATGCACACTTCCCTCCACACCCCCTGCTGTGCACTGTGCCCAGCACGGTGAGACACAGGACTGTCCAGCACGGTGAGACACAGGACTGTCCAGCAGTTTGAGACACAAGACTGTCCAGCAGGTTGAGACGCAGACTGTCCAGAGGTCTGAGGCCCAGGACTGTCCAGCAGTCTGAGTCCCAGAGTGTCCAGTGGTC
The DNA here is from genome assembly GCF_055471065.1 of Atractosteus spatula. NCBI lineage: Eukaryota > Metazoa > Chordata > Actinopteri > Semionotiformes > Lepisosteidae > Atractosteus > Atractosteus spatula. The sequence goes on from NC_142708.1 coordinate 76,633,084, forward strand.
TGAGACACAGGACTGTCCAGCAGGTTGAGACCAGGACTGTCCAGTGGTCTTAGACACAGGACTGTCCAGCGGTTTGAGACCCAGACTGTCCAGCGGTCTGAGACACAGAACTGTCCAGCAGGTTGAGACCAGGACTGTCCAGCGGTCTGAGACACAGGACTGTCCAGCAGGTTGAGACCAGGACTGTCCAGCGGTCTGAGACACAGGACTGTCCAGTGGTCTGAGACCAGGACTGTCCAGCGGTCTGAGACCAGGGTCCTTCGTTGCCAGTCTGGTGATTCCAGCGGGTTTCCCTGATGAAGCCCTGAGGGCCAGCAGCTCTGAGTGCTGCAGTGCTCCCAGTGAGCTCCAGTCAGGGGGCTGTGATTCCCAGGGCCAAGAGCAGGGACCCAGTCCAGTCAAACAGAGACCTGTCCTCAGCGCCGTCAGTGTCAGTGAAGGCCGGTGTTAGTGTCTTGAGTGGGGCCAAAGACACGGGTCAGAACCAAACTGAACAGGGCAAATCCAGCACATCTGGACCGGAACCCAGGGCAGAGGTGAAGAGCAGCAGCACCAGCCTCTCAGGCCAGGAGGGAAACAGATATTTTAGTGTTCCTCCTGGGCTGAAATTCCTCTCTTGGCAAGATGTTTTACAATCGCTACGTCGACCCGGATCACACTTGCATCAGAGTGAAGCAGCAGCTGGCGAAACCACAGATAAGAGCAGGAACGGAGCCCGCAAAGCTCGCTCGTCCACCTCCGCGGACCAGGTAGCCTTGCTGCCCGGAGTTTCCCCGTGTGGCTTCGATTTAACACTCAGAGAGCAACATGCTGTTTAAAAATAAAAACCCTGAGTCCTAAATTTAACGGATAAACTCATTACTTAATTGGCAAGACGCGCGCACACGACGAACATTTGTCCTTTGATCGTTCCTCTTCATCTCGACGGCCGCACCTGGTCCCGGCTTCTGAAGAAGGAAACATCAAAAGAGATGACCGTGCGGAGCAAGTCAGGAGTGAGACAGCCCAGCCCCCCCCTCGCCGCCCCCCTCACCTCGCGTGCCCATATTTGGCAGGACACGGGCTCAGCCGCTCGCGGCAGCCGTCAGGAACAGCCGCGGCTCCGAGCGGCGCGCGGGCTTTCTGGAGCGCTCCTGGGGACCCCCGGTTCGGAGGAGCAGAGGGGCTCCACCCTATTTCTGCGCTGGTGAGTTTCCTTGGCTGGGTTCACTGGTTTTGCCATTTCGCTCCTGTCTCTTAAAGGTGGCCGCGAGAGTCTCACGCCAGGCAGTGTTTGCGTCGGCGTCGGGTCCAGCAGCGTGCGGTCACCGGGGACCCCTCAGTCTCAGCTGAGGAAAGGCGCCCGCTGTCTCGGCGTGTTGAACGAGAAGGGCGTCCGCTTGATCTAAGGGAGCGCATGATAGGTGAAGAAATGTAATTTTATTATTGTGAAACTTTCCGATAGCTAATATTATTTCAGAACTAAAAATTCTCTGAGACGATAGTCTTGCTCATTTTACCGTGAATACATGGGTTTTTTTATCATTAAAGAGTTCGATAGTAAACTTAATTGACTTTTCAGGCTTCCTCGCTTATTTTCTGCGTGTGTCGGGCTCGCTATTACACCGGAAAATGGAGACAGAAGAGCGAGCACACCTGCTCAATACGACACGACATCCGCTTAATTTCGTTCTTTTCAGAATCATGTACTTCTCTTACAGTGAAATACCCGCATCGCTCCTCTTTCAGCACCGCCTATCGATCTTAGCTGCTGGACAGAGCCCTGTGATTCAGGGGCAGGTCTCCCGATGTGTACACGCGTGCATGGCCGGGAATCGGATTGCAGTGTTCAAACACGTGTGTTTAATTTAAACAGGGGGATCCCCCAGGCTGGCCAGGGCAGCTGGGAGATCCCCGCGAGCAGGTGTGGTGTGTTCCCCTTGCCTCTGTGCCAGAGTGGCGAAACGCGCGGTTGCTTGGCGAGGCCTTTGTGAGGCTGGAGGGGCCCCAGGGCCCCAGGACCCCGGCGCACTCTGATCAATCAATCACCTTTGCAGTTACAGTGCAGCTGAAAGAGCTGGCGAAAGTGGAAGTCCACTGTTCACTACGGCCTCTCCAGGTGGCACAGACACCTCTGTCAGCTGCCAGAGTCCGCGAGACGGCTCCAGCTGCCCAGGACAGCGGCAGCACAGGTAGCAGGAGTCCTCCTGCTGGGGCAGTGGGAAGGCAGCCCAGCACGCCTGGGCAGGGAGAGGAGAGGCCGTGGGGTCACAGAGCGGGGCCGGAAGACCAGCTCCAGATATGGCACGACTGAACGATCCCGGGAAAGGCCAGTAAATGATAAGATCAGAGACATCAGGATGAATTATGATCACACCACTCTGGAAGAGGCGCTCAGTTAAAACTGTTGTGCATCTATTTCTATGGAAACAGCCAGCCTCCTCCCCCCTTGCTGGCTTTGATTGTGTCGCGGCGCCTGCTTCAGTAATTCCAGTTTCTCTCACAGGTTCTTCACGGGAGCGAGGGAGACCAGGGCCAGCGCTCCGGGGAAGAGGGGTTACAGACACAGCCTGCTGAAGGGCTCAGGGCGAAAAGCCACTGCGTGCTCGCCCCTTGTACCTGGACCAAGACAACCCACTCAGGGATCAGAGAGAACTGTTGAGTGAACCACAGCAGCCTCTGCAGCAGCAGTGTGTTACTATTCAATCTCCTAATTCTGTTCTGTCCCACAGGGACCTTTCCAAAATAGTCCATATCCCTTATTGAATCCCACACTGCACCACGACCGCCAGGCCTTAGTCATCCCGAGACACAGGCCACTCGTGAGGGTTCCCTCCTGCAGCCCCGGATCAGGATCAGGATGATCCAGAGCAATTTCCTGTCCCAATGAAAACAGCAGCAGGACTGTATTGACGTCCCAATGCAGTGTGGCTGCTGGCTCGGCTGCCCCACTTGTTATTGCACACTTTCGACTGGAGGACATTTGACCTGTTGACCTCAGATTCTCCCGGGACGGGTCAAGAGATTAAACTCAATTAGTGGTGAAGATACAGTACTGGGCTTTTTCTGGCCTGGTCATCAACAGAAACTGTTTCTCTAAGCTAATTCTGCTTGAGGAATGGGCGTCTGTAAGAAGAGTTTGGATTGCAGGCCAGGGCTTCAGGAAAACAACACAGCTCTCCGTGACTCCACATTAACAAAGAAGTCAGAGTGCTGACAGAGTTTCTCTTGTAATAAGACCTGAATTTAGGACTTCCTGCAAAAACTCTGGCTCAGTCTGTGTACAGTATGCTCAGTGACAGAGATGATACATGCCTGCGTATCTGTTTAGTCCTCAAATCTGAGAGTTTGTTCCTCTGAAGGAGACATCTGAGGAAGGACCAGAGTTCAGAGAGAGCTGCAGTGTTTCTCTCCCTGTCTCCCGGACTGCCATGGGTCCCCTGCAGGACTAATTGACTTCATGGCTGGAGAGGTGGCCGCCCTGCACTGGAGTCCCTGCTTCTGTTCTGCTGTGGCGGCCCGGCTGTGTGAGACAGAAACGGCCACGGAGAGAGACGAGGACACGAGGACCAGTCCCCTCCGGCTTGTGCACAGCGCTGGTGAAGCACAGCATTAGACTGCCAGGGAGCTTTGCCTTGAATGTCTGATTTTTCCTCCTTCTGTCCCCCAACTCAGTGCAGTAAACCCCTAACGTCCTCAACAGTTTGAGATTCACTTGTCCAGACTGCAAGTCAGGAGAGGGTATAGTGCCGAAGATGGTTAATTCACTTGCTCAGCAAGGGACAGAGATTTATCTTGTCAGATAATTGCCTTTAATTGCAAAGAGGCTCAGAGTAATTGAGTAAATCAGTGGCTAATTGAGTAAGTTGAGAATGGACAGATTGACATTAGCAAGAGTCTTAGGCTGCTTGGCGGACTTATTTGCAAATCTAAAGCCACAGACTGTGCCTTTTGTGTGTGCTGCCACCTGACAGTGGGCTGCTTTCCCACAACCTCAGCTGTACTGAATTGCCCGATAATAAACCCTCAGCACGTGTTGGCAATTACTTTTTAAACAAAGCAGGTTGCCTTTCTCTTTAACTGAAACACCACTTTAAATTGCTGAAATTGAAAATCTTCCCCTTTCCCACAAGTTTAAGCAGTGCTTTTGCAGCTCATGTTACTCAGGAGAGTGCCCCCGTGAGGCGGGGCCGATATCCCCGCGCGCGAGGATGGCGAGGAGGGGCGACGAGGGCTGCCGCGCCGCGCTGCGCCTGAACGAGGACAATGCCCGCTTCGGCCTCCTGGCGGCGCTCATCCTGCTGTACCTGCTGGGCGGCGCGGCCGTGTTCTCTGCGCTGGAGCAGCCGGCCGAGCTGCGCGCCCGCCGCCTCTGGAGGGAGCGGCTCCACGGCTTCACGCAGGCGCACAACGTCAGTGCGGCCGCCCTGCGCGCGCTGCTCCGCCACTACGAGGAGGCCAACGCCGCGGGCATCCGCGTGGACCGCCTGCGGCCGCGATGGGACTTCCCCGGCGCCTTCTACTTCGTGGGCACGGTGGTCTCCACCATCGGTGAGTCTCGGCAGAGTCTGTCCAGTCTCCGACAGGGTCCCTGTGCTCAGCACATGGACACCAGCCAGAGGACACCGGCGGAAACCATGTCCAGGTGCACTTAAAACCCAGAACAGGCCCTTCTTTACACAGAGACTGGTGGGAGTGTGGAACAAGCTATTCAATGAGGAAGGTGAAGCTGATACCCACTGGGGTATGAGGGCAGAGCGGTGGCACTGTGGCTTGAAGGTTGCTGGTTCAAATCCTGCAGACGCCAGAGGAATCCTACTCTGTTGGGCCCCTGAGCAAGGCCCTTACCCCCAGCTGCTTCAGAGGTGCTATACAATGGCTGACCTTGTGCTGTGACCCCAGCCTTCTCTCCCTGTGTGTGTGTCTCATGGAGAGCAAGCTGGGGTATGCGAAAAGATGAATTCCTAATGCAAGAAATTGTATATGGCCAATAAAATGATCTTATCTTATACCCTGGCTTCTTTCAAGAAACAGCTGGAGCAGATCCTGGGATCAATTAACTACAAACCTCCAAATGGCTGGATGGGCCAGTTGCCCTGCTCGTGTTTGTAACTGTAATTATATTCTTAGAAGCACGTCTTCTACGATTGCCAAGTTAAACATCAATATTGAATTTGAAGGCAAAACCACAGTCAAGGATCGACAGCACTGAAACCGTGCTGGAAGCCAAGATTAATTTCTGGCTAATGAGAGCTCTATTGCTGCCTCATACAGAGGGGAGGGGTTTGCACAGTGTATTGTTTTCAGGAAGTGATCTGAGGTCCATTTTCATGTGGAGGGATATAACCTAGCAGGCAGAACTGTTGATTGTGAGCCATGTGGTTTTAGCGTTAAAGCACCAGTAAAGGGGTCTTTATGGTTTCTCATTTGCTTTCCATCTGGTTAGAGGATTATTGTGAAGAGGAGTGTGGGTTGAGCTCTGAGGCCCAGACGACATGTATTCAAGCTTGAACTGGGTTGGCTCGGTTCTGTTACAGTTCTGTACAACAGGGATTCCCCAAGCAGTGGTGCACAGCTGGCTGTAGAGCTGGGTGAGTTAGCTGGCAGTCAGGGCAACAGCGGCTCTGTGACTGGACACTGCACTCCTGCGGTCAGCGCTCACTCCCTTGGCCAGGGCTGAAAACATACAGCAATAATATTCCAACACAGGTCGGTTTGTTTTCTTCGAGGGAAAATGTCTGTCTTGATTTTCGGCAGGATGCGCCTGAGCTCCTGTCAGCAGAAGGTGAGCCAATAAATTCTGGGCCTCAGCCCAAAAGCAACAGAACAATGAGAGTAATGAGAGATTTGCTCCAGGACCCTGGAGATGAAAGGCTGTGGTGTGAAATAGTGCTCGCGCATTACCTTTGCCTGATCTGTCACTGACAGCAGCGGAGGCAGGTGTGAGGCCCTGGGGCTGCGGGCCAGGGCTTGGGCTGCCTGTCATGCCTGCGCAGGAAGCGTGTGGGAAGGAAGCCCAGCCAGTGAGACAGGGTCTGGTTGGGCGAAGGAGCAAAGCACAGGGAAAGGAGCTCGCATCCTGGGTGGAAGCAGTGGGATTGAGCACGTGGGGGAGCTGTTGAACCCACAGCTTGATCCGGTGTGTGCGGAAGCTGCACTCTGGGATTCTACACTGTAGGCCAAGAAAGAAGCAGGTGCAGACAGCTGGGGCACAGCTGTTGCGTAAGAACAGAAGAAGGAACATAAGAGAGGGTAGAGAGGAGAGGAGGCCATTCAGATCATCTAGCCTGTTGGGAATCTGGTAGCTTAAAATAAGATAAGATCACTTTATTGGCCATATACAATTTCTTGCATTAGGAATTTCGCATGTCTTTTCACAGACCCCAGCTTGTTCTCCATGAGACACACAGACAGGGAGAGAAGCTGGGGGTCAGAGTGCAGGGTCAGACATTGCACAGCACCCCTGGAGCAGCAGAGGTTAAGGGGTTAAGGGCCTTGCTCAGGGGTCCAACAGAGTAGGATTCCTCTGCCAGCCTGTGGTTATTGACCCAATGATCTAAATTGAACTATTTTTTAATTTGAAGACACCTGAAGAAAGTTGTGTTTCTTTTCTTCTCTTTTCAACATGGAGTAAAGCTTTATTTGTTCCTAAATTTAACTATTTTTTGAAAGAAACCAGGGTATCGGCTTCAACAACGTGGCTGGGTAGCTTGCTCCATGCTCCTACAATCCTTTGTGTGCAGAACTGCCTCCAGTTCTCAGAGTTAAATGCACTTTCATGTTTTTTTCACTTGAGTCCTGTGGTTCATGTCTTACTGTTGATACTGATGAAGTTCACTGGATCAACTTTGTCAATGACCAATGATTTTGAATACTAGTATCTAAAGTTTTAATAAATTAATGGGTGTCGATGCTGAAATGAAGACAGGACATCACCTTGGCATCTTATACAAAAAAGACACCCCTGTCAGACAGCCCAGTGAGCTCTTCCATGGCGATGGGGGGAGGGCAGACTCTACCAGGCGTCTTGTCCAAGGCCATGGTGAGACACACATACCATTAATGTTAATGTATTCATTAATCTGAGCCGAGAGGCACACAGAGAGTAAGATAATATCCCTGTTTCCAATTCAAGCCCTATTAAGTGCACAATAGAGATGTTCAGCTGTAATCAGGCGTCTCTGTGCGAGTCACTTCATCGTCTTCTCCTTCTCTTTCCATTTTCATTTAAAATGCAGCACACTCCGAAGGGAACCACACTCCACTAATCCAAAATAATTAATTAATTGGCTTAATTAGCTGTTCCTACAGCCTGTTTCACCAGCGGGCCGGTTTTACAGACCTGGGACTCTGTTGCATGTTGAGGTTTACTATAGTAAGAGCAGACAAGAGTATAGTAAGGCCCAGTGACATCATTGTGCTCCATTATATCTTCCAATAAAACCATAAAAAATCATCCCACTTGCATAAGCAAAACTCACATTTAATTGTGGGCAAGCTACAGGAACAAAATGTTTACATTTTGAGCAAAGTAAATCCATGCTATAAGCTTGGTGGAGCCATTTTAAAAGTGCTGTGGCATACTGCCACAAGGAAGCGAACTCTGCTGTTCGAGATGGAGCCAGAGCTGAAACGTTCCGGACAGTTCCTCACCTGGACGTTCGTGTCCTGACGCGCTCATGGTGAGCACAGGTGCGCTGTTGGATTTTGATAGCCAGAGGCCTCAGTTTCCTGCAGCAGAGGCCATAAACCTCGGGCGGCCACTGGGTTTGCTCTTTATGGCCTAGATTAGCCATATGTTCACCTCCTAATCACTGGCTTTGCCATAGAAACCACAGAACTGATTAATTTCCTTATTGAACACAGGTATGAAAATACAGGTACAGCAGTCTGATATCACAGACGATATTTCTGCCTTTGCACGGTATGTTTAAATTGCTCATAAACATGTTATTAACAGCTTATTGGCAGGTCCCAAAAAAGCTCTTTTGGGAAGTGAGGTTTTTCACTGACCACTGACAAGGGTTTTTGCCGTAGGTTTAGGCACGAATGTGAAAGGGGATGAGGTCTGCTCCTTCGGCACAGCCTCTGCGGGATGGGGGACACGCTTGTGCTTCCCGGAGAGCTAGTCTCTCGTCTCCGCGCTGTCTGTCCAGTGGGTGCTCTCCGCTGCCCAGTATCTTCTTCATGCCTGCTGTTCTGCTCAACATCCATAACTGTGTCCTCTCCCCCCGCCCCGCCGCTCCAGGGTTTGGCATGACCACCCCGGCCACCAGTGGGGGGAAGGTCTTCCTCATCTTCTACGGCCTGATCGGCTGCGCGGCCACCATCCTCTTCTTCAACCTCTTCCTGGAGCGCATCATCACACTGCTGGCCTACATCATGCGCTGGTGCCACGAGCAGCAGCTGCGGCGGGCGGGGGGGCTGGCCCCCGCAGGGCCCGGGTGCAGCTCGGGGGAGTCGGGGGGGGAGGTGGACAGCCTGGAGGGGTGGAAGCCCTCCGTCTACTACGTGATGCTGATCCTAGGAGTGGCAGCCATCCTGATCGCCTGCATCGCCTCGGCCCTCTACACCACCATGGAGGGCTGGGGCTACTTCGACTCTCTCTACTTCTGCTTCGTGGCCTTCAGCACCATCGGCTTCGGCGACCTGGTGAGCGGGCAGAAGGAGAGCTACAGGCACCAGGTGGCCTACCGCCTGGGCAACTTCCTGTTCATCCTGATGGGCGTCTGCTGCATCTACTCGCTCTTCAACGTCATCTCCATCGTCATCAAGCAGACGCTCAACTGGATCCTCCAGAAGGTGGACTGTAGCCGCTGTCGTTGTCGCCGCCGCCGCTGCTGCTGCTGCCCCCCCAGCAAGCGCCCGCCGCACCCCCATGGCCACCACAGCCGCAACGCCGTGCAGCCCGCGCCCCCGGCCAGGAGCCGCCGCGCCGACGTCTCCGTGGAGACGGTGTGCGACAGCGAGACGGATGGGCGCCGCCTCTCTGGTGAGATGATCTCTGTGAAGGACTTCCTGGCCTCCAACAAGGTCTCCCTGGCCATCATGCAGAAGCAGCTGTCCGAGACGGCGCACGGCGGACCGCGGCAGAGCCACGCCCGGCACAACGGCTTCTCTGGCGGCGTGGGCGCCCTGGCCATCATGAACAACCGGCTGGTGGAGACCAGTGTGGACAGGTAGCTCCGCACCTGCTGGGCTCTCAGCGCCCGCGCTCCTTCAGCCGAGACAGCCTGCCCACATCTGTTCCCACATTGCCTTCGGATAGAGGAGCCTGGTGCTCCATCCGGGACTGTGTGGAAGTGCTCAGGCAGGAGGCAGGGACTTCGCTCGCTTCCCTGGGAATTTGTTCTGGACCGGAGGGCAGATGGAACAGTGTTGTAATCTTCCCCAGGCCTGTAGGGGTATTGGAGCTGCAAAACGTCTCAGTTCCTCCTTTTAGGCATAAAAGAAGTTCTTTCTTGTGCTCATGGGACGTTTTTGGTGTTGCGTGTGGGCTGTGCAGAGCAGGACAGCGACTGACAGGTAATCAGACTGACAGTATGTTTACTGACATTAAGGAAGCTTGGACTGGTTGTCCACTTGTCTCGAGGGGAGACGAGCTGTAGATGAAGGAGCCCCAGCAGGACCTGATGGGGGAACGCGAGACACGATTTCACCAGTTCAATTGAAGGGGATCTTTAGGAAGGCCAGATTAGACGAGTGCAGAGTGGAATCTAGACAGGACACTGTGTTTATCAACCCGCTCTTATGAACAGTGCCATGGGATCTTTACTGTCCAAGACTACCCAAGCACTCAGGACCTCAGTTTAATGTCTCATCTGAAGTACAGTGCCTTGTACAGTACAGTGTCCCCTGGCACCATACTGGAGCATTTGTTTGGAAAAGCAGGTCCAGGGGAAAAAGCGCCACCTACCTGTTGACCACCATCACGTACAACAGCAGCCTTGCTGTGCTTGAGAGGTCTGATGAGGCCAGTCTACAGGCTGGTAGGCTGACTAGGCTGTCCTGAATATCTGTACGATTGAACCATCTTGCCCTGCTCCTGTCACAGTCACAGGAAAGAGAAACATTTTCCCATTTCCAGCTTTAGTCAGTCTGTGATGTCTTGTTTAAAGCCACAGGGTTTACTGCCCCAAGAACACAGACAGTGAGGTGTGCAGTGGGGTGGTGGCTGATGAGCAAGGCCGGGTGTCTGGAGAAAGGTAGGCGTCCCCTTGCAGAGAACAGCCAATCAGTCTTGTTGCTTTTCTGCCTTTTCCATGATTCCATGATGATTTTCCAGACTTCCAAGTCTGGAGTGTGGGAGGGATCCCATGATATTGGAATGTGGGAATCATTTGTGCTGTCTGACAGTGTAAATGTTCAGTACAGTGAGGTCTATAGTTAAGGGGTGAAGTGTTATGAGCACCATCCAAGAGGACTGATTTTGATTAGTGACAGACGTCAGAAAGCCTGGTGGGAGTGGGAAAGTGCTCTTTGCACCATGTGAACTTGACAGTAAAACAGAGTCTTGTCAGACACACGTGAGGCTGCCTTTGAAACTGTTCCCCTCTCCAGACTTGTCAATGAGACTTCTTTGAAATAGTTCTCTATGATTCACAGTCTCAGCCTCTGGGTAGAGTAACACACCTTGGCTGCAGAGAGAGATATTTTTCTTAAACATATTTAGCATATTATTAAATTTTGGGCCTCCCAGCACTTATGTGTTGTGTAAAGTGTAACATGTTCTCCAATACGTACAATAAATAATTCTGAACTGTTACTCCCCCTCAGAGTTAGAAGTCTGTGAAATGCAGGCCTTCAAAAACTCAGTTAACCCCCAGGAGAAGTCAAGTCTGCACACATTAAGAGATTAAAGTTCCGCATCTGGAAATTCTCCAGGCGTGGGCTGTTTCCTGCCTTACAAACACAAAGAGCTGGGCTGAATGATGTCACAGGAGAAGCAATCAGGCTGCCTGTCTGAAGAGCAGTGCTAGTCCGGCTCTTGGTGCTGTTGGCTGATTTCTGAAGAGCCTTCCAGATATCACCCCCAGCCCCGCAGAGAGAGAAGGGGGAGCCTGGGTCACCTTTCATTCAGGCGGCATTCATCCTCAATTCAGCTGGTCTTGGAGAGCTCTGCTTTGTCCTCGGCTCTTTAACCATTTTGCTTGCAGTGAGATTTTCGAAGGGCCTCTGTTTTGTTTTTCGCTCCCCGTTTTCTCTGTTTCTAACTGACGGCTTCAGTAGCTCCTGTGGAGGAAGCAGACTAGTGCTGCACCAGCGCCAGTGCAGAGAGGCTGTGTCCTCATCCACCCGTGTGTTGGAGTAGGGCGTCCCCCAACCTTAGGACAGACGCCAAGGGCGCCTCTGTGGGCGCGGAGAGGCCTCGGCGAGGGCGCAGGGAATACTCTTGATGGAATCTCTGCTCAGGAGACACAGGTCTCAGGGACAGACTGCCACTGCAAGGAGGGCAGGGGTCTCCAGCCCCAGTCCAGGCATTCTTAGAGGTCACTCTTAGTCACCTGTTATGAAAAGATGAGGGACACTCGTCTAAGTAACCGATCAATTAATCAAGTCATGTTTCAATGCAGCCAACACTGATCCTCGAGGGCTGAAGAATATTTGATTTGTGTTCCAAATGACCTCTAAATTGATTAATTAAATTTAATGATTCAAAGACTGCTGCTGGACTGAGGGACTGAAGCCCCCCAGGACCAGGGTTGGAGAGACAATTAGGGAACTGGGCTGAGGACTCAGCAGTGGGGTTCACAGCCCTGTGGCCCAGTTCTAGATTGTAACTGTGGCAACCACAGCAAAACCCCAGCGGGGACAGGGTCAGTCATGTGACAGATCCACACAATCACGGAATATAGAGCCGGTCAAGGAAAACACTGCCGGTGGATGCATGGTTCATGGGTGTGACAGCAGGATACAGACGTGGGCAGGAAACACACTTGTTTTGTTTGGTGTTTGTTCAACTGAAAGTCAGTTTACGCAGTTCAACCCTTTTCCAGAGCTTGGAGATTGGGGGTCTGGAGATGAGCAGCTGTCCCTCTCCCACGGCTGTGTTCTCCAGCTTCTCCTTTCCTAAATAGGGTAAATAATTGTAGTCAATTAAGGAGGATTATCTCTCCTTCAGTGGAAGTGGGTGTCAGGAGGGTTACGTTGGATAAACACCGGAGGGAAGATTAAAAATTGTTCTGTGGGACTGAATAAACTGTGACCAGCTGGAACTGTCACATTTTGTGACTAATTGAAAACTTCTGCCAAATAAAACCGATTAATCCACAATTCACTTAAATAACAAAAGAAGAGAAAAATATCTCAAATATATATCTCGTCATGGATAATCCCCCTGGACAAAAACAGGAGCTTGTGGGTGGTGATACTGAGATTCACCCCTTTCAAATACGAAATAAGAAGAAGTCTCTCGCACTGTGACTGAATCAGCCCCCAAGCCGAACGATACTGAAACCCTGGACAGTGGGAAATGCAAGGTCTCCAGAACCTCAGAAATTCTTTATTATCATGTGTTACATTTCTTTAAAGATTCTTTGCTCTTATTACTGCCCTTGTCACTATCTTTCTGCCTGCCTAACTTTTCCAGCAAAATCAACCTCTGTGAAGAGCTCTGAAGAGCTGCTAGATTTGTAAGGCACATCAAGGAGGTGCAAAGTGGTACTCTGAACCCTGCGCAACACTGATTTCTCTCCCCGTGCAGTGATCTGAACCCTGCGCAACACTGATTTATCTCCCCGTGCAGTGATCTGAACCCTGCGCAACACTGATTTATCTCCCCGTGCAGTGATCTGAACCCTGCGCAACACTGATTTATCTCCCCGTGCAGTGATCTGAACCCTGCGCAACACTGATTTATGTCCCCACACGGTGTTCTGAACCCTGTGCACCACTCATGTATGTCCCCACCTCAGAGTGTTTCTGGAAGCTGGTTTCCCTGATTCACACCCCATAGTCTGAACCTCAGCAGGGCTGGAGAATTCGAGAGGATGTGCAACAAAAACAAAAACTGAGACTGAGTTACACTGCAGCCCTCTGATGTGTTATAATGCAGAAAAAACATATTTACCAATCCATCATGCCTGAGCACCTGACACGCAAAACATTGCTTTCTTTATGCAATTCTTGTCCACCATATTACAGAATGTCCTTTAATGTCCCTTCATTGTCTACTTAAATCTATAATAGCACCTAAAACAGAAGATGAAGCTTCACGTTTTGATACTTCATTCCCATAACAACTAGTTGCATGGAATTTAGTTTGATTTAAAGGTAATTTTTGAATGATTACAAAAAACGAAAACAGTGCCAAAAGAGTTAGGTGGGCTGAATGGGCTCCTCTTGTTTTTAAGTTAGTCTTGAGAGAAGCCAGCAAATCAGCTTCTACCACACGGCTGCATAGATTGTTCCACACTCCCTCTGGACACGCCCACATAGCTCCCAGTTGAAAGGGCATCAGTGCTGCCCTGTGTCGTGGTCCCTGGACGCACCCGACCAGGTCTGCTCCGTGCCCCTGTCACCAGTCAAGACGTCGCTTCTTCATATTTCAGGAAAGAGATACTTCTCCCTTGTAGATGCAGAAATGTTCCACAGTGCTTTGAAGGTACGTGCTGGCCTTGTTTCTCCTCCTCTACCTGTTCCTGTGTGTGAGATGAACTCATGTCGGATGTGTCAGCAAGGACTGAAGCATGTTTTATGTTACTTTGATTGCCATAACAGCAGACAGTGAGTAGTCCTGGGTGAAAGTGCACTCTGTGCTTTTATTTATTTTTGCTTCAACAGATTGCACCTGAATAATAGCCTGGTGTATTCTAGTCCAGTAGTGTGAGGATCCATGAGTTACACATACAGCTGCTGAATCACATCCTTCCCTGTGGCTGCTGATGCACTACTGGGGGACAGAAGGGGATGCGGAGCTCTGGTTCGAGCCGGAGGTGCTGGAGTCACAAGGCAGGGTGGCGCAGAGCTGAGCGTTACTGCCTCGCAGCGCCAGAGCCCTGGGCTCAATTCCTGGGGTGCTGTCTGTGCGGAGTCTGTATGTTCTCCCCGTATTCGTGTGGGTTTCCCATACAGTCCAAAGACATGCTGGTCGGTTGATCGGTTTCTGAGATGTTGGACTGGTGTCCTGTCCAGGCTGCACCCCGCCTTGTGCCTGTTGCTGGCTGGCACAGGCTCCAGCTCCCCCACGACCCTGAGCTGGATAGAGCAGTGAGAAAACAGGTGGTGGATTACAGGGTAATGTGAAGTTCTGAGCACGTCTCTCGCACTGAGCACCTCCATCCCTCCATCCCTGGCGTGACAGAGGTGTATTTATTTCAAGCAGAAACCCTGAACCACGGCCCTGCGACTGACCAGGGAGGAAAGAGTGGAGACTGTCCACAGCAGCGTGAGCTCTGACACCAGCATCACTTCCAGATGGCGAAACTACTTCCAGTAAAGGCCTGTCACATTAAAATGAGCAGCCGACAGACGAAATACAGCTGTGGCACAATGGAGCAGCCCGTAAGAGGGCCTGGCCGAGCAGCGCGCGAGTCCGTGTCTCTGTGCGCTCAGATCGAGCGTGGGGCTTTCACGAAGCTCTTCATTTGTCTCTGGGCCAAAGAGGTGTCTGTGCGCGTCCCCTTCGGGGGGAAAAGGGCTTTGCCAGAGACGTGTGGAAAAATGATTTTTTTCCCACTGATAGCTGGTGTTGGGGGAGCCTACTGACACACTCTGGCTGCTGTCACAGGTGGGGCTGCACACGGGTGGTGGTGGAGGGGATCTCCATTACCTGTGAAGAGCTCTGAATGGCGTGTCAAGAAAAGCGCTGTATAAGTGTAAGCAATTATTATTATTATTATTATTATTACTTTGTGAGACAGGAAACACCACCTACTGCTCGGGCTCTCTGGTCCTGCACAGCGGAAGCCGGTGTCCGGGTGCCGCTGCAGGAACTCAGCTCATAGCTGATGCAATACCGCCACCTGCTGTGAGAGCACACCCGAGCTGCTCGGGCACTGCGTGTCGTGACTCGTTCCTGGAGCAGATGTCTTTACTGGGGGGTCACTGAGGATGCGCGAGGGCCACTGTACATCGCATTCAAATGGAATTTCCTAAACGGAAAAAGTCAGCGGAAAAATGCTTTACATAGGGGGACATCAGCGGATATTTCTACACACAACAATCGACACAAGAGAGCACTTTGTAGATCTCTTATAGCAATACAAGCTTTCCGTGATCATTTATCATCTGTACAAAATATTTTATCTATTAGATTTCAACAGAAGAGCAGCGGTCTGTCCCTCCCGGTCAGTAAACAGCCAGTTCTGTTTAATCGCGTCTGTTACTAAGCCTTACACAACAAGGAATCGTCCTGTAAAGGTAAACAGCGCGACCTTGTGGACATGATTGAAAACTGCAAGTGGTCATGTTTCTGAAAGAGCTCTCGAGTTTGACCCGTGTTATAATAGTTCTTTACACTTATATAGCACTTTTCTGGACACTCCACTCAAAGTGCTTTACAGGTAATGGGGATCCCCCTCCACCACCACCAATGTGCAGCCCCACCTGGGTGATGCGACGGCAGCCATAGTGCGCCAGAACGCTCCACACACACCAGCTATTAGTGGGGAGGAGAGCAGAGTGATGAAGCCAGTTCAGAGATGGGGATTATTAGGACGCCATGATTGGTAAAGACCAGGGGGAAATGTGGCCAGGAAGCCGGGGTAACACCCCTACTCTTTTCCAGAAACGCCCTGGGATTTTTAATGACCACAGACAGTCAGGACCTCGGTTTCACGTCTCATCTGAAGGACGCCCCCATTTAACAGTATAGTGTCCCCGTCACTATACTGGGGCATTAGGAAGAATGTACAAAATACACTCAACACGCATGCCAGCAGTTATATCACCCTGCAGCTCATGGTGATGGTGTAGGTGTGGTCCGAGGGGCAGGGCTAAATGTGTTCGCCAATCGCCCCGCTTGTGGATAGAAGCTACTGAAGAATCTAGTGGTAAGTGTCCATATGCTCTTGTATCTCTTGCCTGAGGGCAGTGGGGTGAAGAGCTCATGCCCGGGGTGGTGACTGTCCTCTGTGATGGCCAGAATGGTCCTCATAGAGCTGTTTAATCTCGGTGAGACCACAGTCAATGATCTTCTGGGCCATATTGACCATTCTCTGCAGTGCCTTTCTCTCTCGAGAAGAGGTGTTGCCGTACCACACGGTGATCCCGTTGGTGAGGATGCTCTCGATGGTGCAGCGGTAGAAATTCACCAACACAGGTACTGGCATCCCCCATCGCTTGAGGCACCTCAAGAAATCAAGGTGCTGCTGAGCCTTCTTCATGATAGTCGGTGTTCACAGTCCAGGTTAGATCTTTAGAGATGTGAATTCCCAAAAACCTAAAGCTGGTGACTGTTTCCACTTCCGTTCCATCAATACTGAGTGGGCTGTGAGTATGTGTCTCCGAAAGTCTACTATTAGCTCTTTCATTTTATTTACGATTCAAGTCCAGGTTATTGCTATGACACCACCTAAGCAGCTATATGAATTCATCCCTGTAAGTGGACTCGTCATCATCACTGATCAGTCCTATTACAGTGGTGTCAGCCGCAAACTTAATGATGCGGTTGCTGCTGTGTCTTGCTGTGCAGTCGTGAGTGAACAGGGAGTACAGCCTTGGACTCAGACAGCAGCCTTGTGGGGTTCCAGTGCTCAAGGTGAGTGGTGTTGATGTTTTATTGCCTATCCGCACCACCTGTGGTCTCTCGATAAGAAAGTCCAGCAGCCAGTTGCAGACAGAGATGCACAGACCTAATCCCCTGAGCTTTGTCACCGGTTGACTGGGTATGATGGAATTGAATGCTGAACTCTAGTCCACAAACAGCATTCTCACATATGAGTTCTTAGTGTCCAGGTGTTCCAAGGCTGTATGCAGAGCCAGGGAGACAGCATCTTCCACTGATCTGTTGTTCTGGTAGGCGAACTGCAAGGGGTCCAGGGACTCCTTGATGGAGGAGTTGATGTGTGACAACACCAGCTTCTCCAGGCATTTCATCACCACAGATGTTAATGCTACTGGGCGGTAATCGTTCAGGCACGTAATTTTTGCCTTTTTGGGGAGTGGAACAATAGTGTTTTTTTAAAGCAGGTGGGGACAATGGACTGGGACAGGGAGGAGTTAAAGATGTCCGTAAACACTGTGGTCAGCTGGGCAGCTGGGTGTCCTCAGGACGCGAGGTGGTATCCCATCAGGCCCTGCAGCCTTACGAATTTTCACCTTGCTCAGAGTCTTCTGCACGTCTAATGCCCCAGTATAGTGACGGGACACTATACTGTAAAAAGGCGCCGTCGTTCGGATGAGACATAAAAACTGAGGTCCTGACTCTCTGTGGTCATTAAAAGTCCCAGGGCGTTTCTCAAGAAGAGTAGGGGTGTGACCTCAGCATCCTGGCCACATTTCCCCCTGGCCTTTACCAATCATGGCCTCCTAATAATCCCCATCTCTTAACTGGCTTCATCACTCTGCTCTCCTCCCCACTGAGAGCTGGTGTGTGGGGAGCGTTCTGGTGCACTATGGCTGCCGTCGCATCATCCAGGTGGGGCTGCACACTGGTGGAGGTGGAGGGGATCCCCATTACCTGTAAAGTGCTTTGAGTAGAGTGTCCAGAAAAGTGCTATATAAGTGTAAACAATTGTAATTATTACTTCACTGCTCTGACTCTCTCTGCTTGAGCACAGCTGTGGCTCAGTAAGGTTAATACTCCACTTTTCTATAAATATGTGACCAGAGAAAACTGTTCCAATTATGTCAACAATCACCCAGATCCACAGGGCACTCTTAACACCATTAACACACAGCCTTTTCAGCAATTAAGCGAGTTAATTTGTTTGGTTAACTCAGCGCTGCCCTCTGCCACTCCTGACTGCAGCCCAGCGCATGGTGATCTGCGTGTCACAAGACCTGGATGGTTCTGGGCTCGGTGGCGTCTGGCTCAGCAGTTCAGTGCCGAATACTTTCGTGGCGACCCGCTGGAAGATAGGTGTAGCTGGGCTGGCTAGTCCTGGTGTCATCCGACCAGTACACGCTGCTGCTCTCTGTCTTTACTGAGACCCCGGCATGCTGACGAGACGGACTGATTTGAGGGACAGGAGCGGGGCGGGTCACCGACTCGACCGGACCGGCTGCAGCGACTTCCTGCGCTCGTGCTGCCGGGCCGGGCCGGGCCGGGGTCCGTGAGTCCGGTGTCGCACTGGGAGAGAAGCCAGCAGAGCCGCAAAACGCGCAGGTCTCGCTGTTTTTTCTGCGGGGCCGATAGTTCTCTCATATAATAAGGTGTCGGCCGTCTTCTGTTATTGTTCTGACCGGAGCTGTACTCTCTCCGAATCAGCCATTCCGGCCCACAGTGCTGGTCCCTGATCGGGGCTTGTATTATCACCAGAATGGGCCCAGTCTCCATCATTTCTGACACAAATCAGAACAGCGTCTTCTGTTTCGCAAACATTCTAGTGGTTTGTATCATCATTTTTGCCAAAGAAAGTAAATTTACCAGATTAATTAAAATTGTTTAAAAGTAGAGTACGCGCCACGCTCAAGACTGCTCCAAATACGAGCCCTCCTTACAGTCCTACGTGTCGTTTTATTGGAAAAACAAAATCGGTTATAATCTGTTTCGATATTTCCTGCGCCCTGAATTTGGAAACGCAATGCACACTCTGGGTGGGTTTCACACGGGTCTGAACAAGGTCAAGTAGTTTGGACATTTGGAACACAAAGGTGGTGAAGTTTTCAGCGTCAGTTCCAGGTCTTTCATCAAATCACCCTCCAGCTTCCTGCTCGGCTCCCCCGCCGCAATCCTGGAATGCGAAACCAGCAGCAGCCCGAACCCAGCGACAGAGCTGGGCTCTGTGTGTGTACGGCTAGAGCTCAGCCCAGTTTGACGCATTGCAGGTAACAGCCAGCCAATGGCGAGCGTCCTTTCTCCAGCTCGCTCCTCTCCCGGCCAATAGGACTCGGACTTACATTGTCTGCAGTTTGTAACTCTGTCTCTGCGTAACCTTGCGCCTCGGAAACATTGTCCCACAAACTGTAGCAGAGTAACCCGCAACCCATATTCATACAATTATGACACTATAAATAGTATCACAGAAAACCTGATGATAATAAACGCAAGTCACCGACTTGTGTCTGCGCCCTGGAGTGTAATAACCGGCCCGTTGCGTTTTGGGGGGGAGGGGGGTCTGTACAGCAGAAAGGGGTCTTTGTGCGCTCTCTGCAGTACATCGTATCTCTACGCCAAGCGTGCAAATAGTGCACCGTCGACATTTATTGCTGAGCCCTGGAACTCGTAACCTGTTCAATTTCAGTAAAAGGTTGCTATTAGAAAAAAAAAGTCGATACCGCGTAATAAATGTGTTCTAGCGCAGTGGGGAGCTGCGGGATTTTTTTCTTGAACGGTTTAAGGTCGATGTGGGTGAGTGATGTCATCGGGCGGAGGGATACAGTACAAATGAGGCTACCGGGGTAGTGAGCAGGACGCGAGTTCCCGGGCAACTTTGTAACAGCGAGGAGCCGCAGTAGAGACGCAGCAGCACCGATACCGATACCGACACCGACACCGACACCGAGGAAGATGGTGAGTGGACTGGCGGCGGGACGCGACCCAGAGGCGCCGGGGGTCTGTGGCGTGAGCGTGCGAGTAAGGGGCTGATGATACCAGCTGGGCGCTTTATTTCTTGGTGAAGGCGGGTGGCTGGTGCCGGGCTGGAGTCGGCTGCGGACACCGCCGGCACCGGGAGTCCCGCAGGCGGCGGCGGCTCCCGGTTCCGGTCCGCTGGAGGAGAAGGGGGATCCGCCGCGCTCCCGCTTCCTGCCCGCCGTGCGCGAGCCCCGCCGTGCGCACGGCCGGGTGCAAGCGGTCCTGCCGGCGCGCGCCGTGGGGTCCGGCGTGGGAGTGGCCGTGGCTCTTCCTGACCGGCCGCGGGACAGCTAGCGCGGGCGGCCGTGGGGGTCTCGGGGGCTTTTGTTTTCCTCGTAGAGGTGCGGGGCGGCTGCGTGTTGTGCGTGAACGGTGTGGGTACCGGGGAGCAGAAACAGCCGGACTCGCGCCGGGCAGTACCGGCTCGCCCGTGGACCGTGTCCTGGCCGCGCGTGATCGTTCTGTGCGCGGCGCGTGCCGCAGTGCCACGGTCGCGCTGGCGGCGTGTTCTCGGCGCGTGAAGAGGCGGGATGCGCCCCAGTCTGCGTGTCCGGGGCCGCCGGGGGATGTCGGCACCCGGGGCGCCACTGCCCGCGCACACGCAGCCCCCCCCCCCCCGGGGTCGTGATCGTGGTCGTGGTCGCTGCGGTCCTGGAGCTCGCTGTCTGCCCCTGTCCCGCCCTCCGCGCGGCCGTCCCCGACCCCTCACCTGGGCTCGAGCACGTCGGCACGGAGCTGCAATGCAGCTTGAACTCGAGTGACCCCGAGCCCGGGGACAGCTGCCAGGAGCCCCAGAGCTCGGTGATCCTGCAGCGATCCCAGGGAAGTCCGGCTGTGCCAGGTCCGGGACGCAGCAGCACTGTTACTGGGACCAGTTTTGTCCCCTAGTGCCGCTCGGGGATCTCCAGTTCCTACTGGTCCCTCCTCACAGTCAGCCTGAGGAGTTGCAGCAGCTCGGGGGTCACACACAGATCCTTCAGGGGTAGCGTCAGTGGCTGGCGTCTCGGGAGGAAGACTCCTGTGCTGGTGGGGCGGAGGGCCGTCCCGCTGTGTTTGAGAGACCAGCTCCGGCCCGGCCCGGTCCTGGTCCGGTGTCTGTGATCCCTGTGCCCACTCCTGCTCTTGTCCCGATTCCTACTCTGCTTCTCTTTCCACAGGCTGACCAGCTGACCGAGGAGCAGATTGCTGGTACGTGTTTCTCTCGTTCTGCCCGACCCCGAGTGAGAGCGCGTGCCGCGGTGTGGCTAGACCCTGAGGCGCGTGTGTCGGCCCAGATGTGTGTCGTGTTTCAGGGATGCAGATGTCGGGTAACGCTAGCAGCCGTGAGGAGCCTCTGGTGGGTTCAGTGTTTGTGACTTGAATGCTGAAATTCAGCCCTCAGAGGGGAGCTGAACAGAACATGTGCTTCCTACTCACAGCAGAGCTTTTAGCACACGTTTCATAACCAGCTAAACTCCAGGAGTCTTTTTACGGCTTTTTTTTCCTTGGATCCCTATTTCTGTGGATTGGAATTCCAGTAACAAGACTGGTGTTTTTCTGCCCCCTTGGCGCTGTGGTCTTGTTCTGGCGGGATTGTCCAGGAGCCAGGGTCCCTGCCTGCGGAGGGCGACTCCAGGATCGGGGCCGGGCCCTCGTGATCTTCGTCCCTGCAGCCTGGTCTGCCCCGGCGTGTGTGGAGAAGGGCTGTGGCGTGGCATCGTGAAGGAGGGCAGCAGGAGGCTGAGGCCCTGGCAGCACTGCAGGCCGGAAGGCGGCCTGGAAGAGTGGAGACTCGTCAGTGAGGACAGGGCTGCAGGAAGGGAGCTGGTCGGGAGAACTGGACCCCACTGTCCCGGCAGGGCTGCAGATCAGGAATGAAAGCAGATGTGGGATTTGGGAGCTTTCCTGCGGCGTGATCCCCCCTCCTCTGTGCTTCTGCTACATTAAGACCTGTTCGCAGGGACACCTGGTCTCCGGCGTTGCTGCACAAAGCCTTGCTTTTAAAATTTCCCCCGGCTGCGGGGAAGCTCGGGGCAAAGTGATAGTGACGTCCTGGGAGAGGTTTCTAATTGATTTCGGAGAATGTTTTTCTTCCATGTCCTCAAAGAGGATGTTGTGATCTCCGGCTCCCGCTGTGCACGTGCGCGCTCTTGGCGCAGAGGAAAACGGGCCGCGCTGCAGCTGAGGCCGAGCCTGGCTGGGAGTCGCACGCTCCTGCCGAGGCCGAGTCCGAGCCCTGACGGTGCTGCCCCGACCCGGGGGTCTTGGGTTCTGTGGGAACTCCTGCCAGTCGGTTTCCGCCGGAGTTCAAACGTAGCGGTGTTTTGCCTTGTGGCCCCGGTGTTGGTGGCCTGGAAGCGGGAGGGAGGGTGTTGTCTCTGCTCCTGGGAGGAGCCCAGTGTGCCCAGTGTGCGCCATGAGTCTGAACTGGTTTGCCCTGTTCGTGGTGAAAGCCAGCGGTCTGCGCCGTTCCGAGCGACTGGCTGCAGTGTGGAAGAACATGGCTGTTCTCCCAGCTTTCCCTGCGCACACGAGCTGGATTCCTCCACGTGCACGTCCTCCGACAGACCTGGGTCGCTCCTGCCTTGTGCCCCGCCCTAAGGAATCTCTCCCGGAATTCCACCCGGCGATGCCAGAGCGCGCTCCCGTGAAGCTCCAGTGCCCTGGCCGGAGGAGCGTGCCCGCCTGAGCCCCCCCGACGTGGACAGGATGCCGCTCTTGCGATGAAACGGCTCTTTCTGCTTCTCAATAAACACGGCGAGCAGCAGGCTGGGGGGGGAGGGGGAGCACAACTGCCTGGAAACGAGAGGCTGGGTGTTAAATTTCCGGAGCCGAGGTGGGCTTTCGGTTTCCTCTGGAATCCTTTTCCCTCTCGCTCCCTGCGGGCGCGGCGGGCGGCTGGCAGGTCCCTGCTCGGCCTGCGAGCTCTCGTCGTGTGAAAGACACACGAAACCCTTTGTGTGTGTGTGTGCGTGCGTGTGCAGAGGGCAGAACCCTGACTGCTGCTGCTCTGGGAGTTTTGCATAAGATGAGCTTCTCCCCTGCTAGTTTTATTTACATTTTATTACACAAACACTGGTGTCCTGATGTCGGGATGCTGTAGAATTGTCTGGAAGACCTCACCTGCTTCAACAGCCGCCCTCTTTTCCGCGTCCTTGCAGAGTTCAAGGAGGCCTTCTCCCTCTTCGACAAGGACGGCGATGGCACCATCACCACCAAGGAGCTGGGCACGGTGATGCGCTCGCTGGGCCAGAACCCCACTGAGGCCGAGCTGCAGGACATGATCAACGAGGTGGACGCCGACGGTACTGACACCTCTCACTCTCCCGGGCTCAGCTGACGGGCCTTCTGCTCCACAGCGCAGATCAGGAGGAGAGAAGCCTTCCAGCTGTGCTTGTATCTCCTGCTTTAAATCGAGCTGATGTTTCTGTCACAAGTCTCAGGTTGGGCTTGGAGAGAGACAAATGGCCGTGAGGTTTTCAAATCGTTTCTCCCCTGTCCTGCTCAGGTAATGGCACGATCGACTTCCCAGAGTTCCTGACCATGATGGCGCGGAAGATGAAGGACACGGACAGCGAGGAGGAGATCCGAGAAGCCTTCCGCGTGTTCGACAAGGTGAGTCTGGGCCGGGGGAGCTCCTGAGGTTCTGCCCGGTCCGGCTGAGCTGTGGGCGACCCGGGAGGCTGGCGGGGGTGACTCACGGCTCTTGTTGTGGGCCAGGATGGGAACGGCTACATCAGCGCGGCGGAGCTGCGTCACGTCATGACCAACCTGGGGGAGAAGCTGACGGACGAGGAGGTGGACGAGATGATCCGGGAGGCCGACATCGACGGCGACGGCCAGGTCAACTACGAAGGTGAGCCCCCGACCCCCTCTCCCCACCCCGTGCCTGCACCCCTCACACGGCTGACGTGTCGCGCTCCTGTTGGACAGAGCTCTTCCGTGCCGTCACCTCACACCACCACCATTCGTCTCCACAGAGCTGTGAGGTGGATCAGAGTAATTCCTGCTCTGCTTCGCATTCTCACTGGGCAGAACTGTTCTGTAGAAACTGTAAAGCACAACAGACCTTTTTTTTGCATTTCTGTATCCAAACAATTCAGTGTGACATTTCATAAAGACACAGTCTGAAAAATTCAGGCCTGTTGGAATCCATGCATGGATTCCTAATCTGCGGGTCTGTTCGCGCTGCATCTGGGTTGTCTTCCCTAGGCAGCCTGTGAGCAGTGGGAAACGCTGGAATCGCAGACGGGAGACGGCGGTGTGTGACAGGGCTGCAGACACTGGCTGTACAGGGATGTGCAGTGAATTGCGCACCAATCAGCTCTCAATCCTTCTCTTTTTGTTTTGCAGAGTTTGTGCAGATGATGACTGCAAAGTGAAGCGTTTTTCTTCCATTGCCTGTTCTTCTTGATCACTCTGTCTATATATATAAAAAAATCTACAAAAAAATCTTTACTGTTTAAATTCTACAATCTGGTTCGGATTTAACTCCAAAGGCATCTGTCAACGAATTAGAGCAGGGGGAAGGCAAAGAGCCGCAATCTTCAACGTGCATGAGATCTCTTCGTTCTGAACAGCCCGATTTTCCCAAATTAGACCAAAAGAAAAAGACAGAACCAGCGACAGAGGCAGTTTTTTTGTTCGTTGAACAAGAGCAGTTCACCATCGAAGCATTTTCTGTTTGTAACAATTTAACCGTGCAGCTAGCTGGAAACGGGAGCGTTTCGGAGAGCCAGTTCCGACACCTGCATGTGCCTGGCTTGGCGGTTTCTTGTTACAGTAGGGCTCCTGATCCTACGCTCGAAGGAGATGCTGGGTTGTGTACAGAAGGAGGCTATATATACACACATGTAAAATCTTTATTTTAGAGAGGTGGTACAAGCTGGCGAGATCTTAGTGGGGCTGGGATGCAGGGTGTGGAATGAGTGTAAAGCTCTATAGGTTTATTTGATTTTTTTTCTAACTTTTAAAACTTACCACAGCATCAAGCTAGAATAGGGCAATGCATTGATACTGTTGTATTAGGAAAACCGTTTGAGAAAAATAAGTAGTTGCGTCAGGCAGCCCAAGAAAGCATTGCTGTAAATACTTAATTTGCAAAAGAATAAACATGTAAATGTAATGCTTTTCAAATGTGCATTATTAACAAATATGGTGTCGTAAACTGTGCATTGCCTAATATTAATATAATGGTATGGCCTGTGACTTTTTTTCCCTTGGTTTTGAAATAAATGTGCCATAATAAGATCTTGAGCCTCAACTTTTTTGCAAGATGACTTTTAGTACATTAAAATATATATTTGCACTTAAACATTTTGTGTACAAGAATGAACTCTACGATGTAATAACCGAAAACCAAATCTGCTGCTGCTGCTGCTGCTGCTGCTGCTGCTGCTGCTGCTCCTTGTGTCTGCTGGGTTGTGAGCTGTTCGGTGCACATGTTGTCCTAGAAGTGCTGCAGTACTGCTCCATGCTCTGCTCGCCGTCTGACTGAACCGAGGCGCTTGGGGGGGGGTTAGGGTTTGGGGTGCAAGTGATCCTTAGGCCAGTGGCATGAGTGTTAGGAATGAGGTCTTGAACAGCTTCTGTCTTTTAGTTTGCTGTACAAGAGACTGTAGTAATAAAAGCTCTTGCAGTCTCTTACTCCTGCTTCAGTGTGCTAAAGGTGTTGTCAAGGGGGGCTTCCATCTGCGAGGTGCAGCGGGGGTCGGGCCCTGGGGGGACCGGGGAGGCGAAGGCCTTGACTATAGCTGTTCAGTCTGTGCAAGTTGCGTCTCAATTAC
The DNA here is from genome assembly GCF_055471065.1 of Atractosteus spatula. NCBI lineage: Eukaryota > Metazoa > Chordata > Actinopteri > Semionotiformes > Lepisosteidae > Atractosteus > Atractosteus spatula. Next base: position 76,658,506 of record NC_142708.1, read on the forward strand.
AAGCTGTGAAATATCAATGTTTTCCAATAAAACCTGAAATTTACGACCTGACTCAGCTGTGCTTCTTGATCCGAGGCGTGGTGTGTCCTGCAGTGCAGTCCGAGCTTTTCACCTCGTCCCGGCCCGATGCTTCCCCAGAACACGGTGTCCTCCAGGAGGTCGCGGACCAGGCAGGAGCAGACGGGTCGCAGGGAGGGGCTTGGTGTGGGAAGAGCCGGACCGGACCAGGGCACTGGGTAGTGCGCGGTTATTAACGCGCAGGACGCTGCCCGCCCGCCTGCGCGGCGGCGCTCAGGTGGGGGTTTAGCCTGGACTGAGCTGCTGTTCCTTCACGGCAACAACAAGCACACGCACCTCATGAGGAGCGGTGTCGGCGCGATGTTTCTGTTGCAGGAAGATGGGTGGCTTTTGGCTTGACTTCCAAAAACCGCGCATGCTGGAGGAGGGGGCAGATGCCTGTCGAAACCATTCTGATCCCCAGTCTCTGGCTTCGCCGCTGGAGAGCAGGGAGAGGCAGGGTCCGGCCCTCGCAGAGCTGGGCGAGGATTTCACTGAGCACGCGGTCTCCCGCAGGGAAGCGGACAGCGCCAGGTGCAGGAGAGGGCGCTCCAGCTTGTGTGTGAGTCCCGGTCTGCTGAGGAAGACATGAGCTGCTGTCCTGTTCACAGTAATCAGACTCCTCATGGAGACTGCTGTGACATCAGACACCTCTCCATTCCTGGGGGGGCACAGCCTTTTACGTTTAGCAGTAGCTGAACTGTTATACTGAGCATTGAAAGAAACTCGGCACTATAGCAAATACATATCATCTGGAGAAATGGCTCTTTCCTGTGGCAGCATGTGAACAGATCATGGTGATTAACATGTTGGCAGGTGGGTTGAGTCCTGTTTTGCTCCAGCTTGCAGAGGCTGCCCTGTGGGCTCTGAGCCCCAGACCCTGCAGGTCACCCCAGGTCTTCCCACAGCGAGGCCCCAGTCTGGAGAGCAGGGCTTCTTAGACACGGCTGCGCTGTCGTCTCACAGGGACACTGGAGGCCACGAGTGTTGAGCTGTGCAGTCAGAGAGCAGAGTTCTGCTCTTCTGCTCCACGGGGTCAGTGTGTCTGCAGGGTGTCCAGTCCTGGTCCTGCAGGGTCAGTGTGTCTGCAGGGTGTCCAGTCCTGGTCCTGCAGGGTCAGTGTGTCTGTGGTGTCCAGTCCTGGTCCTGCAGGGTCAGTGTGTCTGCACTGTCCAGTCCTGGTCCTGCAGGGTCAGTGAGTCTTCAGTGTCCAGTCTTGGTCCTGAGTGGTTAGTGTGTCTGCAGACTGTACTGGACACCCCTTGTCCCTTTGTATTTTTATAATAATAATAACAACAACAACAACAACTTCTTAGTCATGAATTAGTGTTTAACACACCGAAGGAATGACCCCACATTGGTCCTGCCTGGACTTTCACCAGATGTAACAAATACTTAAAAAGTAAAACAATAGGATGTCATTATTTCAATTACCGCATCCGAACGGAGTGGATCTGGATTCTAATTCATTTCTGTGTAATTCTGAGAATGTACTAATATGTCAAAAACAGGAGCGAAACGCTGGAGAGGCGGCGGGGCAGCGGGAAGGTCGCGAGCCGTGTCGCAGCCCGAGCGAAAACCGCGGAAAACCGCTCCTCCAGGAGCCAGAGCAGGAGGAATAACGACTCCTGGCGTCATGGGCACGGAGCGTGAGGGGCGCTGTGAAGTGGAACCGGTGCTGTTGCACAGGAATCACGCAGCAGGTACAAGAGCAAAATGTCTCAAACCATTGGAGTCACTGCAGAACTATGACCTGCGTTTAGGTACAGTAGTCACCAGAAAGATACAGGGTTTCCAGCACAAGTATTTTGCTGCCCTGTTAGGATGTTTGAAAATCAAGACCTGGGTGTGAAATGTATTTCTGGGACCCATCTATGTAGACATTTGGCTCCGTACAGAACAAGGACGGCTGACGAGTCATTTCTGCATCGCAGTTCATTTAAGTTATAGTTGTACTTTTATTCCACTAGGTGGAGGCATTGCACTGAGTGACAAAATGTTTTCACCTCTTTACTTCAGTGTTGAGTGCTGAGCACGCCCGCCCAGTCTCAGTGACATTCATGACATCGGCTCAGGAGTGTATGCTGCTACACAGGGAGATACTTGACCTCTGTCATGGCTTTCAGTTGAGACTTGTGCCCAGAGGGAGGGACAGGGAGTCCTTTCCTACCTCGTTGTGGAAAACACTTCTGCTCCAGGGTTGTGTGTCTGATTCCAGCTTGGGGTGCCTTCTGTGTGGAGCCTGCATGGTTTGTTCATGCTGCTGTGTATCTCAGCCAGTGCTTAGTGTTCTGCCACCTCCCAGAGGTTCTGGGATATATAGATATGAATGAGGACTTTTCAAAATTGCTCATTTCTGGGGGGGGGGGTTATGGGATTTTTCCCTTGGGGAGCCATTTGTTCCCTGTTCAAGCAGTATTGGCTGAGCTCCAGAGGAATACAGCCAATGAGCATGATGGGCCAGATTTCACTTATGACCTTCCTGCTGGTCTGGCTCTGCCCTCTGATGTGCCTTCTCAGCATCACTGACGTTCTCTATCCTGCCTGCTAATGATAAACGACAATCTTCTCAAGTCTGCAGAGTCAAGGGAGTTCCTGTGGAATGAAGTTTCTGGAAAATGGGCTGAAGGTTTTAGACTGCGTCCTAGTGTTGGTCACAGGGAAGTTTCTGGTGCAGATGAAAAGAGAAGCTGAGCAGCAGCCCAGCCCTGGTCACTCAGTGCTGGCCTTCGCCTGGCAGCCAGAGGACAGGGCTGAGCAGCAGGTCTTCCTGCCCCTCGCTCGCCTGTGACAGACGTTCCTCTAATACACAGCTTCTCAGCATGGCCTCTCGGGTCATTAGGGTCAGCAGTGTCTGCAGTGACCAGGACCCGACTGGACTTGAGGATAACAGCAGCACTGTGGAGTTACAGGCAGCAGCTGGCGCCAGAACTTCTCCACCTGGGATGGTCATGACACAGGGCTTCCTGTGGGCAGCCTGGAGAGACTCAAACAGCACAAGACTATGAGGTAAATAACACAGAAATAAGAATTAAAACCTAAGGTGACCCCTAGGACGTGAGGAGTGTATTGCTTTTTTATTGCACGAAGCAGACTTGCTTGTAGCGCTGTGATCTGAGCGCCTGTGTGGTGATTTATTCCAGGACAGAAACTGTTCCAGACCAGGGCTGCCCATCCCGGCAATTCGGATCCTGGGCTGGATCTGTGGGGCGGGGAGGACCGAGGAAGACGAGGGAGAGGAGGGGTGTCAGCTGAATCCTGCAGGTTAGGTCGGTCATGGGGGAGCCAGCAGGGAAATCCCTCTGTTTCCGTCCAACACTGAGCAGGCGCTCAGCCCCTGGGCTACAGCTGCCCAGCCAAGCTGTGGAAGCAGATCCCATCGGATCATCAAGACACGGCCGGGTGAGCTCCCAGGATCAATTAGCTCCTAGAAGTGACCTAGACAGGCCTGTTTTTCCTAGTCATTTCCCGTGCAAGTTCCACACACATGCCTCCCACAGATGAATGTCAGAGAATTATTTTTTAAATTTGTGGTTTTATTTTGTTTTTGTGTATTGTGAAATCCTTATATTGACATGTGTGTAATTGTACTTCCCATATTATTTCCAAAACTGCTTCTGCTTGGTGCTACAGAATGTGTCACTTGACAGACAGCTCTCTGCTCACTGGTGGGTCAGAGAGCTGTCCCCCATGCTGAGCTGTGTTTCACCTCTGTCAGCTGCCCCCCTCAGAAGCTATAGCACTTGCTCCCTATGAGCTGTGTGTCTCAGTGCCTCCAACTTTGACACAGGACAGAAGCAGAGGGCTGGTCAAGTATTTTTATACTGAATGATGTTGGCTTTAGTGCATTAGTCATTTCACAGCTGGGGCTTTTGAGGCCTGCACAGGGTTTTGTTGATGTCTAGTGCAGAGTGGGGCTATGTGTTCTTGGTATACAGTATGTGACGGGAAATCAGTATCTCTGAAAGGGCTGTAAACCAGCTGACACCAGCCACCCCTGGGAGGTCTCACCATACATAGTCTCGGCAGAAGGGGGCGCTGTACCACCCCTCCTCAACACCTCCTTACACCGTGGAACAAGTCTGACAGCATGATCATAAGAGCCGCATGGCTCCATAAATACATATGCCTTTCATGTGAGCTGACAGCAGACGCTACTTTCCCAGTGGATAATTCATTGACTTCATCCCCGTGAACTGCTGCACAAAACGAACTTGACTTCAACAAGCATATTAAGGGAAGTTAAAATTTAAGGTTTTGTGCTGCTGGTACTGATGTGCCTCCTCTCCTTTGTTTGCATGGAAAGACAGGGCGCTAGAAGTTAAATGTGCAGGTCCTGGAGCTGCTGGGTCGGTCCTGCAGGACTGGTGGCCCTGGCCAGCGTTTTCCAAGTAAAGGTGCAGCAACACGCAGCAAAATGCAGACAAGGGCAGGGGAGGTGTGGTTGAGCAGGAAGCAGAGCAAAGTCTGGCCCAGCAGGGCACAGCAGCAGCAGCCGCTCGTGGCATGAGCTCCAGCACCCAGCCTGAGCCGGCTGGCACTCGCAGACACACAGGGCACAGAGTGGGCAGCAACATGGTGATCCGCCCACCTCTGTAACTGCTGACCGTTCCACGGTGAGGACAGACGGTTTAGGAGTTGGCGTTTTCAAGGGGTGTTTGGGCGCTCAGCCATGTCCGTCTCTCTGCAGGCGCACGTCCTTGGGCTGCGGTGCCCGAGAACATGGAATGAATTCCGAGCAGCCTGCTGTTTAGAGTAGAGCTGGCCTGTGCAATGTCACCTCTCAGTGATCTTTCACGTTGGGTCGCTTCGCTGCATCCAAGAACACACTCTTCCTCCTCTCCTCCGGGCACTGGCATGTGCATATATTCACCATTTCCCTTTGGATTGGAGGGTGCCAGCAGAAATCAGCTTTCCACTGTGCCCTCATTCAGCTCCATTGCATCTTGCCAGAGAATCTCAGAGCTGAGCGCTTTGGACACTGGAATGTCAGAGTGTAGGAAATCGACTGCTGCTCCTGACACAGTGCACGGAGATGCAGTTAGCAGCTGTGTGGCATTTGAACTCTCCCTGCTGTTACACACACCCTCACAGGATTAGAAAGGCTAGTTTCGACACAGACTGAGAATACAGCTTCACACCTAGCACAGAACAGGATGCACACAGACAGCAACATCTTCTTGCTTGGCCTTGTGCATCATGCAGGGCCTGAAGCAGATGCTCGTAGCTGAACCACCTGATTAGACACAAGTGCTGGGGAGAAAACAGCTCCATTCCATCTATGAAGTGCTCTGTGTGATGTGGAAGGACGCTGAATGGTCTTTCTTGTGTTTTAAAAATGACCACTGGACTAGTTAAGGAATCCAGTGCTTCTCCTCAGCTGTCTCTGTCTTACTGTTTTCATTCTGACATCAGTCTGCTTCTTCTGTTTGATCTTAAGATGTTTTTTGTCAGTTAAGGCAATGATTACTGTGCTGGTTTTGCTCACTATAAACCTGTCCCTTGTGAAGCCCAGAGAGCACTGCCTGCAGGTGCTGGGCTGTGCTGCTCTCTGCCCAGGCGGACAGCAACAGGAGCAATGCCCTTCTGAGGAAGGAACGGCTGTGGAGCCACACAGAAATGTGCTCCTGACTGGAAGTGCCAGCCTCCTGTTTGCTCTGCACGTGGTACAGCTGGCACAGCACACAAACGCAGAAAGGAAAAAGGCAACAACCTTTTCCAGTCTGCACACTGTTCTTCTCAGTGGGTGTGCAAGATTTTGTTTGATTCATTTTGGTAACTGCTTTTTTTTTTTTCCTTCGGTGTCTGTGACATTTATACACTTACAAGTTGTCACTAATCAGATCTTGCTTATCTGCCTGCCAAGCCCTAGTGCTGTTGTCACTCTCTGTGTTTGCTAGCTATCTGTTTCACTGGCGTCTCGGCCACAGGCATGTTGAACCGCTAACAAAGCTCACAGATTCTTCCACTTGGACTTCAAGGATTTGACTGAAACCAGAGACAAGGACTTTAAATAATGGCGGCAGTGTGTATATACCATATATCAGTAGCCTCTCTGTCTCAGCAATAACTACTGAGCAATCCTGCTTGCTGGGTTACACTGGGCAGTTTGTCAGCTGTGAGATACTGTCCGTTGGCGGCACGTTCCAAGCCAGACAGTAAATAGTCTCAATCCAGTCTCTGAACAGAAATTTCAAAGTAATTTTCAGGCTGCAGGTTGACAGCACAGTGTGAGCGTTGTCCTGCGGTCTTGTGTCTTGGGAAAGTGTGAGAAGGCATTCTGCCCTGTGATTGCTCTGCAAGGCCGACTGTGAGGCAGCAGTGTGAGTGCAGGGGCCCAGCGGACCCCCCCCCCGCGTATTCACTCAGCAGCTCATCACCAGCCTCCGTTCTCGGGGGCCAGCTCGGAGGATGCTTCACTTTCGCTCTGTGCTCAGCGTGTGTCTCTGAGCTGGAAGCTGCACCCTGGGAGGAAATGAGAAAGGCGCAAACGTGCCCCTCCCCTGTAGCAGGCAGCTGGAAGATGGTGTAATTAACTTCAGAGCTGCTCCCGGAGGATCCTCCAACAGCTTCATCCAGACCTGAACCGCAGAAAGCAACACACAGACCCTTGTGGTGACATCATCCTGCACTTGTTTAAAACTCCCTTTGTGAGAAAAAAAGAGATGATATCTAATAAGGGCAGTATCCCTTCTGATGCCCCTTAGCTCAGCGGAGTCTCCCCGTGTCTCACAGTGCTGACAGAACGCGATGCGTCTGGCTCTGTTCAAGCTGGCCATTTCCGGGAGGCACAGCTCCCTCCTCCCAGTACCGCGTTACCCCAGTAACCTGACCGCCTTCAGTGCATTTTGACTGACTGGTCACTCAGCAGGAACCTTTCGTGATCTCCTGCTCCTTTCAAGACCTTTCAGATCCCCCAGCTCTGCCCTGAGCCGTTCAGGGTCTTGTCACGCTGTGTCACGCTGTGTCACGCTGTGCCGAGCTCTGCGGTGTCTCACTGCTCTGCGGCTGCTCGCCTCTGACCAGAGGAACCCAAGACCCACATTCCCACAGAGGTCAGGAGACTGCCCACAGTGACAGAAGTCTCACACACTGAGCACCTTTGGTTTCCTGAGTGCAGCCCGCTGGGGAAACAGTCAGCACTGCAGCTCTTCTGAATAAGACATCAGATCACCAGTTTTTAGGCCATGTCAGTCATTAGTGAAAAAATACGCCACTATAAAAAACTGCCCTGTTACCCCAGCCTCGTGGAGAGGTGAATATTTCTGGACACAAAAGCATTTGATTTTACCGAGCATGATCAGTTTTTCCAAACTCGGTTTTTAAAAACCTTGAACGTTTTTCTTTCAGGATTTTGGTGTGGGAAACAGTAGATGCCCATGGGTGTCTTCTTTGAAATGCACTATTAATTGTTGGTTTCCACAAAAGAACAACAGAATTTGTGCCGTCCCTCAGGTATTGTCTCCTGCAGATAAAGACTTCCTCCTGTACCCTGCGCAGTGACTGGCAGGAAGTGCAGCGCTGGCCTGCAGATCGTATTGGAAACAGCACATCACTGTTTTCATTAGGCCACCACTCACACACATGTAGGTCATTTGCTCCGTTACTGCAGACTGATGAGATGATTGTTCGGAGGAATGCAGGCTCCTGCGGCCGCGGGTCTCGCTCGTGCTGAGAGGCGGATGCATTTCCCTAGTTGCCTCACTCAAAGGAAAAAGCCACCAGCACACACAGGAAGATTGCTGTGTGGAACACAACAGAGCACAAACTGAGCAGCATCTTGCAGGGCCTGACACAGATGCTTGAGTCTAAGGCTGATTCAGATACCAAAGTGTGGCAATGCTGGATAGTTCCACTGTGCCTTGCAGTGCTCTTATACACTGGTACTGTATATTCTGTGTGTTTGTTGGCACACATTCCTTGGTGCTTCAGTTGTGTTGTTTTTGTACATTACTTCTTGCCTTCATACAGTACATTTTTATGAGAGAATACTCTTCCAAGCTGTTTTGGTTTGTGATACCAACTTTTCTTGAAATATGCAAAGCCTCCTAGAATATACATGTAGATGCACATATAGTGCAGAATGCTCTGTATTTCAATACTCCCCATCTCTCATTTCCATGCAGCTGGGTGGTCAGATCCCTGCTAGTCTTCTGAAAGAAGAAAAGAGGCATTGTTTGGGAGTGTGGTGCTGGGGTGGGCCTTACTGTCACAGCAGTGATACCTGTTCTAGCTGCGTCTGAGCTGGGGGAGTGGGAGAGCGTCTCCTGATGACAGCTGGGAAGCGCAGTCTGACCCTCTCCCTCCGGCTGGCTGCCTGGGCTCAGTGACTCTGCCTCTGCCTTGGTCTCACTGACAGACTAGAGGCGTTACACTGCATGCTTCCCAAACCACAGAGCTGCACGGAATTTCTCTTCTGACTTCCAACCGGCGTCTGAACTCGCTGAGAAAGTGGAGGGCGGGGGGGGGTTGGGGTTCATAATTCTTAGTGTGTTGCAATGTGGGTTTCACTCAGTTGTGTTATCTGCTCAAAGCTAACAAGAAAAACAAAATTTTGGAAACGTTATAGGAGGTGAACAAGAAGGCCGATGGCTGGAGGTAAGAAGTGTGCTCTTCCATCCCATCGGATCTCCTTCGTGAGCAATTCTTAACTGATTGTACTCTTTAGAAGAATGCTGTGCTTTTAGGCATGTGTCAAAGAAGAGCCGAGCCGTGACGTGAAGAACAGGTCTCGTTTCTCCCAGGCGCCTGGTCCTGTCTCGAATCCGCCACCTGCCAGCGTTTCCGAAGGGTTTATGTTTCACACAGGAGGACGTGTGAATGCAGATTTACTCAGCTGAGGGCTTGTGGGTAACCACTGAGCTCTGCATTCACACAACATAAAAGAAAATATAAGCAAAGGCAAACAGTGTTGTCCTTGATGTCAGTTGTATGGCTGCCATGCCCCTAATTCAGCACGCGATCGTCCTCGGTGTCGTGATTGCTCAAGTCAGCCCCAATAAGCAAACCTGGAAAGATGCCACTGCATAATTACAGCTAGAGAGGAGGCCAATAAGAATTGAGTGTGATCAAAAACAAACATCAGTTTTCTAAAATTGTTCAGAAAGGTTACTTTTTCAAAAGAAGTGTACCTATATAAATATTGTGAAGCAGAGGTCTTCATTGCAGAAAAGGTCTAACAAGTCTATTCAGTCAGAGGGTAAAGACCATCCTAAGTGACTCTGACTTTTTTGTCTTTAGCTAAGAAGCTGTGCAGGACAGCGAATGAAAGCTCAGACAAAATGACAACAGTAAGAGTCAGTGTCCCTTGGACCAGTGCTGGAGAGCTCTGCCGTATTCTAGACTTAACAACGAAAATCTCACTGCTGCTAGAGTCCACAGAGGCAGCCATGATGTGCCATGCAAGGTATCAGCCAGGAGAGCCTTTGTTACTATACTGTAAGTTAACTGTGGCAGAGTGGTGTGGTTTTCCTCTGACTTCCCTTGTCAAAGATGACACATTGCAGAGAAATAGAACAAACAGGATGCTGATAAGAAGGCAGAGCTGGCTTTAAAAAATTGTAAAACACAACTCCCAGCTGCCATTATCTAACAGGATCAGCAGATAGCTAGCATGACCTAAGATAAGTTTTTGCTGTGATAACTTTTTGTACTTGTTTTGTTTGTGTTTGGCAGGTAAAATGTACTGAGAAAAGGTCTGCCAAGATGTCTTTAAGAACACGTACAGAATGCACTAGCTTTCTTTCCAATGCCAGAGCAGTGGCTCTGTGGCTCAGGATCTGCGCCTCTGGCTGGAAGGTTGCCGGTTCGTATCATGTGGCCAGTAGAGGAATCCTGCTCTGCTGGACCCCTGAGCAAGGCCCTTAACCCCAGCTGCTCCAGGGGCTCTGTACATTGGCTGACCCTGCGCTCTGACCCCAAGCTTCTCTCCCTGTCTGTATGTCTCATGGAGAACAAGCTGGGGTCTGTGAAAAGACAAATTCCTAATACAAGAAATTGTATATGGCCAATAAAGCGATCTTATCTAATGGGCACTGGCACAACCTTATTGAAAGAAGCCTGGGAGCAATCTAACAGCACAAGCAAAGTGCACATCACTGGCCACAATACTGGGAAACTTGCAAGGAAGTGAACAGACACTCTAAGCTGCAAGCAGTTCATGGATGTCTCTGGCCAGGACAGTCCCCGGATACCAATCCTATTGAAAACGGTTTGCAGTTCAATCCCATACAGACTTCATCTGTGAAGCACCACCTGGATGATGCACCAGTCCGCTCCCCCCACACCAGCTCTCAGTGGGGAGGAAAGCAGAAGGATGAAGCCAGTTCAGAGATGGGGATTATTAGGAGGCCATGACTGGTAAGGGCCAATTGGAAATTTGGCCAGGACAACAAAGTAACACCCCTACTCTTCTTTTTTAATGCCCACAAAGAGTCAGGACCTCGGTTTTACATCTCATCCGAAGGACAGCACCTTTTTTTTACAGTCTAGTGTCTCTGTTACTATTAGGCATTAGGACCCACACAGACAGCAGAATGAGCGCCCCCTACTGGCCCCACTAACACCTCTTCCAGCAGCAACCTTAGTTTTTCCAGGAGTCTCCCTTCCAGGTACTGATGAGGCTCACACTGCTGAGCTTTAGTGGGCAGTCAGCTGTGAGTTGCAGAATGATATGGCTGCTGGCTAAACATATGCTCAGTGATATGATATGCTTGGACATGTTGATGCGTATGTGCCCAGCGATAGACTGGCATCATGTCTAGGGTGTGGTTGTGGTATGGGCTCTGTGTTTCTGGGCTTCTTCCAGTTCTGGTATGGGATGAATGGACGCAGGTGTCCTGTGGACAAGGGCACTGCTGGCAGCCAGGAGTACACAAATCACTAAATCACTGGTGTGTCTTTCTGTTTTCTCTCGCAAATCTTAATGAAAAACAGCGTCAACCCAACACAGGTCTCACTTAGGCTGGCAGACAGGATACTTTCTGGCAAAGGCAATCCTTTAAAACGCTGAGAGCCAGCACACTAAAATATGAATGAAATGGCTCACAACACAGACCCAATAGGAAGGGCAGTTTAACAGCAGGTAATAAAAAGAGTAGATTTGTTGGCAGAGGTGTGACCATCTTTCTTATCAACTTTCAGCAGCCTGAGAGAGTATGTTCTGTTGGGCAGTAAAAGATTACAGAAACCTTTGTAGAATGAGCTCTAGCCTCATTCCTCCTGCCAAATCATTTTGATAGAATTTCAAGCACAAGTAGAGTAAGTTCCGAAGGCAGGGTTGTGGGGAAAGGTTATCGCAGCGAGACTGGGGAAGGTAAGGAACACCTGAGCCTCTCTCTGAGACCTGCAGTGGCCAGGGGTGGTGTCAGCAGAGCCAGGTAAACAGCAGGCGCATGTCTTCTCTCGCTGGCGTGGCCCGGCGTACTTTCCCACAAGTCAGCGCGTGGGCTGTGAGAGTCTCAGTTCGTTCTCAGCAGCTCTATTCTCAAGAATCTCTCTAGAGCAGAACACTACTCTAGAGAGTCAATGATGTGATTGATGAGACCACATGTGGCAGCTCTGCACTCAGCCTTGGCCACCACAGCGCCCACTGGCCCTTGACTGTTGTAGGTCAGAGGAGGGGGACTGCACATGTGACTGAATGGCAGTCATTGGTGACAGAACCTACTTGATTCCATTCTTATTTTTCATCAGTTTGTCTTGATCTATCTGGTTTACCACTTTAAGAATGGGCTCTCTTTTAGATCTTTTGTCCTAGATCTGTCCAGCCTCTGATGGTGATGGCAGTTTGGCCCAGATGTAGAGCACGCAGCAGAAGCACACGCGAGGAGATGGAAATGTACGCAAAGGGCACAAAACAGCATTTACTAGCAGAAGCGGTCACGCTGGGTGGGCGCTGTCCTGCAACAGCAGTGGCTCTGGGATGCACACAGTTCCAGTCAGCAGGTGTTGTAAAACGGTTTCTAGTTTTGCGTGTGTACCTAGAGCTCTTGTGTTTCAGCAGAGGGAGATATTTCATCTTTGCTTTCTGTGTCGGAGGTGAGGGGATCTGTTATTATAGGCCCTTAGCTGTCACAAAACCAGCTCCACTCCACAGGAAATGAACATAGTGATACCCCTCCATCTTCAGAAAGAAACATGATGTACCTTTGTGCAATGCGCGAATGCTGAATTGTGATTTGAGATTCCAAGCCCTTGTTGGAGAGTTGCAGTAACAGGAGGCTATGCACTTCACGTCCAGCATACCCAAGCAACATGAAGAATTAGTTTGTCACTTGGGTATCCCTGTCTGTGATCAGCACACCACACACCTGTTAACCATTAAAGGACAATAAAGCTGGTTGAGCCAGCAGTTCAGCTCCCCTCTCCAAGAGCAAATAAGGGAGGATCCCTGCAATATTGTGAACAGTAATTCTCTACACGTGTTCACACAGTGGCTGAGAAAGGGTCTGCTTCTGTCTTAAGATTCAGGTTATCTAACTGCCTGAGGAGCCTGAGGAATGTAACCTGCATCATTCAGAGCCAGCAGCAGTGTCACCTCTGCCCCGCACAGCTCTCCCTCAGAGAAGAGCCCTCTCTGCTCGGATGGGAAAGCCTGAGGAAATCTGTCTTTGCTTTATTCAGCTCAGATGGAAAACACAACATAAAAGGAGATGGTCACAATTTTTAATTGGGTCGCCTGTTGCAGTTCCAGGCTCCCACATCCCTTCCTGTAACGAAGCACCACATGTGCTGAGAACTAAATCCTCTTCTCACACATAGAAACACTTGCTGTGCAGCTCATCCCTTTAATGTGTTTTTCTGAAACAGTTCTTTAAAAAAAAAAAATTCAATAACTGATGTCATGAAGAAAGAAAAAGCCATTAGTAACTCTCATGAGGAAACTTTTCGGGAATTAGGAATGTTTTGTAAGCTTCTTTGGAATGTGATAAAGTTCTGTGGTCCAAATTTCCAAAGAGGCAAAAAATAACCCAAACAGATCAAAGGCATGTAACTCAGCTTAACCACCTGCTTAATTAACAGACTCTTACATTAGAAATGTGAGCATTTTTATCTTGCATGCAGCAACATGTTAATTTTGAATTAAATAGCCTCCTTTTCTGGGGAAAAAGACTTTCCTGTGACTTTGCAGTGGCAAGGCTGAGTGCTGTGAAAACCTAGAAGCCACGATCGCACTCTCTTGCAGACAGTTTCCATCCTGAATGGCCTCCCTCCTCCTTGGGCTGGATCTTGCTCTTTTCTGTGTCTGCGTCCACTGGCCCATGCAGCTGGAACTGAGGATGCAAGCGCTCCTCCTTGCTCCGATCTGGGTGCCAGATTAGTTAGACACCCCAGCTGTCTCCACAATGTGGCTCCAATGCACTGCAATCACTCAGGTTTATTTGTTTCGTTCAAACACTTTTACAAGCACCTCTTTACCAGAGGTCAACACTGCCATGAGCTTGGTTAATGTGCTCACTGTCTACAGCACGTGTAACCTGCCAGTCATCATGCATTGTCTCAGACAGGTAGGAGAACATGGAGAGCCATCGGGCACTATCAGCAGAGCACATGGGGCATGCATACACAGACACAGGCATCGTGATACATGCAACTTTGCACATACATGTAAACAACAGCACTTAATCACAACACACACTGCAGGGTAGAATAATATTGCAGATGGACAGACGTTGTAAGACTGCAGCTCACAATATTCTGTACAATACAGGGGCCCTTTTTACACTGAAGGTTTACAAATGCACTGACCAGTTTGTAAAGTTTTGTGTGATTTTTAGCTTCACTGGCTTGAAGTTCCTGCAGCTGCTCCATGAACTGCAAAGTTGAATTGCTGAGGTCTGGAAGCTCCTTCTTTCCTCCCTCCAGCATCCTTGGCTGCAGGGTGGCGGTTATGCTGCATACCCAAGGAACAGCTCCCCTTCTGACCTGTTCTGCTCTTGTGTTGGTTCCCCATGAGGCAGAGCTGAGAGCATGAGTGCCAGCAGGCTGGAGCCTGGAGCTCCGGGTGAGGAGAAGGGTCAGGCAGGCAGGACTGAGTGTGCTGAGGTCCGGTTACTGGCCCAGAAGTGCAGATCTGCTGCTGACATTCCATCGCATCTCTTTACCATGTTTTGCAGCTTGGAGGGATTCATGAATTATAAAAATTATATGTATCATTTGTTCTGAGGGAAATATAGCTAAACATTCCGGGTTTTCTTTCTGGGATTTATGTATTCTTAAAAACACAAACAAAAAAAATGTATTTCAGAGGATCTTTTTTCCTCCCCTCTGCTGAGTTTTCTTTGTGGTATGCTTTTCTGATGCACGTCTGGTCTAATGCTGTCTGCCTGGTTTTACTGATCAGATATGGTCCTACAGAGGACATGTTCCCAGCTGCATGGTCACCCTATCAAGACCCTTCATGCTGTGCTTACTTTAAAACTCCTTTCCTTTGTCAGGGCAATTACAAAACTCGGCAGTGTCCATTGGACTATTGTTCCTTGCGGAAGGCCTGTGGACAGTCTGGGTTGTGATTCTGACTGTGAACAAATGTGACGGGCCTGCTGAAATTCCCAGAGGGACTACTGACAGGAACCAGCTGGAGTCAGCTCTTCTTGCAGCACACAGGCTTCGGACAGCAGCAGCAGCAGGCACCCCCTTGCCCTCTGCTGCTGTGTCCGAGCCAGTCACGGATCTGAGCTGCACACAAGGGCTGTACTTCCTGTGACGAGGCTCCATGTGTGCAACACTGGCCTTGGCCCTGTTCTCAAGCTCTCTGAAGCTGCTCAAAGTCTGACCTTCCTTCTGCAGTGGGAGCAGAAGAAAGAGAGCTGAAGGAGCAGGAGGAGTCGGTGGCGAGCTCACCCTGTCCTCCTGCATGTGGTTCTTCTGGAGTGGAGAGTTGATGTGTCCAGATGTGAGGAGACCTCTGTTATCAATATAAATTAAACCTGTCACAGTATAAATTAAATTACATCAGTTGTTGTGATGAGAAATGTCCATCCTGCACCTTGAGACCACAAAATAATAATAATTTTAATACATGGTTGAGTGCTAATTAATAGAGTTCCTGCCAGCTAATCTGGAAAGCAGCCCAGCGTTCAGGAAGTTGAGAGCCCTTGCTGTAGTCAAGCAGTCATTGCCACCTTCAGTGTCCTGGCTGGGCGCTGGCCGTGAGGGGCTGCGCTTTCTGGAAGAGGAAGAAGGTAGGGCGCCAGGGTGGCACCCAGCCGCCAGCCCCCTGAGCGTGCTCAGTGAGGGGTGACAGGCAGGCTGCAGTAGGTCTGCTGCTCAAAGGGGGTGCCGTGACCCTGGCTGGGCTCGGGGAAGCTGCTGGTCTTCAGAGCGCTCTGGGAGAAGCGGCAGCACAGCAGGGAACGCAGCTTGTGGAATGTGCTCTTCCGGAAGATGATGAAGATCCAGGGGTCCACGATGGGATTCGTGGCGGAGAAGCGGAACGCCAACAGGTTGTCATCGTCATTGCCCCCTGGAGAGATGGCGCTCACGAAGCCGCAGATCTGGCAGGAGAGACACGAGGACAAACAAAGCATTAAGACATGAAACGGAGGCCAGTGGACAACGGCCTCTGCCCAGTCCTGCACACCAGGAAGCAGGAAGCCCCAGAGGCACACGCAGTCACATGCCAGTGCAGGATTAGTAAGACTGATGGGTTTCATTCATCTGGCAGTGTTTTCCCCATGACCTCAGAGGGCTTGACACCCACCCGTCCCACTCCTAGCTGTAGGAGTGGATTTCTTCTCCCTGAGTTCAGACCAGAGGACTTCCTGTTAGAAGTTCACCTTGGTACATATCTGCCTTGCGTTTTTTTTCCTCTGCTGTGGTCTGATGGCATGTGCCATATTTGCCAGTGTCCCTGTGTGCTTCCTGATCTTCTCGCCGCTTGGTTTGGCTCTGCTCTGCTATGCTGAGAGTTCACTCGTGGCTGCTGAGAGCAGGGGCTTGCGTCTCAGCTGCAGACAGAGGCAATAAGACCACAGTCCTGCCCCATCCTGAAGGACGTGCAGTGGAACCTGAAATCGTAATACAGATGTTTCTGCCTGGTTTGCTACAGACAATTGTATCAGAGTTTTCTTTTCTGCTGATTTTAATCAGAATGTTTGTGTCAGTCACTTTGTGTCAGTTATTATATTTTGTGAAAGTTTCTGTGTTGCTATGGATGTACTGTACAAGCAGATAGAAAATGAGTCATAGGGGAAGTGTACTGAGGTCATTATGTGTGTTTCACAGCTATTTCTGATTTTAAATTCTTTTAATTTGTCTGTTCAGCCTGATGTACAGTAGCAAGAGGAAGGGGACCTCAAGAATTGTAACACAATAATAAAACCAATAATTATCCTGACAGGATAGATACTCTTCAGACGATCAGCTGACCCTCTTCATGATTTTTAAAAGATTGATCTTTTAAAACAGCAAGAGACTGCCAGAGACTGTTTGGAATTTCATTCCACAGCCACGAAATGAGGGACAGTATATCGACACATATTTGCGCGGGCATTCATGAGGTTTTACAGATCCCACACCCATCAGGATTTATTGGAGGTTTCATTAAATAAATGTTGTATTCTGCACTGTGACCCTGGCATGCATTCCTGCTCTTGCCTGTCAGACAGCTGCTTATTGTTTTGGAACTTGTACAGATTTATTACTCTTGTCCACAGTATTTTGTTTATAAAGGAAAAATGACTCTGGGTTCACAATTAGTTTTCAGTTGCCCCTGCTAAACTTGGTTCTCGTTCATGGAAAGACCAGGGTGGGCAGCATATTGTTCCTGTTCTGTGGAGAAACAGCTTCCCTTGCCCACAGCAGTAGCCTCGTTTCCCATTGTCTCTCTCAATAGACTGATCTCCTACTGCCTCTATACAGTAGATAAAAACGTGAGGCCCATCTTGCGATGTTTGGCAGTTTAGTAGGTGGATGAATCTAAAATTTTGTCCAACGTTTTCCTAAAGATTTGCAGAATTTGGACGTCAACCGTCGGGCTGGGTAGTGTGTTCTAGACACCCACTACTTTTGAAATAAAAATAAAGTATTCTCTGTCCTAAATTAATTCCCCTTAAGTTTCACACCAAGTTTATGAAACTGGTTTGAACAAATCTAAACCCTTTAGGATTTTGTCTACCTGGATCAAACCTTTTCTAAATATCCTTTATTCTAACCTGAAGAAATGTATATCCCTCATCCTGTCTGTGTACAACAGTCTCATGAGACTGGGACTCACTCCCATTGCTCTTCTTTGAACCCTTTCTATGGCTATAATATCATTTCAGTGGTACATTAGTCTGTGTAGTAACCTGCTCTGACATATTGACTGTTTACACAGTAATCCTGAGACTTCAGACTCTGCTGCCCTGTTTTGTTCTTAAATGAGCAGAGAAAAAGGAACAAGTAAACATGTATTTCCTCCATGACAATTCTAATAGAAGTGCAGCTCTCAGAGTGTCGATTACATACGCCTATGGGATTTCCTTTGTGCTGCAATTAAGGTCTGCAAATATTTTGTCAGGCCAGCCTGTCGTCAATATCAGCGCTGGCAGCCGGCCTGGGTGCTGCTCCAGTGCAGAGGGGAGAGGCTGCAGCTCCCCCCGTGCTCCTGCCCGCAGGAAAGACAGCTCCCATCTGCTGCAGAAGGCCCTAAATATCCTTCTTCATATCATATCATACTAGGTCATGGTACCATGATACTGTATATCTACTCAACGTCTTTCCAGTTTTCCAGCAGGCTTACAACAGGTTGTGTGACGCACTGGTGTGTATCATACTTTCCCAATCCCCTCTGCTCTCTTCTACTTCTGTACCATGAGCTCAGCTTTCGTTTCATTCAAACTGTAAGTGCATGAGGCATCAGCCAAGTCTGTCAGTGTGGTGAAATGACTAACCCCAAAAGTACCTACAGTTTTCTAAGATCTGCTTGTGAGTGTGTAGGTATTAGGAAGTTTTAAATATGCCATCATGAAGACATCTAAGTTCCAGTTTACACCTCTCTGCTCCTCATCAGTCACTGGAGGTTCAGCCTATCGCTTTCCACTCTAATCAGAGGTTTGTCCGTCTGTCATCTTATCATAGCTGGTGTCGCTGTCTGGCGCGTTTGCTGGCTACAGCAATGCTTGAATGCAGGACAGGTGCAGCTTCCAGAATCCAAAGATATCAAGGGCCTTTGTGTGATTCTTGTGGATCAACATCTATCCCAAAGTATTACTGGATTAATTTTGGAACCCTTTGAAGAGAAAGTTCCAGGACTCAATCACAGATCAGGTTTCTGTTCTAGAGTAGCTCTTCATCAAGATTTGATCTTACAGCTGTCACTCCTGGTCCTGGAGATCAACAGCCCAGCAGGTTTACAGCTGAGCTCAAGTTCCTCAATGTGTAGAGACTTGGAAATAGGTACAAGTCAGGCTTGTAAAATAAGTCTTTAACAACACAGCTCTATCACTGTGAAATGTACCCATTTTAAATGCAGAGCCATGTTGAGCTTCAGAATAAGTAAGCAGATGTTAACATCTTGCTGTTAACATATTAACATTTTTGCCCAGTGTTTGCCTAAGGCCTGGTGTTCAGGTGAAAATAGTGTTCAGGTGAAAAAGTATTTCTTTCATAAATAGCCGGTTACACGAGAACGATGTATTTAATAGATCTGAAGATCTCATTCAGCAGTTTCTTGGAAAAAAGCCAAGGTATCAGCATCAACAACACAGATAGATCGCTTGTTCCACACCCCTGCAACCCATTGGGTATAAAAGCTTCATGTTGTCTCGCCAGTGTGGCAGGATTGCACCCGCTGAACCAAGGGACGTGAGCACTGCCCTCCGAGATGCACCTGCTGGGTGCCTGCCCTTTCACACGACCCAGAGAGCTCTGTCTAGGGCTGTGAAGCTATGGCTCCTGGTTTCAATGACACTGTGGTGCAGGACAGCCGCCGATGACCGTGTGAGCAGGCCGTGCAGCTCCGCTCCGCACGGATCTTCACAATATTCACAGTTTGAACAGTCGAGAGCAAAACGCCACACCAGAACGAACCTGCTCTCTGAGGAGGTGTACCGGCCCGGTGCTGGCTGAGACGCCGACTGGTGGCACATAGGAGGACTCTGTGGGAGGGCTGGAGCTGTGCCAGCTTGTGTTGGGAATTTTCTGTTCGGGATTTTCCGTTGTGGTAATCCGAGGGACAGGAATCCCACCGGAGAGCTGAGGCGGAGCACTCTGGCCAGCCGCCCGGATACCAGGAGCATCCTGGAGTGGGTGTGTGGCTGGGACAGGTACACGCCAGCAAAGCACGTGGAACTCGAGGAGGGAGACAGGGAGACCGTGTGGGCTGTGGCCTGGCAGTGGTGCCGGCGGTCCGGGCCCCGCTCGTGCTGGGGCTGGCTGAGGGCCAGGTGCATGTGTGGATCACACACCAGGGTTACGCTCTGCAGGTGGAATCTGTGTCAGCAGCTAAAGAGAAAGTGTGGCAGACAGGGCAAGTTTACATGAAAGCCAAAACTTTTAAAGAACATTTCTGGTGGAATTCAGCCTCTGAGGACACTGTTTGTCAACAGCGCTGCAGATACTTGCTAATATCATTCGACTAAGAGAAAACCAAGCATGTTTCCTCTCAAGAGAAAAAAGGAATTGTTTTCCAACAGCGGGAAAGCACTTAGAAAGGATCTTCATATTTATTGTGTTAATATAGGAATACTACTGTGTGACACAAGTGGATGATGTGCAATTATTCTTTCTTTATTTGAGCTGGATATATAAATTTCAGATGGCTTACTGCCTATTCAGACTTCCTGAAGGTTTTAAACAATGTTTTTATTTTCAAATAAACAAAGCAAAACAGATTGCTAGAATTGCTGCTTGGCTAAATTTATCAGGCATCAGCCTGACTCCTGGGGCAATGCTTAATTGTTAACAGAAAGCAAAAGTCCGCAGGAGTCAGGCCTCTCCATCTAAACGGGGTTGGGTGCATGAGTCAGACCGTGCAGATGTGTCAACACAAGAAAGAAAACAAAAATCCCAAAGTGTTTACATGATCCAAATGATCATTGCTTTTAAAATGGAAATTGAAACTTCAAATCTTGTCCAGGGAATGAAGGTCAGTCTGCAGAGGTGTATTCTCTAGAGTATGAGTTGACCTGACACTAAACACAGAACAGCAGTGGGAGTAGAGGGCTCCAAATCTGATTTCCTGGGGAAATCTTTGGAAGAATGAGGTGAAATGATGTTTCGGGCTTGGCTTTCTTGAAATAAGTCGAAGAGAAACTAAATTGTACAGTAAGTACAATCTATAAAAACATTGCCTACACAGGTAGTATAAGAACGCCTGGAAGTTAAATGACAGATTCTTTGTACCTGTGCTGGCCATCTCGTACTGTATCTGCAAATCCTCGTGCCTTAGTTGGGTCTCTTTCATGACTCCTCACCCTAGTCAGTCTGCGCTCGCTCACAAGGGGGCTGAGAGTCTGGCTCTGACTGCTGTGCAGTGCAAGTCTTGCTTAGACTCTCAAGAATCCAGTCTCAGGCAGAGACACAAGGAAGAAGCACACTGTTTGTTCCAGTGCATCGAAGACAGGAAGTGGTGATCAGTGCCGCCGCCTCCCCGCCCCAGGGTCCTGTGTTGGAGTTTGCATGTTTTCCTTGGGTTATTATGGGATTGTGCTGGTGCTTCAGGTGCTCCACACCTCCCAGAGTGGGTTTGGATTGGATGTACTTTTTTGCCCTTTTTCCTGGACCTGGCGATGTACTGGCACCCCTCCCAGGAGAGAGCAGTCATATCCTCGCACTCTGTGCTTCCAGGATGAGCTCCAGCTTGCCTTAGCCGTTGCCAGGATAAGCAACTTTCTGATAATGGATGCAAGGATTAGCAGTGCAGCCCAGTAACGCAGCTTCATTAGACAGGCTGTCAGAAACGCATTTACTCAGCGGATGGAAAAATTAAATTCCTAATTCTGTTCTCCCTGGTTTCCAAACTTCCCTGGTTACAGCTCATGGTTCCATGTGTACTATAATATTTCACGAGGAATGACAGCAGCCGAAAGCTTGGGAGAAATTAGAATCGTTTATTGGGATGTGGAGATTTGGCTGAACCCGCTTGGCTGAGGGCCAACCTCCCGGCCGTTGGACGGGGAGGATAGGACCCCCATGCGACCAATGGGGTAGCTGCAAAGGTAGAGAGAGGGTGGAGGAGGGATGCAGAAAACAAACGAGGAAGAGGAGAGGGTGACGTTTGATATTTATGGAGACCGGTTGCTTACGTCAGGATTAGTGAGAATTGCAGCAGCTGTGTCGAATAAGCACGGCTGCCTTCATTCCTCCCGAACTTTCATTAAAAACTCCATTTAATGGGAAAGGCACATTGATGCATGAAGAGACGTGGTTAGGTATGACACCAAGCCCAGAGAAACAATGGCACATAGTGCAAACGTGGTATTTCTGCAACAATACTGTGTACCGTAGCAGAAGTCCACAAGTGCAATGTGTCTGGGTAATGCACATTGCTGCAAGTTGGCCTCCTCTGAAAAGGCAACAGGCAGAGACAGTAAAAAGATATTTGCTGCTGCAGTAGCTAATGATAATAGATACACAGGAAGCTGATGTAATAGGGTCAAGCCCACGCAGTGAGTGAGCAGCTCAAACTTTCACAGTGTGTTCATTAGGAAAAAAGCCATTTTACCCATTATTGGATAAAAGGCCTGGACAAACCTGCCTCCTTATGATACCTCTTCCTAAGCAATTAGACTTGTTTATGCTCTTTTAAAATGTTCTTTTAAAATGATTTCCTTTACAAATGTCCAATGGGAGCAGAGACGTCCAGTACAGAGCCACAAGGAAAGAACGCACAATGTTGATGAGTCCCCACACATGTAAGGTCCAACCCCTGACAGTGTGCTGATATATTCCAGTTCCTGCAATGAGACTGGTGCTGACTTTCAAAGGCACACAAGTTCTTCCAATCACATTCAAGACCTCACTCACCACTCAGACTTGATAGTTTAATCCTTTGCTAGAAGAGCTTAAAATAAAAAAGTGAAACGCCTGCCTGTTCCCAATTGCATCCTACTCCTCAGTCTTGTTTTGGTGACTAATGGATAAAGCTTCATTTGTGGAGATTTGCAACCTTGTCAATCATTGGTCAGGCTGGAGTGTATATAGTGTTTTCATGTAGTATATATAATAGATAGTTTATTGTATTTTGGTACAGGTAAGGCAGAGGAACTGTGAGTTCCTCTGTCTTTGTTCAGTATAGCTCACCTCTTTATTTCAGCAAGAAAATACATATAATGATCTAAAAATAACCATCGGGCCATTATTGGTAAATCTACCAGGACCTGAAATCCTGTTATTACTTTTTTTTTCTTGAGTCCTTTGAAGAAACACTTTGTTTCTGACAGATCCTATCAGCACAGCTGTGAGGTGCAACTTCTCCCCTGGCATTGCAGTCGGCAGACAAGCACTTTCCATCTCTCAGGAAGCCACATCTCACAATCTCATTAACTCCCCTGTGACACTTCTAGCCACAGCCCAGGCAGGTGGGACTTTCACTGACGGCCCTGCGCCTGTGAGCTCAGCAAAGCCCACTGAAGAGCTCTTCTACCTGCACCCCCCCACACTCTATCTGAGTGGAGCGGTGGCTCTGTGGCTCAGGATCTGCGCCTGTGGCTGGAAGGTTACCGGTTCAAATCCCACACCTGCCAGAGAAATCCTACTCTACTGGGCCACTGAGTAAGGCCCTTAACCTCAACTGCTCCAGGGGCACTGTATAAATAGCTGACCCTGTGCTCTGACCCCAAGCTTCTCTCCCTGCCTGTGTGTCTCACGGAGAGCAAGCTGGGGTCTGTGAAAAGACAAATTCCCAATGCAAGAAATTGTATATGGTTAAAAAAGTGATCTTATCTTTCCCTCTCGTACCATTTCCAGCCTCACTTGCATGCTTGGTGCTCTCTGTTGGGAACCCCTGTCAGGAATGCAGACGCCAGGATTGGCCACAGGCTTGCACAGTGAGAAATTATTTCTACAGAAATAATTTATGCCGGAGGTCTGATCTTTCAAGATTTCACCCTTTCAACTCTTCATTTGAGTTGGTGAGCTCATTGGGGCTTCATCTCTGTGTATACGTATCAGCGTCAAATTTCAAAACAAACTCTAATTAGGGATGGTGTGGGAATTAAGCAAAAACGGAAGCTGATTTTCCACAGTAAGGAGGCAAATGTCTCCCTCTGGTTTTAGTCATTTTATGTTTCAACCACAGCAAAAGCAACACAGATGAGTTTCATCTTGTGGTCAGTCCAGAGCTTCCCCAGTGAAGTCATGGAACAGTGCCCTGCTTCAGCAGGCTGTGGGCTGTGGGGCTGTGGTCACTGACACAGTCAGCTCACTACTCACTACTTAGTTAACACTCCGGGTTTCAGGAAGCCTAGGATTTCTGTACTTCATTCTGAGCAAATATAGTTTATTTCTTGTTATTTACACAATGTTGCATACATACATTTCTATGGTATAGGGAATGTACAGGTTACTAAATGACTGATCAAATATGTTTAGATTCATTGTTCATCCCTATAAAACAGCATGCTGTGAATGCTAGAAGAATAGCACACACAGGGTTTGGCACATGTGGCTACCAGTTTAAGAACTGAGTTTTTAATCACCTGATCTCGCTGAAGATCAAAACACTGGGGCATGAAAGAACAATTCTACCAAAGAACAGTGATTGCACATTATATTAGTTGATTGGCCTGGCCTGCAGTGTGCGTGAAGCCAAGCGATACTGTGTCTCGTCACATTGACGTGACCTTTGGCTCAGGAATGAAACATTATTTTATACAGCAAAGTAAAGCATTTTATATTCAAAGTTAGGGTCAAAGTGCTTTACAGTAGGTGTAAAAAACATTTATAAGGACATCAAGTTACAAAGTAAGAAAGACAAGCAGTTAGAAGTGCAGTTCATTAAGATTTACAGTAGTTATCCCAGCAAGCAGGGCGTTGCAGTAATTACTTCTAGATAAGACAAAAGTGATGACCAATGTTTATGCTACAGTCAGAGACTGGACGTAGACTGGCAATATTTTTGAGATGGAAAGGTAATGTTTTTACAATGTTCTGCACATATGCTATATCCTACAGTATACGACCCCAAAATTCCTTCCTTCAACATTCTCTAAATTTTCCACAGATAGGCATTGGCTTTACTGAGTTGATGGAGGTACCGAGTAGCATGACTTCAGTCTTTACGCAGTTTAAGTGAAATAAATATTGAGTCAGCTCGGTTTCTAAATTAGAGATGCAATTTGAGAGTGCAGTAACAGCTACTTCAGTGTCAGGTTTAGTATGAATATAGATTTGAGTATCATCAGCATAGAAATGATCATTCAGAGCAGGTGATTTTAATATGTTACCAAGCTGAATAGTAGGGGGCCTAGAATTGAGCCCTGAGGAACACCAGACGTACTAGACCCAACTTCAGAACAAAACCCCTGGCAATAAGTAAGATAGGGGTTGAACCACTTAAGAGTGGTGTCAGAAACTCCACACACAGAGTATCAAGAGGAAAGAGTGATTAACAGTGTCAAACGCAGCACTGAGGTCTAGGAGAATTAGAATAGAAGAATCAGCTGCCATAAGAAGATCATTAGTAACTTTAACCAGGGTAGTTTCTATGCTGTGTAATCAATTGAAACCAGACTGGAAGGGTTCAAAGAGCTTATTTGCAATGAGGTGATTGTTAAATTGTATTGCAACAGCATGTTCTGAATTTTTCACAAAAAGCAGGCTAGTTAGATATAGGATGAAAATTGTTTAGATTGAGGATTTCTAGCGGTGACAATAATCAGAAGCTGTTGCCCGGGGGTGGGAAGGGGGACAGAGAGCCCCTGGCAGGCTAGCGGAGGAGTGCGTAGCTCACAGAGGGACTGGTGTCCCGCTGAGCAGCTGGTAAACGCATCACCTTTGTTGTCCGTAACTGCCCGGCGACTCCTAGAACAATAGCAGAGCTGAGGCCCTACAGATCTGCACTACAGGAATAGCAGTGGCACCACGAGAACAGCTTTGGTATGTGTAGAGGTGTTTTTACTCTATGTTTATCCAGTGCACTGTGCATTGATTGAATTGTTGTTTTCATTATTTTTTATTTGCTTTGCAAGCGCCCTTATCCAGGGTGACTTTAATTTCAGTGATTTGAAAAAAATTCATGGGTAAAACCTCCAGGTTTTTCTGTTCCTAGGCAGTTGTTTTTCTTAATACACAGACACACAGGATCTATATCTCTATCTAGTTTTAATCAACCAAATCCAAAAGAGCATTTTCTGTGTTGTGCTTGATTTTTTTACAAATCACTGCTTGAAAGTTATGGGAAAACGCTGCTTGGATAATGAACTTGTTTCCTGTGGTCTCTCAGGCGTGCCTGATCTGGGCTTGCAGACAGGCTGTTTTAGTCACACTGCCTGATCTTGATGTGTTCACCCACGCAGCTCGTGCAGCCTCCCGTGTGGACGTGCAGGAGGACCGGTACTGTGCCACCCTCGTGCTTTTCTCAGGGTTGGGCTCCACCGAGACCAACTACTGCGCTCAGCTCTTTGGCTTCGAACTGAGGATTGGCAGGACACATGCAGGTGGTGGACGGCACTTGCTGGAGTTACTGTGTACAGGCCTTTCCCGAACTGCAACAGCCCTGTCTCATAAACCCTTGACTGAAGCTACAGCTGGAAAACTCCAGAGTTCACATCTCACACTCACTGCTACACGTGTATTAGAACGTAATGATGGTTCCACATTAGCCATTCCACCCATGTAACCCGTTTGGCAATTAGTACTGTAGCTAACTGAGCCAATTATCTCATCCAGCCACTTCATTAAGGAAGCCAGGGTATCGGATGTCAGTGCACTTCCAGGTAGAAATTATTTATGTCCTCTTCCTCCAGGGCACTTTCAGTGCATGAAAGCATAGCGGAAAATTCCAAACTAAGTGAAATTGAAATTCAAAAGAGGGTTTATTTGAAAGAAGATAAAATGGGGTAGAGTTCAGGGTTGAGAAGAGATACTTCTCACCAGCACATTTTTTTTAACAAAACGTCTCTTCGGCTTGGAAAGTGCTGTGCTTGGTGAGAAAGCCTCCATACGTGGGCTGCGCTGTGCTCTATTAGCGCTCTGGCATCCAGGCTCCCAGACACGCAGGCATCCGGCATGGGGAAGACACGCAAGGGGTTTCACTGGCTTGCAGAGTGGAAAATGGCTTCCAGGAGGGTCCAGAGGCGGGAAAGAGCAGAAGAACTAATTCCACTTCCAGACGCCAAAGCAGGGCCCAGACAGTGCAGACTGGGGGTCACAGCTGACGAATCCCTCACCCAAGAGACAGACGCACTCCCTGAGCCACAGTGCCCTCTACTGGCACTCAGGGGTAACTGCCGCAGCGGTGGGACCCACTGGCATTCAGCAGTTTCTGTTTCTTCCACCAGTAACTAATTTTTGTCACAAACACCCCCTCTCTGCAAATCGTCTTGTTAGAGCCCTGATGTGCACGTAGGGTTACTGCTGGCTCGCAGAGCAGAGATAAAAAAACAGATAAAAGCTAATTATCAGTTTCAATTAAAGGCTGTGTTGGCTGTATGCAGAAACAAACTCCAAGTGAACTTTGGTGCCCTGGTGAGCTTTATCTCTTGTGTCTGCTCGAGCCTTTTGCGTGCACGCTGATAGATACTCCTCTGTAACGAAGACGTCTGCGGGATTGCTGGAACAGCATCACACCCGCCCTGCTGTGGTCAAGGGAAAACGGAACCGACACAACTTGGGGTAAGAGAGCTAGCTGCTTGCTGAAGAAGCCTGAAGAGGGTCTGCTTACAGCGGCTTGTTGCGATGTTACAGGCACTCAGTATGACTCATCCTAAACCTAAATGCACCAGCTTTGGTTTCATGGCTGAGCTGGCAGCAGGTCTTTACATTGACATGTCTGCTGGTGCAATGTGGCTGCTACACTTTGCCATGCTCTGCCACGCTCTGCCATGCTCTGCCTTGGCATGAGTTACTTTTCAGGGCTGGATGAAGTCCTACAGCTATGGCCAGGAATTGATAGCAATCTTTTTATATAACACTTTTTCTCTTTCTTTAGTAACACCCAAGCCTGATATCTGCAGCACAGTGTCATCCAAAGAGTGCATCAACAGAGAACTGCCCCCTAATATAGCAATGGAGAGCACTGCCTCTGTAAGCGGTGTGTTGTGGCTCATTGTTCACAAGCAACAAACTGGCCCTTCGCTTTCCCTTCCTTCCTTGTGTTCAACCTGATGTTGTCATCAGGTTGTGGAGGTAATTGTCTCCAGTACTGTACAGTATGTGCACCGTGTGCATTGTCAGAAGTGCTGCCTAGTTCAGTCATTCAGTGTGAAGTATTGTTCGTGCTGCTCCTGCGGTGCAGGCCTTCCTTCACAAGGGGTGAAGGAGCATGTTCATACAGCCCCTCAGCACCTTGTGGTTACAGGGACGCAGAGGTACAGAACCATCTAACGCAGCCGCTAGCCAATACACGATACATAAAGCAATAGTGTACTGCATAGCATAGAAGCACCCAGATCATTAAAATACATATCTGCAGATTTAAAATCTTCTCAAATTTTAAAATGATCCAGTTGAAATCCTGAGGAGATTTCATACAGATAAAAATGAAGTAATTGAACATCTTTATCCTGAACTTAGAGGACTGGGGTGGTGGGGGTTTAGTTCAAGCCCTCTAAACCGTTAAGTGTGTCTCGATAGTGTCGCCTCAAACAGTGCCCTTAGAGCCCGCAATGAAACAGACAAGGGCCCGGGGTGGAATCACAGGAGGAAGATTTGGGGCTGAAGAGCAGATCGCTGGGGCTGGTCACACGAGCTCTGGGACTCTGAGACTGGACGATGATGTGAGGAAACAGAATGATTCCACATGACAGGTGCACTGTATTCATTGAGCTGAGTCAGCACGTTCAGTCTGAACTCTCGCACGCCTCTGGACTGCAGTTCCTTCATTGTTTACAATAGAACAGAGCGCAACTGAGAGAGGCGAGAGGCTCTGCCCCAGACGGGAGCTCTGGGACGCTGAATTTTTTCACTGTCACTTCTTAAGCATGTACAGTACCTTTTAGATTCCAGGTGTTGCATTACACACAACGTCACACAACAACCGAAACGCATGTCCCAGCAAGCAGCCTCAAGCAAACAGCATGGAGACGAAAGCAAGAACATATTTTCATTGCGTTTTCATTTCCCAAAACTTGGTCTCCATGTTGTTTCAGTTTATCAGCAGCTGCTTTGGTGAAACCAGCCTCCGCCAGGATTTTTGGCCAAAGAGCGTTCTCATGCCAGCCTTTTTAAGAGCACTGATTGCTGGATAAACACTGCGGTGTGCTTCTCATGCTGACTTTGACTGATGTTAGCGTTCCTGTGCAGTTTTCTTTATGAGCCTTCCAGCCAGGCTGATCAGTTGGAATTGAGAATACTGTTTCTGTGAAGAAAGCTGAACTGTTACAGTAGAGATTTCAGTGTGGGAACCAAGGGTGGCACTAACCTGTAATTCTAAAAATAGGCACCTGAATTCTCACGATGCTAAGTTGATTAATTGATTAATTGATTCAATGCTGGCTGGGAGGACTGAATTGCTAATTGAGAAATGTATTAATTAACTGAATGACTTTTATTAGGTAGTGCTCAGCTCCTCTGGTCTCCTGCGTGCTGTGCTGCGGATGGACCCTGCCATCACTGCTCCTTTCATAGAGGTGTTATTGTCTTAAACAATCAACCTCATTGTTTTTCTATATTAGACTAGAAAGACACTAGAAGACCCTCGGCACTCCAGGACCCGAGTCTGAGTCCTCTGCTGTAGGCAGAGATCACATGTGTCCAAATGTCCAAACAGGATTCTGGATCAGTGGACCCCAGCCCATCTGTGCTGTGTCCTCCCCAGTCTGTCCTCTGAAGCCAGAAAGATTGCCAGGTGTGAGGCCAGGCAGCTCACTGCACAGGGAGAGCTTCAGGGGGAGAGCTGCGTGGGGAGAAGAGTGTCAGGCTGAGACGGGCCAGGCGCCTGCAGACCTCCCACACTTGCACCCTGCCTGGCAGAGAGAGCATGGCTCCTCCCCGGGAGAGATGTGTTTACCCTGCTGTCTGTCTGCTAACAGTGACTTTCACCCTGCAGGGGCCACTGGGGTAGCCGGAGCCTGACATCGCTGCTAGGCAAAGACCTGTTTTCTTCTCTGGCAGAGTGAAGTCTGGTGTTAATATTTTCTGAAAAAGAACCAAGTGATTGTGTGCTTCAAGGCAACAGAGACCAGAACAAAAAAGCAAGCAAACACATTTCTGCTGTATTCTTCACAATTTGGAGCATTACTTATTTCCACTTTGCAGAGTTTACTGTACATCCGACTGCTGCCTGAAAAAGTTACTACTGTAAGAGTGCAGTCTGCCAGACAGATCAGAAATGGGATTGAAAGTGTTTTTTGTAAAATATCGGCAAAGGGTAATAAGGAGAAATTAGTGTTCTGGAGGCACAGACTAGGAATTTCACTCTCTGAGGAACTGATGTCTTTCCATCTGTGCTTGCCTGGTGCAAGAGAAGCTGGGAAACGGCGCTTAGCAGGACTGATGTAAAACCTGTAACAGTGAAGCAATTCCTTCTGTATTGATTTAAAAGATTCATGCCTACAAGAGTACATTGCCAAGTTTTTTCAGACATTCCTCTGAATTGAAGTTTTCTGTAAATATTATATTATCAGAATAATAACTTTTGGATTCCAGTTTTCTTCTTTAAAACTAGCTTAAATCCATTTGTCACTGTGGTGTCCTCCATTACAGTGAGTATAGAGAGCATGCAGACACTAAAACACTCAGCAGAAATATCACACAGAATAGAGAAAACACGTTTTTATAAGTTCTTTCTTCATTTGTAAAATGTGTGCAAATGTTAATCCTTTAAACTTAAACTTAAAGATTTTCCTCCTTTGTCTGCACAGCTCCCATCTCTAAGAGAAAAAAATCTTAAATGCCACATGGCATCCAGGAAGATGCAGTGAACTTGATACTTTGTAAGAAAAGGTCAATGCACGAGCATCAGCATATGCTGTCTCTTAATCCCTAATTAGATTATAATATGAACTGTGCACTGTGCAGAGCCCTGATACAGAAGCAGATTCATGCTTCTATTCTTTGTTTGAAATTAATAAGAGATGTATAACAGAGTGGCATGAGAAAATACTGGAGAAATGGATCAACAGTCAACTTTACTCTCGGAAGAAACACTCTTGGAGGAAAATTGGGCTGAACACAGTATTTTCTGTCTCCTGGGTCTTTCTTATGTCATCCCATTTCCAGTGTGCACTCGTCGACATCGTGTCTAGATCTGTTTTCCTTTGGTTCTCCTTTATTGTGTTCACCCTACGAGCTGACCCCCCTCTCCAAGTGAAGGTCGATGAAGTGAAGATAGGAAGCAAAGTGCTTTGAAGAAATGGTGCTCTGAGGTTTGTGCAGCACTGTTTTCCACCCCAGCTCACTTTCTTCCCTTTCCACCATGAGGAATCATTTAGATACAGGCTGCGATTGGTAACTGTAGCTGGAACAGCAAGCAGGGATTTCTAAAGAGCAGCTAGAGGGGAAAATTGCAAAAGAATGTGAGGACCAGGTAAGGAGGTGACAGCAGATGATATCAGCTGCTTGGCGCAAGACAAACACTGGAAGAAAATGTACTGAATTTGTACACAGTTCATTGATTGTGTGAATTTTAACTCCCTTCTAATTCAGTTCCAAAAATATCGTTATTTCTGACCGCTTACTATGAGTTAACTATACCATAGCTAGCTTTAAAGATGAAGCATGAGGGCTGGATTGCTCTGGAGGGAGATCCAGGCTCTGAACACTCCGTGCTCTGGAACACACTATGGTTTTAAGTCGGAGGACCTGGTGTGTCGTCATGTCCTTTACAGCCTCTCTCTGATCCAATACTGTGTATTGATTTCCCATAAAAGTCTGGAAAATGGATCTCTGGTTAAACCTCAGGCCACTAATGCCTCTTGAATGGTGTGCTGCTCTAGTGTTTTGCTGCTGTAATTGTCTGGTAATTGTCTGTGACACTCAGACAAACTTCCATAATGCTGCAGTCCACAGAAAACTGAACATGTGTTTACCAAATGAAACAGCACATGAAACCTGATCACAGGCATTTATCCCTTCATCTCCAAACTTGTTATTGATGTTTATTGTTGTGATTTGAAGGGAACTTTTTGAATGAAACCCAGCTTATGAGTTGTATTTTCTTTCATATTAATACTTGCTATTGGTCTTATTGCCAAGATGTACACTGTTTATAAGACTTTACAAAATTGCCTGTGATGTATGGGAAGCTTTGTACAAACGACACTGACATCAGTATATCCCCATGACCAAAGAACAAAACTAAAACTCTGCGTGGGAGTCATTATTCCTTTCAGGTTCAAACATGTGGCCTGACCATGCTTTGACCAAAAACTTCTTCAGTGTTTCCCCATAAAACATTAACCCTGCCGAAACCTGAATTACCCCTGAGCACAAATAAAAAGTTCTTCCCGACGACTCCTGTTCTTTTCTGATTGATAGGCTACCTTATGACAAAGAGAAATTGCATCTAACGCAGCCGCTAGCCAATACACGATACATAAAGCAATAGTGTACTGCATAGCATAGAAGCACCCAGATCATTAAAATACATATCTGCAGATTTAAAATCTTCTCAAATTTTAAAATGAACCAGTTGAAATCCTGAGGAGATTTCATACAGATAAAAATGAAGTAATTGAACATCTTTATCCTGAACTTAGAGGACTGGGGTGGTGGGGGTTTAGTTCAAGCCCTCTAAACCGTTAAGTGTGTCTCGATAGTGTCGCCTCAAACAGTGCCCTTAGAGCCCGCAATGAAACAGACAAGGGCCCGGGGTGGAATCACAGGAGGAAGATTTGGGGCTGAAGAGCTGTGAGCACATGGAGCAGATCGTTGGGCCTGGTCACACGAGCTCTCCAGGACTCTGAGGCTGGACGATGATGTGATTCATTAGCTCCATGCTGCATTAGTGCTGCATTCTAATGGCATTGTTCACACAGCTGTAAACACATGGTGGGAGCACTTTCAACAACACTCAAAAGCTTCTCAAAAGATTCCCATTTAGGTATTTTTTCCCAGAAACTTCTATTTTTTTATTTTTTCTAATCTGTGTCTCTGCTTTGCCTGCTTGACGGAGAAGTCCATCCCTCCTAGATACCGCTATGATCGGTCTTCACCGCAGCAGTCGGACACGGACTCTCTCTTCCCAGACAGGTGGCCCGACGACTCCACCCATCCCTCCCCTTCCTCCCAAAGCCCTGTGGCTTTTCCAGCAGCTGCAAAACCATTCTTGCAGGAAACATCATCAATTCCAAAGCGAAAATCTTTTTTTTTTCCAACATATTCATCACCAGCTGGCTTGGCCCCAGCAGTCCATACGATTATGTATCACTGTCAACTTAGTGATGAGATTGTGACTATTTTGGTATTTGTATTTAAACATACTTAGGGTGACCCAGGCTCTGGATTCCGTCGTACATTTTTTCATTTATTAATAGATTTCTCCTAAATTTCTCTGTTTTTTCTGAATTTTATTCTCCATTGAAATGTGCTGCTTGCGCCCTGCCACAGTCCTGTCATCAGAGGTCTAGAAGGACCTTATCTGGACAGCAGGACAGCAGGTGCATCATGATGGGCTGACTGCTGGACGTCTGGGCCCCCAGGGATCAGGCATCTGTCCTATCCTGATGCAGATCCGTAGCAGGGTGGTGAGCAGGGAGAGGCAGTATGGGGATCAAATCTCCAGAAGGCACTGGTGGGACAAGTAGAGCTTGTGCATGTGCAGGCAGAATCAGTGTAAAAATATCGGTGTGAATGTGCCCTGAGCAGAGGCACACAGGGACAAT
The DNA here is from genome assembly GCF_055471065.1 of Atractosteus spatula. Classification (NCBI taxonomy): domain Eukaryota; kingdom Metazoa; phylum Chordata; class Actinopteri; order Semionotiformes; family Lepisosteidae; genus Atractosteus; species Atractosteus spatula. The sequence goes on from NC_142708.1 coordinate 76,691,472, forward strand.
TCCCAGGGCAGCGCCTTCGTTCTGGTGGTTCATGACCCTGGCTGTCCATATCTTCTGCCTGCCCGCAGCTAGGAGAGGCCCCAGGGATCGGGGAGCAGCTCGGGGCCTGGGGGGCTGCGGCTGGACAGTCCTCCCACAGGAGGTGACCATTCTGAGGTTCTAAGCAAACTGAGGCCCTTACCGACGTCACCCTCGCCCAGGCATCGAGACATAAATCCAGCAGCCTGCTTTCAGGAATCAAAAAGATCGGGGCAGAAAGGCAGGGATGTGTTCTCTGGAAACAAGGATGTCTTTTTCTTGATCAGGAGGCATTCTTTTCCAAGAATGTTTGGGTGTGTTTTGAAGAGTAAACTGAAGGTCATGAAGCTGCTCTAGGCCACGGCTGTTCAACGCAATTCCAGATCCTTCCACAAATTCAATGTTATAAAAACAAATCAAACCTGACGGAAGCAAGGTGTTTTCACAGCACAGCAATGAGCAGAGGAGGATCAGGGGAGAATCGATTTTTGGGATTTCGAGAATCCAGAAACACACAGAACAACTGCATATATGGCAACTCATCTGTAAAGGTCAGCATAGTTTTTTTTCAGGACTTTTTTAGGCTTGAAAGTTTTCCTTCTGAGGATTAAATTGAGGTTTTCCAACAGCTGGTTATTTGCCATTTGGAAAATTGCCATACGTACAGTACTTGCTTCTGTTGCTTTGCCATTGTGACCACTGAGCTTTCTCACAGCAGGCAGTGAAAGCCGTCCTCTGCTCACTGCAGAGCGACGCAGTCGGGCAGGGTTAGGGGTCCTCCTGTGCCCTATATCCTCCCTGTCTCCCTCTGACACAGCTAGGCTTCGGTGCTGATGGAAACATCCCAGCAGAGTTAACCCTGCTGAGAGCTGCAGTGGAGTCCTGTGCATTTGTTAGGGGGCCAGCAATGAAGTCATAGTTATTGAGCATTTGAGTTACAGTTTTTATTCAGATTAATATTTTTTGGCAGGAATTTTGACATGCTGATAAAATCCCAAACCCCAGACAAACACTCATGAAATGTGGCAGGAGAGCAGGATCCCGTGGGAAGCTGTCAGAGTGAAGGTCACAGCGGCAGGTCACATGGTTTTGCCACCATACTGCCTTTTTCACAGAATGTGAGGAACTCTCAAAGTTGTTGTTCTCTGAATCCATACCTAGCAGAGGTTGGAAACATAGTGGACCTTGTTATTCCATGTTTGTGATATAAATTATGATGTTATTCCATGTTTGTGATGATTGGTCATGTACTTTAATCTTGGATTTGATAAAACAATTGAACTTTTCTTCTTCTATGAAACTGTGAGGTCAAATGAAGGAATACCTGGTATACAAGATGCAGGTCGTTTTGACTGACAAGATTGCTAATGCCACGATCTTGCCTTAAGAAACCAACACAGGTCAATCAGATCAAGGTATGGGAAATGTGCACCTATTGCATCAAATCTTGGGGATATAGTGTACCAGATTTAAGATGGCCAGTCACATGATTTGTTTCTCTCTTTTTCTCTTGCTGTCTATGATCTAATTCCATCCATGCCTTTGTAAACACAGCACAGCATGTTACATCACTGCAGTTGTTGCAGTACTTGGTATACCTCTTGGACTTGAAATTAGTCAATATAGTCTTTTTTTGTGACTTAATAGCTTTTCAAAAAGCACATAACATTGAGTGCGTTTCAACCTGAAGGCAGCAGCCCTGCAGACTGCAGACAGCTGCTACTGTATCACAATGCACAGAGACCCACAATGCGGAACTTCACAGGCCACACAACAGACAAGGCACTGACACCTCAGACACCAGCTAGTGTTAGGAAGGGAGCCAATATCTAGATCACAGGCAGAGGTGCGATGTGGGAGAACTGAAAGCTGGCACTATTTTAACAAGGGTACAGTACTGTGCCACTTGAATTCCAGTCTGGATATTGTCCCCTCCCAGCTGCTGTTCTTTTCTCTGAGTTGTCATGCTTTTACAACAGCCACCACTGCCATTAGCACTACTTAAACTGTCACCAGGCAATTAACCCCTTTCTCTGCCTGGTCTTGGGACCCCACTGCAGGGAGAGGTTGTATCCCTGCAGTGCTTGGTATGTAGCTCTCTGGAGCCATGGATGTGTCCTCCCACAGTCTGTCCGAGCAGAAGATTTCATTATGAAGTTACATGAGCCAGGAGTGAAACTGCTTTTAATGAAACTGATATTTGTGTGTGGTGTGTCTGAACTGTTCTCTCATTAAAACCATTTGAAAATGTAGCCATGCAGGATGCAATTTCGCTTTTGCTCAAGTTCAGTAAAGTGTTTCCTCCTAGCACAAAAAAAATCAATAACATTTTCCTTCCACGGGACTTAATTTTTTGAGAGAGACAAAACAAAAAACACTTTTAGATCAACAGTGCTCAAGAGTGGAAAGCTGGGAGAGAGCTGGAGTGTGTAGGAAAGGAAGAGGAAACACATCTGGAATCCCACATGTTAGAATAATTATTACTGCTGAGCCACACAAACCCAGGAAAAGCCAAAACAACAGACAGGTCACGACCCTTGAACACTGATGTTAGAGCCTTTGCATTACTAAGATGAATAAGAATGCTCTTGAAGGTCATACCTTGCAGATCAGACAGAGGATTATGAACATCCAATTTGTAGGTGAGACAGAAGCATGTTTTGCATGAAAACATTAAGAATTAACTGATTTCAGATAAAATACAGTTTCTGTTTAAGTAACAACTTCCTTCATTTATACTGCAGACATATGGGTGCAGTGAAGAGCAGAGATGATCTCAGGCTCCAGGGTGGCCGTGCTGCAGGCAAGTACCCTAATAGATACCGCCGGGCACCGTAATTCACAGAGTAATTCTGCAGTTTTCCCATTGTGAAATCATCGGCTGATGGATTTCTATAATTAGATCCTAATTAGAACAGTACTACGGAGTCTTGTACAGCTTATAATGCAAATTATGTTCATAGCTGGCAGTAAAGTGATTGAATTGCTCTGAGCCAGGTTGAGCCAGGCTTTTCCAGATGCCAGCGGCATGGTCCTCTTTAGTTCTTTTCTTCACTCTTTGCTGCAGACAGGCGAAGTCTACCTGGCGTTAAATACAGGTGTCAGACTGTCTGTTTCACCAGTGACTACCCTTCTTGTTTGATATTGGCAACCTTAAGCACTAGTGGGTGTGCTGCCCACCTTTCAGCAGTCACCCCACTGAGAGGCTCCCATACCTCCAGGGTGTGCATGAGGCCTCCCGATGGGGCACCCCAGTTTGCTAGAGCCTAGTCCTGTCAGAATGCGCATCACCACTCCCGTGTCTTAGCAGCCCTGTCAGATTGGCACCGTTATCGATCCCTCCTCTGTCATTAGCTGGACAAATGGATTTGACTTTAAGAAAAATCCATATTTTCCATTGCCTAATAGTAAAGCACAGGCCTCACTGATAAAGGGCCTTGCTGTTTGCACTGGCGCAGTGAAAGTTAATGCAAAGAGGTATTGAGGAAAAAGAAGGAAAAAAACGGTTGTTTACTTTAGCCTTGTGACGTTTCAGCAGCCAATTTCCCAGCAGCCAGAATTGGCTTGAAAACCGGTTGGGATGTTGGCTGTGGGCGTGGTTTGCACCACATCCGGGGTAAACGTGTTTCTGAGCTCCAGAGTTTACAGCACGATCATTAATAATCTCATGTCGGAGACCGTGCGGAACGGAGAGCTGTAAAGAGCAGTATAGAAATCCACCAGAAACTGATGCTTCTGTGAGAATTTACCGTGGTAAATTAATGGTACTGAGCAGTGTAGAAGAGCAGGTAGCACTCTGAACTTTAGGCCAGTGGGTGCTGGGTGCGAGTGAAAGGCTGCTGTCGTACCCTTGTCTGGGCTCTGCGCTCAAGTTGACTCCCGTGACATGACCGGAATAAAAACTGGTGCCTATTTTCGCAAGAGGCTCATGATTTTACCAAGCTCGTGGAGCACGTTTACTTTCACTTCATCATGGGCTCCCACTGTTTGAACTCTACTTCAGCACACCTCACTGTCCTTACTCTACTTTTACCACATTACACTCTTAAAGGGTGTGTGATCCCCAGTCAGCCATGACAGTGCAGAATACAAAATTACATTCCGTTTTTTAGAAATTGTACAAACTTCCTGATGACTCTAAACTGCCAAAAGAGAGGTGTCGCAGTCAAAACAGGCTCAACCCATTGCGAATTCCAGAATGTAACAGATTTGATACCTTTCTTCTGTCTGTTTCCCTGCCAACTGTACTTGGGATTCTCCCTCAAGGTTGCAACATCTTTTCAAACTAGATTTCTCTATTTAATGTTTTGTTCCATAAAACAGAAGTGAAATTAAGACTCTTGGTGCTGTTTTTATCAGTGCAACATTCAAGAAAGCAGCTCTGTGTCTTTGCAGAGACTCTCACTGAAAGGAACAGCACCAGGGAAGGATATGAGGTGGCAATGTAGCCCCCAGGCAGGGGGCAGGCTGGGGCTTCACACACACCTCTGGGCAAGCCACAGAGAGGAAAGCACAGCCCACCCACACCACTGTACTGTGTCAGGATGTGGTCGTGAAACTTTGCCTAAATGATCCCTCAAACCTTTCAGACTGAAGGAAAGTGATGAATTTATTTCTACCCTTGGAAACCCATGATTGCTTCCGAGGAAGAGTGAGAACCTGAGCAGCCGAGTGGAAAAGCCGTCCAGCAGGAAGCGTGCCGCTGGCGAGTCTGGCTAGAGCCTGACTCTGCAGAGCAGCGAGACGGGACCAGAGAGACCCAGACGCAGGCAGCAGGGAGGAGCAGCAGCTGTTGCTTCCTTAGGTGCCCTAAGAGTTTGATAAGGTGTTCGATGTTTTGTAAGATCAGCTGTAGGACACTGACCTTCTAAAGCCAGATGGATCAATCATTTACTGCAGTATGCACTAAACTATTTTTTTTAACTTTATGTAAATGCCCTTTTTTCCCATGAAAAATACAATAGTTCATTTTTATTTGATCTCTAGAGTCAAAAAGTTGACCTGGCAACAGCATAGCTGTTCCTTGTTATAACAGTGAGTAAGATGTGCATGAAAACATTGGCCTTTTCCCAGAATTCCCTCTTACATTCCTTCCTTGTCTTTCCATGACTCTGAGATGCACTGGACATACACTGCACGGTAGTAGAGTGCACACTGCAGATCTGTCAGTCTGATTCACTGTTGTCTGAGAGGTGGTGCTGTTTTTCCTGTTAGTGTGGCATGCCTGCTGTTTCCCCTCGAAGGTGCGGTACTGTGTCTCACACGTGGCACCGCAGGAGTGTGACTCTGTTGTCGTGTCTCAGACTCATCTTTATTCTCTCTCCTTAGCCTGTAAGTGTGACGCCTCCTGGGCTCCCTTGACTAGCTTGCCAGTTCTGCACAGCTGGCATTGACGCAATTTCACACCTGGACACCCCCATCCTGACGGCACCCTAAGTGCCGCTGTGCCAGGCGAGGACCTGAGAGCTGCCTGGCCTGGAGGAGAAGGTGGAAATGTTGCTGGAAAGCTGAGCTTGAGGCCACCGCCTACAGGGCTGTGATCAGTCTTTCACATGTAGTGGCTCTGTCTTCAGTAGAAAGGCCTGTTGTCTGCTCTCATTTACAGCGAAGCATCCACATTCACTGGATGGTTGAATTTCATCTACTGACATGTAGTCATTGCCTGTTCAACAATACCAGCCTTCTGCCACCCAGAGTTCAAATGAGACTTTAGTGGCAGAATTGATTTTTCAGCCTTTTCTATACCGACTCTTGATAAATCATTTGCCAAGTCTGAGACAAGATTGGTCCCTTTGCAACAGTGATTAGAATGAAAAAAACAGCAAAGCAGGCGTAATCTAAATCACCCGCCTTCAGGCCATTTTAATCAGAAGCAGGTGACATGGAACTGGTTTGCTTCTCTATTAGTTTGAATTCCGCTTCGGGCACTGCGTAGCAGACAGCAGGGTGTCGTTTTGCACGGTCCTGTGACCCAGGCAGGAACCTGTGTTTCTCTGCGTAGTCAGTGACCACAGAGTCCGTCCCTCAGCATCACCAGCTTCTTGGGCTGCAGAGGACTGACCGCAGCTCCTCTGTGTCTCATCACTCGCTGCAGGACTGCTTGCTCTCAGTTTCAGCCCTGCCGTTCATTAGCGCTAAAAGACAACTTTACTGTGTAATGCCCTGCCGGTAGAAAGCCTCTGTATTTTCTTTGTTACAAAAGTAGTTATCAAGAGATTAAAATTCAATAGGTCATGCAAATCTTGTTAAATGACTCATGTTCCTGATAACGGTATTTGATCCAGTGTGGACTCTGGACTGGGAAGTGTTAGGGAGGGTTGAGTATTCCCGTGTGATTTTTCAGATTAATGACACTTTTGTTTGTCTGGCCTTGGAATCTTTATAAATCAGTGTTTCGTCCTTTGGGGGGTATTATTTCAGGAAAATTTATTTCAAAACCTTTTATCTTTTGAACAAAACCTGTTCTCAGACTCAGATGTTGAGGGGCGCGTTTGGGGTGCAGAACACGGCTGCCTTCAGAGTTGACAAGGGTGTGGATCTGACAGACAGCCAACTCCAGAGCAATGAGTCCTGTACAGCACTCGCTCAGAAAGATAGACGCCACAGGCAGCAGCCTCTTCTAATGCACTCAGAACCAGAAGACCTCACCACTGAAGCCCTGTGTTTAAAAGGCTGTATGGGAAGGAGATAAATGTGAGCTGTATATCAGCTTGTCAGCTAGCGTTAATGTTCTCCAGCTCTAATACATTCAGTTAGGTCTCCAGTCAGCCTAATGCCTTCAATACCACAGTGGGTCACAGAGTGCTGGCAGTCTGATTGTGCTTTGAGGTTGACCACTTCACCAGGTAGCTATCCAGGCTGCAGACTCTGCACACTGCTCTGGAATGCATTGAATATAAACACTGCAGCTGAGCCACAGGACCTCAGCTTTTAAATCAGCCTTGGTCTTTGCCTTTGTGTAATGGAAAACAGAAGAAATGGAAAGTAAACTTTGACATTGCACAGCACCAGAATCAAAGCCTGTCCCGTTCGGACCTTTGCCTACACATGACCGCTGTATGGTATATTGTTCCATACTATCGCAACCCTTTACGTAAAGAAGTGCCTCCTGGTCTCAGTTTTAAGTGCACTTTCATACAGCTCGCACTGGTGTCCTCTGGTTCGTGTTCCACTGCTCACTCTAAAGACACCTTGTCCGTGTCTGAGGATTGTGAATACTTGTATCAGTTCCCCTCGTAGTCTCCGTTCAAGACTACAAAGGTGCTGTTCCTTCACCTTGTATTCGCAAGTCCTGGAATGTATCTGCTCTTGTCTGGACTCATTTAGAGCAGCAACACATTTTCTCCAATGTGGTGACAAGAATTGTACAAAATGTTCTAAATGTGAAGAAGCACTGAAGAGCTGGGAGAATCTTATCTTGGTCCAGTTTGTCTGGCTGATTCAACTCACTAACAGCTGAACTGGAATAAAGACCCACAGACACACCTGCCCTCCAGGACCAGGACTGGACACCCTGGCGCGGGTGAGGGGGTTCACACAAGCACCCTCAGTACCGGACTGCCCAGTGGGGTCGGATCAGGGCTTCTGCCTGTGCATTTGCAGTGCTGTGCTTGAAAAATAAGACGCAAAAGTTTTCCTCTGTCCCAGAGCTTAGTTGGGGTCTTTCCACTGTCTCTGGGCGCATCTTAACGTGGGAGAAAATGGAATTAGCACAAAAGGTCGTCCCTAAATAAGTCTTTGCTCACCACAGAGGGTAGGAGTAAGCTTTGAGAATTCAAGAAAGGAATTTCTCAAAATCAGTTTTGAAAACTTACATTAGTGGAACACTCCCAGAAGTTCCCAGATACACTGCCTTTTCATCTTTTTCTCAGTAATTCTACACACCTGTGTGAGAGTTACCCGCAGCCGCAGGACAGTACAAGCGGTGTAGTGTTACTGCGCGCTGATGTGTGATGCTGGGATGCGACGCCGCTCAGAGAGATGTGATGGGATTAATGCCAGACTGCGCAGTCCTGGAGGACAGGTACACCTACTGTGTACTGTAGATGTTTTTTATGCGGAGTGAGTCTAATTAGGAAGCCACAACAGGACATCTTTGAGTCCATTGTGAGAAATGCTGTTCGAAGCTCGGCTGTTCTCAAGGGCTCCTGTCTGTGGCTGGGTGCGCTCTGCACAGCTGTTTTCGAGCGCGAGCGGGTTTTTCCCCGAGGCTGCAGAGCAGCATGGAGTCACGCGTGACTAACTGGACGAGTTCGCGAACCTCTTCCAGGGGTGTTCCTGGCTGGCTGAGGCAGGGGTGTCTCTGATGATGAGCTCCCCTGAGCCGACTAGGACATACTTCAGTGAAAAAGACTCTTGGGAAACCTCTTACACTTGGCTTTTGTGAGCAAGAATCACAGCACTGAGCCGCACAAAGTACCCTTCCTCACAGTATCGATGTCTGTTTTGCACAGAGCATGCCAGTACAGACGGCACAGAGAGAAATAACCCTGCTTGTTCTCCTCTGAACTCCGCAGCACTGGCACTGAGTTGCCATCTCTTTCAAACAGTAGAATCATTCAGCCGATAAGAGGAGAACAATTGGAAACGGATGTAGGCTCACGCCTGTTTAACCCATTAGTAAACAGAAGCACCAGGAACCAGACAAGATAACCAGTCCGCAGCATGTGGAGCAAACTGTCACCAGACTCCCCTTCGCCTTTCAGCACAGGTGGACAAGTGACGGACAGTGACCGCAGCATGGACAGTGACCACACGGACAGTGACCACAGCACGGACAGTGACCACACAGACAGTGACCGCAGCACGGACAGTGACCACACGGACAGTGACCACAGCACGGACAGTGACCGCAGCACGGACAGTGACCGCAGCACAGACAGTGACCACAGCACGGACAGTGACTGCAGCACAGACAGTGATCACACAGACAGTGACCACAGCACGGACAGTGATCACACAGACAGTGACCGCAGCGAGTCCACAAAACACGAACCCGTGCCTACTGCCTTTCTGGAAATGAACCACGGCGCCACCAGCAGGACTGTAAGTAAAGGAGTGACTCACGGTGAGGGGCAGCGAGCAGATGACGAATATCAGGGTCATGCAGGCCAGCAGCACCAGGTGCTCCACCTCCTCCTCCCCGTGGCCCAGCCAGCTCTTCCTCTTGCGGCCGGAGGAGACCACCGAGCCCCGGCGGAAGCGCTGGGCCCTGTACATCCGGCACAGGCTGACGATGACGGAGCCGTTGCACAGGAAGACGGCCAGCACGAGGAAGGCCATGAGCGCGGCGTAGGACAGGGAGAAGGCCAGCACCGCGCCGCCCTCCCCCTCCCCGGCTTCCATCTCGATGAAGCACCAGGTGCCCGGGCAGTACTGCTTGTGCTTGCCGTAGCCGAGGAAGGGCAGCGAGCAGAAGAGGCAGGCGCCGGCGTAGACGGCCGGCAGCAGCGCCTTGGCGATCCCGCGGCCCACGTGCTTGGAGTAGAAGTAGGGGTGGCTGATGGCCAGGCAGCGCTCCACCGCCATGGCGAACAGGATGAGCATGGAGGCCAGGCCGAAGAAGGTCATGGCGAAGGCGAAGAGGTCGCACAGCCAGGGGCCGCCCACCAGCCCCAGGAGCGAGGCGTTGCGGGCGTAGGAGACGAAGACGATGGGGCTGAGCACGCAGGTGCCCAGCAGGTCCGTGGCGGCCAGCCCCGTCACCAGGATGCAGAACACGGAGGACTTGCTCCGCTGCTCCTTCCTGTGGACGCCCAGGATGGCCAGCGCCATGACGTTGCCCCCCACGCCGGCGAGGAACATGATGGTGCTGACCGCCGGGTTCCCGTCCGCGTGGATCCTCGTGGTGTTCTCGCACGTCTCGTTCGGCAGCATGGCTCCCATCGGCTCAGGGGCCGCGAAGCGCCATCGGACCCGCCGCACCAGGGCTGGACCTGCGCAGGGAAGCACCAGGAGCTCAAGCAGGCGATCGGCGGTAATGCTCAGACAGAGCTGCCCGCTTCTTCCAGAGCACAGAGCTACACACAGCCCGATCCTGCTCGAGAATTTACACTTCCTTACAGAAACCTGAATTATCTCAAACCCTGAACTGAAAAGCCGCGCGGTGGCTGCCGGAGCTCTTACCTCGCTGACACAGAGCGGTACCGGCTCGGTTCCTCCTCCCCCTGTGTCGGGATCGTCGTGCTCCGAGGTCCCGCTCAGCCCGCTCGGGTCCGAGCTCGGGCGCGCTCCAGCGGCTCTTCAAGCGCCTCCGCGCCCCGGGCGCTCCGCTTCGCTCTAAGGCAGGAGAAACTCTTTCACATTGAACACACAACACATAGGAACTGTTGTGCGCAGCCCGGATGCTTCAGCCCGAGAAGAAGCCGCGCCGTGCGGGGATCTGGCAGGAGCAGGAGCCACCCGTGCTCATGATCACGGCCGCCCGCGAGCTCTCCTCGGGAGCGGCCGGTCCTGCTCTCGAGCAGCTCGCGCAGGAGGGCGGTTTGCCTTTAGACATGTGCCAGGTGCTGCTCGGGATTACTCATCTTTGTGGATTCGCACTCGAGGGCTGAGCAGTTGAAGGAAACTTTTGTCTCGATTCTGCCCCGAGCGTCTCTGAGCGCGCCGAGCGAGCGTGTTCTGCCTCGCGCCGCTGCGAAGCCGGACTGGCGCGCGCACCCCCACTCGGAACATTCCCTCGCCCCCACGCGCGAGGAGCCCTTGCAGAGCGTGATGCCCCACGTCTTTCCAGGCGAACCCGCGTCGCGATGCGCACCCGGAGCTCAGATGATGTGCAGAATTAATAGTCCCGCAGCGACTATTACAAACATTTCCCCAGTTTTAACTATTATTTTCATGACATTTTGATTCAAACGGTAAATCTATTCTGAATCTGCCTCAATCTATTGAACTTGAAAGTTAAACCTATTCTTAATGCGCTTCTGTAATTCTCTTTTTATAATCAATAACATGAGATTCACTCTTGCATTACAATAAAATATTTTATTTAAAAACGGTTTATTTTACTCGTTACCGAGTGTATAAAATAGAGACATACTGTACAGCCCAGTAACCCGTTGAAATGGCAGAATTAAAATTGAAACCTGCCACAGCCTAGTGGGTTATTGTATCGTTTCTTCTCGGGGAGGAGATAGGCTAGACACCTGGCTGTATTTCATACTTTATATTTTGTTTTTTGCGGGGGTTGTGAGTGTAACGTTTTGACAGACGGTCACACCTGAGCTCGGGAAACTGGTTTCTGTGCGAGAGCCGCCGGGAGTCACGCTCACGCGTGTCGTGTGCGCAGAGTGTATCCTCCGACCGAACAGGCTGTCGCTGCGTGTTGCTGCACGTCGGTGCTCTGTTTTCGACGGTGACAGTCCACCAATGTTCTTGCGGACTGTGGTTCGAGTTGCAAGGGGCTGTGTCTGGGCGCCTGAAACCCGCCTTGTTAGCACGAACTCGTCATTACTGCTGTCTCCACAGCGACTGGTAACATCGCGAAGCCACGGCCCACCCTTTGTGTGCTGCTGAAGTGCTTAAATCATTGATGTTTGTCGGAACATCTCACGCGAATGTTTCTAGCCTTCGGGGAAAGGGAGCGCAGGCACAGCGGCTCCGAGGCAGTGGGCAGGTCCAGTGTTATCTGACGTCCCGGATTCCGCCGCCCGGTGAAACCGCAGATGCTCCGTGGAGCGCGGGCGGGGCTGCGGTTCGGCTGGGTTTGCGCTCGACCCGTCGCTCGAGCCGCCGCCCGCGTGGAGGGTCGATCAGCCGGGTACCGAAAGACCCTCGAGCTGTATATTAGGAGCATTCATCTCCACAAGATTTTGTTCACTTAAAAATATATTTTATATATATATATTTATTTTTAATTAAAGCATTAACAACAACAAAGAATACAATATAAACATATAACATTTCAAGACAAAAGCATCGTCAGGGGTACATATTACAAAATAAATACAAAGTTTAAACAAATTAAAGATAAACTCCGCACTGCTTTCATATTTTTACAATTTGAAATAGTCTGCAGATACTCCTTTACATCCATTTTAAAATGTTCAGACATGGGATTCTTCCCAGACCATTTCGTTTTGTGTACATGATAACGTGCCATTTTAATAATTAAGTTAATTACAAACGATATTTTGGTATTGTTTTCGATGGGGCTGAAATTTAACATAACATTAATTTAAAAAGAAAATTACACTCCCCCGGTGTAATAGAGAAGTCGGAGGTACTGTAAATGTAGTGGACACAATCTCATAGCTAAACACCATAGAGCTGTTTTGAACACCAACGGTTACACTAATGGGACTAATGATATGCGGAAAATCCATGAACAGCCCGCAAAGCATTAGACTACAATATGAACAATGTATCGTTGCTTGAAGGTAAACTTTTTAAAGCGGAAATATAACCAGTAAATACTATTTAAAAAACTAAGTGTTGAAAATACGTGGAAAATTCTCGTCAGTTCCGGTTTTTCCTGTGCGTGGGAAGCACTTTGTCGAGCCCGTTGGTTCACATTTTTAAAAACGTTAATGTGAAAAATAGATAATGTCTGTGCTGCACCTTTCCGCGGCGTTGTGCTCTTGTGGCGATAGTGCCGCTTCTCCGGTCTGGGGATTCAGAGCAGAGAGTCAGGGAGGCGGGGCGCCCGGCCGGACCGCGCTCTAGTCAGAGCTCAGCTCGATCGGGCCTCCAGGTTCAGTCACAACACACAAAACACACTACAGCCTCAGAAAGGATTCAAAGAAGAGGGTTCCTGACCTCAGCATTGTCGAGTCCTGAGGGGTGAAGGAACTGCATCTCCGCCGCTCAGAGCAAATGAGATTTGATTCAAGTGCAGCATATCGATCGCAGAGGTGCGCCTGGACCACCTCAGTGCCTTGCTTGTGTTCCCATGGTGAATTTCAAACCCATTATCATCATAGAAATAAATGTAGAAAATACCTGTCAATATTGGTAAAAAAAAAGCCACTCACTGGAATGACTCTCTGATTGCCAGAAATCTACCCATCAGACTGTGGCGTCTTGGCTGGGCGGGGAGCTCGGGTGCCAGTCCTGCTCACCCTGCTGAGCCAGCCCTCCAGGGGCATGGGGACTGTCCACTTCAGTCCAGCACTGTTCTCTGCTCCCAGTTCACAGCTTCGTGATCTCAGCTCTTCCTTCATCATTACATGTATCTTTTCCAACCTAAATAATTCCTGATAAAAAAGGAAGCTGCTTCAGGATACTGAGCAGGGCAAGCCGGCCAGCGCTGCATTAATGGGTCTTTATTATTAGAAAATGGTGATTTCCCTCAGTTCATACCAGTGTACCATTCCAATCAGGGTAGTTATTTTGGATCAGAGAGGCTGTTTTGAAGTGAGGAGTTCTTTGAATGTTCCTCCAGGTCGGCAATAAGCAATAAGCTATGCATTAACTAAAAAGACACTTAGCATCTGTTTTGAGACACCGCAATATTGCTTAAAGACTTCAGTGGCTGTGGCCATATCTTTCATCAGTCAAATCAGAATTTTTAAATAAGATACGGTATGAAAATGAATGCAAAATACATTTTAAAAGATAATGTTTAGAAAAATATTTTTTTGTTCTAATTTTCAGGTTTTCCATTTGTTATCTGTTATTTTGCTAGTCACCATGGTGTCTGCTAAGTCCAGGGTGAGAGTTATCTGTCTGCACAGGCCCTCAGGGTGAGACATCAGTGTACTGAATGTGGGCTTGGACTTGAGTGTCACAGCTGTTCATGTAACACCCACTGGGTGTGGACTGTGTTCCAATGATGTGCAGTGGCCAGTGAATTATCAGATCTGAACATGGCGCTAAAACCCCAAAACGTAACATCTCTGGGCCTGCGGTGTAAATACAGCACAGTACCTGCCATCTGCGTGAGCATCTACATCTGGCCATGCTTGTGTCTGCTCCAGCTGGCCTCTCGCTGTAGCCGTGCTCTCTCTGTGGTACGGCCACCCATTGAAGTATAACGCTGGCTGTGTGTTCTCCATAAACCTGTGAAACCCAAATAAACAGGAAAATGTACAGATATCCACAAGAAAGTGTCGACATTATATATAAAGCAGATTAAACACACAGTTCTGAATTTACTGAGACAGAAGTGCGTGTAGGCGTCTGTTTAAACAGTGCATTTGAAAGTTGTGAAGGCAGATCACTTTTCTATAAATGTCCTGGGTTTGCAGTGCAAGAGGGCCCCGTGTCCAAATGTGGACTTCAATGGTAACTGCGTGGCCCCCTGCCTCAGCTCCTGGTCCCCAGCACGGGCCAGGAGCCTGCCATGGGCCTGACCGGACAGGCTCTTCATAGAGAGCAGGCGGGAAGGCACCGCATCCTGGAGTCACACCCACGTCCAGAGACAAGGGTGGCTGAATGGGTTCGACTGAGTTGAGCCCAGCTCCAGTTATCACCCCTCACTGAGAGCCCTCTGCTCACTAAACAGCGGTGAGTGAGAGCCATCTTCATCTACCAAAGCACGCAGAGTCACAGCCTGGTGCCGCAGCAGGAGCCCATGGAAAGGATGAAAAGCATTATTTTAAAAAAAAAGTGACACAAACAGGAGGAGAGTAATTGATGCTCCTGACAGATCTGTATAAGCAGAGACTGGAAAAGAAGGGCAATCAATGCTTTATTATTTGTTAGAGGGGTTATTTTTGGAGCACCGTGCTGGTACAATTCATTTACTGGTGACAGAACAGCAGGGCAGAGCTTTAACTGTGCCAGAACACCCAGAGCAATTTTCAGCTCCTTTTCTTATGGCATTTAACCTCCTGGGAGAGAAGGGAAAAAGACTTCCCCCCAGTTCGCTCGCTGGTTTCTCTCCAGCGCTGGAGGTGGGCATCAGACTCTCGTCCTGGAGTCCAGGAGCTCTGGAGTCCTGCTGCACGGTTGGTCTTTGAAGCACTTTCCTAGTTTGGCAGCCTTGAGCTGGGGCTTCTCCCGGCTCTCAAGATGAGTCTCACTGCGTCAGGACAGGACTTCAACCTGGTCAACTGAGTCTTCATAGACAAGTGAAAGCACAGTCATGGGCTACTGTGGCATGCGCTGGTAAAAGCACAGTGAAGTACGGTGAAGCACAGTGAAGCATGGTAAAAACTGTTTATCAGCAGTGGCAGAGGGGAAGATGACGGGATTATCTACTGAATTGTTCTGCAGTGACAGCTCTGAAAGAACAGGCCGAGATCACTGAGCTCTCACTTTGCCTCACTGCTTGTCTTGAGGAGGTGTACGTTTAAAAATAACAACCCTGAGCACTTTACAGGGGATTACTTCACTTTTCACCATGATTTCTTGAAACCTGCTGCACCAGGCTGTCACAGCTCTGTGATTTCCCAAGTAAATGAATGTACATTTGAACAATATTGAGTGTGTACTGAGGATTGTTGATGCTGCAGTTTCTTCACACTGCTGGTTCTACAGGAAAGAAAGTAGATGAGCAGTGCAAATTGTGCAGCGGGACTGAAGACATCTGCTGCCGTGCTGTATAACCACCCTGTTCATGCCTGCATGATGGCATCTAGACCCTCTGTGAGGCGGAGCTAAAGCTCGATGTGCAGATCTGGCTGCTTTAAATAACAAACCAGGGCCCCTGGCACCCGTGGACAGCAGCAAACTAGTAACACTCCAGCAGGCAAAATGCCTGAAATTGCTTTGTGTGAGTAGGCTTTATGTTCATGTAATCGCTTCCTGTGTTGATGGGCCACATTAATAATTGACTACAAGTCCTGTGATACATAGATCTAACTGCAGCTGAGATGAACTGATGAATAATTTTGGTACAGGACTAGTGTCATGTCCCTTGGTTTGTGAATATTTGCAGCACGGAAGATGCAGCTCGCATGTGTGCACAAGGTCGTATGTGTTGAAGACTAGAAAGCAGCTGCTGAGCAGTTCTGATTCACAAAAGCCCAGAGAACTGCAGCAGCACTCTGTCTGAAAGGGCAGGCAGCAGCATGCTTAACAGATACCATGTACTAAACTTAAGAGTCTGAAAGGTGTACACACGAACTTAGAAGTGCACGTGAAACTGAATACGCACCGCTGTGCACTCCCATTCACCCCTGTTTCACAGAAAGGAAAGATAATGCAAAAGAAAAAGCCTTTTATTTCTTCCTGTTTCTGTGCTGTTTCACAGCACTGAATATTATCAGCCAAGCTCTGTCTGCTCCACCCTTCTCCCGGAATTGCAGTGCCTTACTGCTGTTAAAAACCTGGTTCACTTGGCGAATCTGCTGGGGCTCCAGGCAGTGGGATCTTTGGATTCAGCTTCAGCGATCCCGGGTACATGTAGGGCCTGAGTTAGTGCAGAAGCAGACGTTTGCCTGGTACCATGCTCATTGCTCAGGGCTGTGTCTGGATCACCACCTGCCTAGACAGACCTCCTGGTGTTCCACTGACCAGCCCCTGACTCACGCCTGGTGGCCACAGTACCTTCAGCACAAGGCAGACAGTCAGAACATGAGCAGCTCATGATGTGACACATCTGAATGCCTGTGGCAATCTGGCATTGATTTTGAATAATTATATTTTATTGCCTCTGCAATCACATATCCTCTCTTTAAAGAAACAAATCGTGTCATGAAAGGATTTTCATTAGTTCCCCTTTCCTTTAGATAGGTCTGGACTTTCTTTTCTTGCACAAAAATGTAAACAAAGAATTGTGTAATTTTTAAAGAACTCAAATTCAAGCCTTTGAATTTTCCGAAAATATATATTTTCTTTGCACCTGTGATGTCCTTCCCTACACATCATATTAATTCCAGGTTTAGTTCTCTGTGATGGTTTATAAAAATTGTCGTTGTATTGCTGTAGATCCGAACTATATTTTGTCAAGAGGGTCAAGTGAGGTCAGTCTTGCGTTGCCGGTCTGCTGAAGGATGCTGCTGTTGCTCGACGGAGCCAAGAGGAAGCTGGGAGTTTCAGTTCTGTTGGACACTTCTTGTTCTCTTGGGCCTCTTCTAGCCACACCCTCACTCACACCCACACACATGAAACCTGAGCGGATCTGCCAAGCACAACATGTCTAAGAATAATATTTAACAACAAGGACAACTAGCGCTGTCTGGGGCTAGCTGGCCATTCTCCGGCAGGAAGCACCTACAGATGTGCATATTTTGTTGTTGATTTTTATTTTTATTTTTGGGAAAAGATGAGCAGTGTAGCTCAGCTTCTGGCAGTGTGCTGCAATAGTGGGTCTGTGAGCTGTTCCATTCCAGATCGCTCAGTCAGAAATGAGCGCAGCATGAGAAGACCTCCTAAAAAGATCTTTTGAAGTTGCTATAGTTGTAGTAATGCAGAAGGAACAAGTAATAGGTTTATTCCATGCTGAAAAAAAGAAGAAAGAGAACACAACGTTTCGGCCGTGGAGCCTACCCACCTGAACTACGTAATGCAGAAGGTTTTTTTTAAAAAGCAAGTGATTGAAGTTGCACTTAAAATGAGTGATTTGAACAGACCTGGTCTGCTGTAGTGTGTTTGTGAGAAAGAGAGAGACAGTCTCCTGGTTCATGTCCTGGTTACAGTGAGCCTTCTTTCCAATGTGGAAGGTGCCCTTGGCAGGTCCCTGTTGCTTGTAAGGAAGTGAAATTTAAAGGTGGTTTAGAGACTGGGTTCAGCAGAACCAGAAACATTTACACCTGCAGCTTCCGAAGGATTCCAGGTGAATCCTCAGGAAAAGTAGCCCTTGAGTTTGCTCCCGGTCTCCCTGTGTGCTGCTGTTGAAGAGAGGAGCCTGGAGCACTGACCGAACTTTGACTGGAGTCTCCCCAAAGTGCTTTCGATTCCAGGGCACGGGACTGGAGCCTAAAGGCAAGAACTGGCTTTTCCTTAAACAAAACAAGGGTCAGGATTTGTTTTCGTGGAAAATTCCTGATTAATGAAGGACATCCATGCACGAAAAGCACGGAATTCCCCAGCATCCTTTCAGTGCCACAGCAGTGTTGAGGAGGCAGTGGGCAGGAACTAACGATCCATTTAATTCCCCTGAATTAATCATCCACCAGCTCCCTAATGCAAACAAGTGAGAAATCACTTCCACGTGTGTGATTGTAGTTCACTGCACATAGGAGCTCAGTTATTTTAGAGATTTCCCTCTCCAGCTGGCCTGGAGTTGATGACTGACTTTCAGCTTCAGCTCCAAGACTGCTCTCCTTAATTCTTTCATACGAATGCCAATGGAGTGACAGTGGAATGCAGCAGGTGCTTATAAGACAGTTGTAATATGAATACTGTGCAGCCATGGAAGCCATAGAACAAAGGGGACAAAGACAGCAACCGCATGAGGACACTGCCCCAGTCTAATGGCCTGGAAAAGGGCTGTGTGCCCTCTGGTGCACGCAGTGATATTAGTTCCCCTGGTGCTGTAGTTCTGTAATTTTCTATAATAATAATAATTGCTTACACTTATATAACGCTTTTCTGCACACACCACTCAAAGCGGCAGCCATAGTGCGCCAGTACTCTCACCGCACATCAGATATCAACGGGGAGGTGAGCAGTGGGATGAAGCCAGTTCAGAGAGGGGGATTATGAGGAGGCCATGATTGGTAAGGGCCAATGGGAAATTTGGCCAGAACGCCGGGGTTACATCCCTACTCTTTTCGAAAACCCCCCTGGGATTTTCAATGACCACAGGCAGTCAGGACATCGGTTTTACATCTCATCCGAAGGACGGCGCCTGTTTACAGTCTAGTGTCCCCGCCACTATACTGGTGCATTAGGACCCACACAGACCACAGGGTGAGCGCCCCCTGCTGGCCCCACTAACACCTCTTCCAGCAGCAACCTCAGCTCTCCCAGGAGTCTCCCATCCAGGTACTGACCAGGCTCAAACTGCTGGGCTGCAGTGGGCTGCCAGCTGGGAGCTGCAGGCTGATATGGCTGCTGGCAATGGAAGCCAGTTCCCCATGGTCTAGTCTGTATGTGTGTTGCTCCATAGATCACAGCATCGATGACAGTATTTTTTAACATTGTGAGTGTCCTGTACCTTGTCTGTTCAACTGAGCTGCTTTGACAGACATTATATGACCATGATAAAAGGTGGAGCTCACGAGCACACCTGTGTCTGCTGCAGCCTGGCCTGGTGCATGGACACACGGCCTGATTACATACTGTGCAAACATTTGGAAAACTGCACTGATTTTGAGGTTTCATAATGAAGACTGAGTGAAGAGGAAAGCCCTGAACAATAGTATGATAATATTTCTGAAGACTCTGAAGATTTTCACCGATGTGAGGAGAAGGCTGTCATCTGTGGCACAAGCTCAGCTGTTTTCGCTGCATGAGTACAATCAACCTCAGATCACATCTCGCACCCTGAGCCTCCAGCAGACTAGTCCTGCTCCATCCTCCCTCCCCCCACAGGCCCATGTGCTCAGCTGCTCCTCTGAGGCAGTACAGGTGGTGATCTGGCCTGTCCAGGGGAGACCACCCGGAACCGATACTGGACAACGACAGGGAGCCATCGATATGAAACTGCTCACAATTGCACTGGGAAATCGTTTTCATTTTCAGAGCATGATAATGTTGCACTCATCTGTTTTTTAGTTTATACTTACAGTAGTATATGCAGTCTCCCTTTGATACGTACATTAATAAAAGAATCCCTAGTTTCTCAAGAAGGCAGCAGTTTAGTCCCATGAACCGAGAGCACAGAGATTTATGTGGGACGGGGGTGTCAGAACTGTGTATTTATAGATTTATCTGCCATTAAGAAACATTTCTCTTGGTACAGTGCAGATTAAACACAGTAACTCGAACCAGCTTTCTGAGCGCTCGGCGCTGCCAGCACGAGGCCTGCGGGCAGTGTCGAATAAACATTGCCCAAATACAGGATGATTCCCTTCCCTGACAGCACGGCAGCCGCCCGGAGCCCCACAGCAGCTCTGTAAGTGGGCTTGATGGCTGCAGCTGTAAACTCCACAGGGCAGCAACACAAACAGAGCGCAGCTGCCGGCACCGCGGGGGGGGGGCGCGCTCGTCCGGGTCAGCTCAGGCCACATCGATCCAGCGTCACTAAAACTGTTCACAGCTTCACAGCACTGATATCCCGGTTCTGTGATGATTCAGAGGCCCGAGTGCTCTGATGGACTACCTCAGCTGGCTTCCTGTCAGGTGGCGTGCCCTGCTGTTCCCCTGGGCGCGACACTGAAGGCCAAACCTCAACCTGAGCTCCAAGTCACTTTACTTAAATCCGTAGTGTGCAAATCTGGTCAAAATGATTATTTCTTCTGGCCAATGAGGAATTTTGTTTTTTCTAATGGGAACATACACAGTCACACACATACTGTACAGCCAGTGCAAGTGAGGATTTTGAATACTTGAATAAGGACCTTGAGTTTTTTCTGCTCAAGACTAAAATGTTTCAGTTTGTTTAACCTGTCGGTAGGATGTTCCTTTAACCCCAGGACTCATATTTAGTTAATTGATTCCAGAGCAGCAGTTTCTTGTTTGTAATGTGGTGACCAAAGCTGAGCACTATGTTCTGACTGAGGTCTTACTAGTGTGTTGTACACTCTTATCATAACAATCCCTGATTTTGACTGTACTGTACATCCTAACATTGTACCCTCCGAGAAAGCAATAGAAAGACAGAAGATGAAAGTCATGTGTGAACATGAATACCCTAAGTCTTATTCATGTGTAGCTTCTTCAAGTTCATTGTTTCCCATTTTGTATTTAAACTTCACTTTTGCTACCTGCATACAGCATTTCGCTCTTGTCTACATTAAATCATCCACACGTGTCACAGTCATGACTCATAAGGTCTAAAGATTTCCTATGCAGCTTCTACAGTGTTTGCTAATTCTCTTACTTTGGCATCACCTGAGAATTTCACGAACTACACCAGAATCTTGATTATTGAAATGAATTATGAACATCAGTGTGTAATTATTCCCTTATTGTTCTCTCACCTGTGTTTTCTTCCTTTTGTCTTGACTGTTTGAAAAAACTGAAACAATACTGGCATTTCCTCACTCACCCATGTCCCTGATTCCATTACATAAGACTTCAACTTCGTCAACGGCAACTTCACAGCACAGAAACTGCCCTGGTCAAAGTCACTAACGATCTTCTAATAGCTTCTGATTCTGGTTCTCTTTCTATACTCATCCTTCTTGATCTCAGTGCTGCTTTGGACACTGTTGAACATAACATCCTACTTTCTCGTCTTGAGGCTGTGTTTGGAGTTTCTGACACTGCTCTCAAATGGTTCAAATCTTACCTCACTGATCACTGTCACTTTTTCTCTCTTAATGGGTACAGGTCTGAAATTGGTCTTGTCAAGTCTGGTGTCCCCCAGGGCTCAATACTGGGCCCCTTGCTCTTCAGCATTTACATGTTTCAACTTGGTCATCTTTTAAGATCACATGGCCTCAGCTTTCATTTCTACGCTGACGATACTCAAATATACATCCATACCAAACCTGACACTGATGTGGCTGTCTCTGTTCTATCTAATTCTCTGACATAAAAATGTGGATGACTCAAAACTTCCTTCATCTTAACTGCGACAAGACTGAAGTCATGCTTATTGGCACCCCCCATCAACTTCGTAAAGCCAGTCCTGTAACCCTTTCTGTAGATGGTTCTGTACTTGAGCTTCAATCTAAATTGAAAAATCTTGGGGTTATATTTGATTCTGGCTTAACATTTGACCCACATGTGCAGCATACTGTCAAAACATCTTTTTTTCACCTCAGAAATATCGCTAGACTACGCCCTATGCTATCACTAACTGTGGCTGAAAAGCTGATCAACACATTTGTGTTCTCTCAAATTGACTACTGTAGTGCTCTACTTGCTGGAGTATCAAATCTACTTTGAACAAACTGCAGTATGTCCAAATTTCAGCAGCCAGAATCCTGACCAGGTCTAGTGCAAATGATCACATTACTCCCATCCTGGAGTCCCTGCACTGGCCTCCGGTCAAATTCCGTGTGGACTTTAAAATCCTCATGCTCACCTATAAGGCTCTGCATGGTATGGCACCTCAGTACCTGTCTGAACTATTATCGCCCTACTCCTCACCTCTCAACCTCCGCTCTTCTAATTCTGCTCTCCTATATGTCCCTCAAGCCCCCTACACTCTATGGGTGACAGGGCCTTCTCCTGTTATGCCCCCAAGCTCTGGAACTCTCTGCCCAAGGATATCAGAGAGTCACCTTCTCTAAACTCCTTCAAATCCAGACTCAAAACCCTCTTCTTCAGAAAAGCCTTTACTTAACTGGTTCCATTCTTCACCCCTCTGCTTTTCTTAGTATCACCTTCCACGGTCTCCTCTGTATATTGTAATTGTGTTTTATCTTGTGTATTCTTTTTAATTATTGTTGTTGTCATTCTGTAAAGCGCTTTGAGAAGCCACCTTTAAAGGCGCTATATAAAATAAAGTTTTTTATTATTATTATTATTATTATTATTATTATTATTATTGTTATTATAAGACGTCATCACAGCTAATTTGTGAATGAAGTGGTCTGTATCACACTTTGAACTCTGTGCCCTTGGAATGCTTTCTTGAAGACTGATTAACCCATACGCCTGTCCCTGCTTGCTTAGAACTTATGGAAAAAATGAGGAGATCAAGGACCCCTGCTGTCCCTATTGCACACTCCAGAAATCACTGGGGTGGGTCTTCAAAAGGCTTTGATGATTCAGTCCGTGGTTTGCCAAGTACAGTTACAAGCTCTTTGTCCTCCCTGCTCTTATCTCTGCTCTCTGCCTTTCCACCACTGAGAAGCCAGAGCAGCTTCACACCACACCAGAAAAGTCACATTGACTTCTCTTGCTCTGCAAATCCAGAGCCATGCTAATGGCACATTGAACATGGGCACCATGCCCCAGCAGTCTTGAATCAGCCTGATCAGTGCTAAAGCTGGTGTTCTGTTAACGATAATTAGATCAGGCGTCTGTTCATTGTGTGCTGCCACAATTACATTTCTCTAGGAGGAAATTAAAAGGTCCTCCCCCTGCAACGTTAACAATAATGGACTGTGGGCAGCTAATTTGCACAGGCTCCATGAAGTGATTATGGAATGATAAATGGGGTTGATCAGGGACATAATTAAATGATTTGCAATCAGGCTGCAGTGCAAGGAGGGTCAGATGAAGAAATAAAAATGTGCTCAGTGTCTCAGGAAGGGTCTGGGCTCTACTTCAGTCCTGAGTAGTGGGGTGAGGCTGGATCACTCGTTAGCTCTCCTCTGTGCCATGTCCTAGGTCTACATCCCATCTGTGGCTTCTGAAGAACAGCTCTCTTCCACTCCTTCTGTTGTTATCTGTGTGAAGTTGGGAATGCACAGTATCCTCCCCTTTCTGGTGAAAAGATTGCTGGTTGGGCAACCAGGGTTACTGCTGTGGTGCTCAGAGTACCCCAGGGGGAATGCGGACCACCCTCTGGAGGCCCACCGTGACACCGTGGCTCACACTGGGACTCTGCACAAGCAGTGGTTCAGCCCCTCATTAGCCCAGTATAAAGTGAAATGTTTCCAAGCAGGTGTGGTGCTGTCACTGTGCACTGTCAATTCTGCATGTGTCCATTGTGGGTTAACTTTTCCATGTCTGTGGGAGTTGGGGAATTTCCCATCCCTTATCCTAGCCCCCTGTGCTGCAGTTCCTACAGGTTGTCTCTTGTCTGTTCTACAAGTGCAGATCAACAACATGAAGACCTTCCTTGCTTGGTTCCCTTTAGCTCAATGTTCCAAGATTCTCAAAAACCCATTTCTGAAAAGGAATCTGACCTAAATCCCTACTACTGTGCACAGCACATCACGGCATTTGCAGGCTTTTCCTCTGCTCTTCTCTGAGTCTCAGAGCTAGGAAATAAAAGGAAATTCACTCCATTAGGCCTTGCAACCTGGAATCTCAGTGATTCAGCACGTAAAGGAAATCAGACCTTTACTCCCACAGTAGTTAATTACCGTTTGATTGCTAGCAGAGTGGAATGGGATTTGATGTTGATGCACATTTACCTTTGAACCCGATTTTGTGTTTTTCATGTCCAGGGGTTTTCATACACTGAAACTGTTTGGGAAGCAGAGTGCAGGCAGGGGGGTACCCTGATGTCACCCTCCAGGTGGAGAGGAGAGGAATCACTGAGTCAGTTGATCCAGAGAGGACTTGCTTTGCACAGAACAGGCTGGGAAAGGTTGAAATGGATTTGGAATTTGAGCAGAACTAAATGTTTTGCACCCCTATTCTTTCGACCAGCCACTAGGAAACTTGTTGTCACTTGGAACTTAATGTTACAGAGCCCTTGCAGGTATGTTGGACACCGACTGGTCAGACTATGTGGGACAACATTGAATAATGTCCTGGGCTTCTGCAGGTAGTAAGACGGACTTTGGCAAGGCAGTGTGTGTTTTCCACAGGGTTGTACAATATTTCCAGGCAGTGCAATAGCCCTGTTGCTGTGCAGAGAGTTGCTGTGCTGGGTTGGGAGACATGTGCCTAAGGTGTTTGTTATTGTTTGTCTGCCTTTACAGCTAAGAAATTCAATTTTTGTTAAATTTCTTTGCAAAATGAAACCTTGAAGGCAGAAGCTAATGACATTGTATGTTTTCACCGGCAGGACCTGTGCTGATGTCTGTTGCCATGAATCACAGTAGCAGGGCTGGTGCTCTGTTATCACATCACCCATAATTGTCCAAACGAGTTCACACAGCTGAGGTTTCTGACACTGACATGGTAAAGCCATCTGGGCCTCAGTGCTGCTGCTGTGTCTAAGGCACATCTGTTACTAAAAGAATGCAGATTTGCAACAATAAGTAACTGCAAGAAAAGTGAATTAAGAAGAATAATCTATTTATCAAGATTATATAAGAAACTTATTTTCACACATATCTGAAGTATTTCTTGTTTTCAGTAATAAAGCAATATTAGTTATCTAAGGCACTGTTGTTTACTTTACAAATCAGTTTAAACTAATCCTGAATTTTGCCACTTGCTTTTCCTAGAAAGGACACTGCAGAGCTCTTGCAGGATGAACAGAAGGACATCTGTGTCTTTACCTCGGCTCTTACATACGAATGAGAGAAGTTTGGTAGCCCATGTGTTTACTGGTTGATCTAGTAAACAGAATCAGCAGTCCAGGTGACTGGAGCTGCTCTGGCCAGCACACAGAACAGCAAGCTGTTGTTTTCTTAAAGCATTAGTAACAAACAGGAATGGGAAATACAGCAACCAGGGTGGCATTCAGCACGGGAGAACACAGTATCACTTTCAAACAGTCTTTGTTTCCTGTTTTTAAAATTCTGTTTCATTAAAATAACTTAGCAAGTAGCTCTGAAATGAGGAGAGGGTTTTGATAGTATTGTTTCTGCAGAGCTGAAAAAAAGCTCAAATAATCTGAGACAGAGGCAATGAAGCTGTGACAAAAACACCAGGCACAAAATGGATCAGACACAGACACAGTCTTATTGTTGTACCACAGACACAAACTCATTGTGGAAAACCATGTCACTTTTTTAAGGGAGTGCTCTTTATAATGTAGTAGGTCTTTTACAAGTCACAGAAACCTTAAGAATCATGTCTTAATTCCATGTCATTTCCATACGTGGGTATTTTTTGATGCCCCTGTCTGATGATAATCCTTCACAGGTCCAGATGGCTGGTGTACTGTGTTTGGAGTACTTGCAGAGATTCTTGCAACTGAATAGATTTTGTTTTGTCTTCTTGAAATGCATGCAGGATAGCTCACATCTTCCCCTAGCTTTGCTAGAAGGATTGAGACAAGGCATTTGCGTAATGGAAAAATAAACCAGACAAAATGCTTCCAGAAAACCTCAGAGTGCCAGGTGGCTCAGGATGTTAGTTCAGAAGCACTGTTGGCCTCCTGGGTCTACAGATCTGGGTGTACTCCTATCAATCACAATGGGCGACATGAGAGCAGGGATTCTGTTCAAGGCTCTGCAGCTGACTAGAGCATCAGCGATTCCTGCACCACAGCTCGACTCGTCAGGTGAACCTCAGCCATGCTGATCCCCAGAAGGACCTCTGAGGGGGAAGATTGAGCCCCTGTTAGCCAGAGTCTGGCTGATTCTTATTCTGGAGCCTTTTTTCCTCAGAGACGCTTATCTTTACTGTGACTTAGCATAGCTAAGCATAGCTGATCTGGGTAACACACACAGAAAATACATTACCGCCTCAGAAAGAGCAGAAGAGCAATGAGAAAGATTCCTTGTCTCAGGCAACTGTCATAAATGTACAATGCAAAGCAGCTAAACCTATTCAATTTTGAACATTTAATCCAGCTGTAGTTATCAATCCTCTGAGATCCTCTGAGTCCAGGCATCATTTGTTGTTTTTCTTTGCTGTTTTGTGAAATAGGAATGCAGATCAAACCATGGTGTGGTCCTCAGTCTGCATAAATTTCACAGTGAGGACTGATACATTAGCTTGACAGCAGGGAAAGTAGGGAAGTAAATAATGCAACAGAATGGTCAAGATAGTTCAACCTTTGACAGCATTTCACTAAGAGATCTGGCTGATATCATTGTATTTCATTAGAAAAACACTTCACATATGTTATAAGTACATCAATGATTGCACAACAATTTCTGGGAATAATGATCTGAAATAAGGGGTTCTGTTGCGCCAACAAATGTGGGAGGAGGGGGCTTAACTCAGGCGATCTCCTTCCAGTGTTACTCTGGCGTGGCAAGCCATACCAGTCTGAGGTGGGGGGGCTGGGGGTCCGAGGTTAGTACACAGAGCTTGTGGTCATCTGTCCTCAACCGCAACCCCAACTCCGCCCGGCCTGGAACTAACCCAGACACCTCGCCCTCCTCCACCCCTTTCACAAACATTGCGTGACTCAGAACCAGAGGCCCTGACGAAGATTTATTTTGTGCTCCAAAGGGCCAGATGTGTGACATAGCACTCTTGACAGCCCTGGGTTATTTACAGCTCTCTGCTGAGACCTCCGGGACATGGTCTGAAGTCGCTGGGCCATGACAGTTAGGTAATGAAATCCAGGCAGACAGGAAGGCTTGGTCATGGTTCAAAATGGTTATCAGGGAGCATTAAAAATTTCATTGCAAGTCTAAATCAAAACCATAGTGACAGCAGGGTCTGGACACTCTGCACAGCTGTGCCAGGCTGAGGAGAAGACAAGGACAGATGTGCTGAGGGATGGGGCTGTGTTGAGGAGAAGGACAGATGTGCTGAGGGGTGGGGCTGTGTTGAGGAGAAGGACAGATGTGATGTGGGGTGGTGCTGTGTTGAGGAGAAGGACAGATGTGCTGTGGGGTGGGGCTGTGTTGAGGAGAAGGACAGATGTGCTGAGGGGTGGTGCTGTGATGTCATTAGTATGGATGCACAATGTAAATTTCAATTTGATTGTAATACTTTTGCCAGCAGTGGCAATTAAATGATCTTTCTCCATATTCAAGATGTTAATTCACAAGTATTGCTGGCCTCCTGTCCCTAGGGATCTGGGTGTACTCCTGGGCTGGTACTGTGCTTCAGTTCACTAGTGCATTGATCACAATTGGCGACATGGGAGCAGGCATGTCATGGGATAGGAACAAGTAATAGGTTTATTCCAATGCTGAAAAGAGAAGAAAGAAAACACAACGTTTCGGCTGCGGAGCCTTCTTTAGGTGTGAGCAGACTCCACAGCTGAAACGTTGTGTTTTCTTTCTTCTCTTTTCAGCATGGAATAAACAAATTACTTGTTCCTTTGCAGCCTACGCCTGCTGACGCAGCTCCCCACCTGAACTACGTCATGGGATAGACTCTCACTCACCTTCTGTTCTGAACATAATCAGGGGCTCCTTACTAAACAGGAATAGACTGAAGCATCATACCATTACGCCGTTTTCCTGGTGTGCTGACCCTAATCCCAACTAAGAGAGAGTCTTTGACCTCAAAACGAAGGCTGTATGGACAAATGTTCCAGTGTATTAGCCTGTAATAGTTGAGTTGGCAGCAACAGAATGTACATTGGCAGAAAAAATATAGCAGTTTGTAAAACTAAAAGTTCCAGATTTAAGTAATTTAATGACAACAATCAATCAAAGTGGATTTATCAAATGCACAACAATACAGCATGCAGCAGTAGTTGCTGGCAGTGAAATGTCAATGTCACCACAATATGGTGGCCAGTCACAGCTCTTTGACTGTCCAGGAAAACATCGATGTACCTCCGCTATCAGCACAAGGCATGCTGCAGACAGCGTTTGGTTGAATAGTGCCCCCTGGTGGCCAATCTGTATAGAACTCAATCAGTGTTCGTCTACCCACTTTTGAGGAACAATTGTCAATAAACTGCAGAAAAGATCAATTCAGAGGGACAAATAGAAAGGAGACAGCAGGTGACACAGCAGCCAGTCCTTCGGCATTGAGGGGCCATGACACCTCACAGTTGTTCCTTGATCTGTCTTTATCAATAGTGTGATTAGAACTAGCAGCTCCTAGAAAAGGATTTAAGTAACATCTGTAAAAGGTTTAATACTGCGGAGGCGTAGTGTATTGAAGAGGAGTTTGCCAAAAGATGATGTTTTTTGCTTCTCTTCCTGCAGACTGACAGAAGGGCGGGAACACATATTGGCTGTGATGTCACCAGCATGGAGCAAAGCTGCGAACACAAACTGGAAACAGATGTTCAGTTTGTAAAACATCTGCAGTTGTGTCGGCATTCTCCATTGCTCTGAAATCTTTCCACTCCCTTCCCTCTAAAATCTGGGGTAGGGGGACAGAAGATGTTTTACTGGGACTCCATTTCTTACCCTTGAGTTCCAGACGTGTGATTTCTGAAGCGCATATCTAGGGATAATGATGCAAAACCTCACGCATGTGGCCCTGCCTGCCTGCAGGCTGGACAGAGTGCACCCCAAGCCAGCTGCTCCAGCTGCTCCTGCACACGCCTGGCACTTTCGCACCTCCTCACGAGCTCACGAAACTCTGCCACGGTCTGCAGGTGTTCTCCTCCGTCGTATTCCTCGGGTCCCTGTGAATGAGAGAGCACGGGCCAGCCTGGAGGACAGACTCGGATTGCCGTGCTGTGCCAGACTCGGGGACGAGCGACGAGAGACCCTCTCACTGTCGTCTCTGCCGCATGGAGCCCCCGCTGGACTCGGAGTGATCTGAGACAGTCGTGGTGTGAGCCCCGTTCTCGTCTGCAGAGCGTTGCATGAAGTCGTTTACATTGATTAAAAGCCTTATTGTTGTTGCAAAAAAATGGTTTCCTGGCAACTGCTACGAAAAAGCACAAGGACGGATCTGGCATCCCCTAGGATCAGTGTTGACGAAAATGTGCTGGGAGGAGAGCATGAGAATGAGAAATCACGCACAGCCCTGCGTCTGCTGACTCAGCCTATTCCAGCCTTCGTGCCCAGCAGCAGCAGGAAGCTGACCAGGTGCTCCGAGAAATCCGGAGTGACTCACCAGCTCAGAATTGGATTAAAAGCCCAATTAAACCAGCAGGAAAGACATGAAGCTCCCAGGTTGGGTTGGAGGGATGTGATGGCAGGAAGGAGCATCATGGCTCAGGTGAGCTGGGTTACTCCGCACGAAACTCACTCCCTCTCCTCGCTCCCCCCGCCACGCCCTCCAGCCGCCCCTTTTCCTCCCCCAGGTCTTCCCCTCGAGTGCATTCCTTGTCTCCGCATTCATTCCCACACCTCCTCACCTCTCTCCCTGTCGCTCGCAGCTGCCAGGTGGTGTGGAGGATCATGGGATGGGAATGTAGTTATTCCTTCTCACCCCAACAGCAATACTGTCCTTCGCTGAGCTGTGGCTGTCTGCAGCTCCCAGCCCCCCCACCTTCAGCGCCTTCGTCTACCACACAGACCTCGGGTACTGTGTGCTTGTGGTTTGCCACAGTCTGGACGCATCATGCCATAACTCTCTGTGCTTCACTGCGCCGTCACCATGATCTCACCACTTACTTTGCTTTTGCTGTGCTACACTTTTTACAGGGGTCACTGCCTGTGTCAAGATCCCCCTTTAGGCGAAGGAGTGCTGGTAGGTACTGTGGGCCCTGTACAGGGGCCAAAGAGGAACTTCCTGTTCCCTGAGCTCCCGCGGAGGACTGCACAATCCGGGACAGGGAAAAGGTACGGACAACAGCAAGCAGTAGAGCTTGGAGGGGCTCTTTCATTCTGCAAACCCAGCCCCAGTGTCCACTCTCTCTGATTGATAAAAGACCAGCACTCCTTTTAAGAACTGTTGTAATGTAGTAGAGATTGCATGACTTTGCATGAGCATGTACTTATTGTGAGATTTTTAGTGTGAAATAAAGTTTATTTTGATTTAAATAATCAAGATCCCCTCAGTGATAAAGCTGGGACAAGGGCTGTATTCGTGGTGCCACTCAGAAAACAGGCTACAGCTGGAGACCACAGGTCTGAGGAATCACACCCACATGCGCTGTGTCCAGGCCTGAGTGCCCCTTTGCCCAAGTGGAGTGACCAGCCCCCCTACATAAGCACCAATGGTTCTTTCACTTTAATTGACTTCCCATGACAGAGATCATCTGTTTGCAGCCTTAAGGTTTATTCCCTGCTGAAAAGAAACGTTTCGGCTGTGGAGCATTCTTCGTGTGTGGAAGATGGCTCTTCCCTTTTCAGCATGGAATGAACCTTTACTTGTTTACTCCTGCAGGCATGTTTGTGTCACTGCCAAAGCAGGAACCTGATTCTTATTTCCAGCTGCAGTATTACTGCTTTGTGGTTCAAGGTTATGCATTTCCCTGCTGCTGATGAGACATCAGTCAGGAAGGATGCGTTTAGTCTCTCGCTGAGGCACACAGGGCTTGTGCAAGGCTGTTGAGGACCAGAGACTGCTGGCAAGCTCTCTTGCAATCCACCGAGACAAGCAAGCAGAGGCTGGAGGCGGGCTGTGTTTTAAACCAGCGGAGAAGACATGAACAGCCTTCTAACTACCAGTGAAATTCCTGGTTTCCGTGCATATAGTAGTGTCAATGGCTGTGGTGCTAATAGGGAAGTTATTTTGGGAAGGCCCATGCACAAAAAGTGTGCCGGTTTCCAATGCTAGAAACTAAGTCTTGAAATGCAATGTTATTCTCATATTGATGTTTAACTTACTGTCTGTACCATCTGGTCCATGTGAAAACAAATTATTACTGAGTGTGTTCACTGCAGGAACCATTTCTAACAGGAGAAGCAAATTCCCTTCAGAGGACACAGAGCTGTGACTCAGAGATCCTTTAAATTTTGTCCAAGCCGTTTTTTTCCATTTGTCCAAATTCCCGCCAGGATGCAGAACTGGAACAAGTGGGCTGGCTCAGGCCAGGGATACGGACAGACTACTGGCACTGCGGTCCTGAGGCGGCTGAAAGCTGAGGAACCAAACCCCTCCTCAGGTGTGAGCAGAGCAGCTTCAGTTGTCAGGAAGCCAGAAGGTTTCCGTCACCAAAATAGAGAACTTTAAAAATACTCTAAATATTTTTAACTTATTTCAAAGGACTGAAAGGAGCCATTCAGACACATGAGAACTATTTAAGAACAGGAGCAAGAGGCCCTGGGTGTGTAAACAAGGCTGCTTAATGACCTCAACGGGCACAACTGCCAAACTCCAGAAGAACTCATCCCTGTGTCAGACATCCTTTTATTGGGCAGCGAAGTGTCATTAGTTACAGAGCATTTCCTCCAAAGCAGAGCCTCATGTCATAGACAGTTTTCATCTCAGGACAATTTATTAATTAAAGCATCAGTCACAGGCCCTGATTCCTTAAGAATGCTAGGAAACATGGTTGACTGGCTCAACTGTTCTTTTCGATTAAATGGAGTATACAGTAGTAACTCGTAGTGTAAACATGCAGTCAGTAGACACAGTGCTACAGGGAAGTACTTCCTTTTTCCAATTAATCATAACTAGGTTCGGATTTAAGCTGTTTAAAATTATTGTGCTTTTTTCTAAGAAATTGGGGGGGCATTTGATAAACAGGGCTGTTTTCAACAGAAGCGCTCTGTTGCTGTTGCTATTTTTTAGCTGCCACTGCCCCCTGGTGGTTCTTGTGAGTGGTGCAGTCTCTCCAGACCAGCCCCTCTGACCTCACTTGGCTAAGCCTGACCGTTCAAATCAAAGCAAAGCTGGAATCACTCAGCAAAGCTGACGCAGCATCGACACTTAGGAAGTGCAGGTGGGGAAAAAATTCTATCTGAAACATGGAGATTAAAAAAGTATTTCCATGTGCCTCTTGCTGTGCCTTTTACAAAGACGCAGATATAATAACTGCTGGCTGCCTGCGCTCTAATGAGGGTTCGAGTGAACACAGGAGGGCCTCGGCTTCAAGAAAGGAATCACCCAGGTGAAGCAGCTCATAGCCTCCATTCCTTCAGAAGAGAGACTCGCAGGAGCAAGTTCAGAGCAATCCTCCACGCCGGGCAGGTGGTACTACTGGAATCCCAATGAGACTGGATGGAATCTCCAAGGTTTTAGAGGGGTCACTGCATTGTGCCTGGTCCTACACAAGGATAAGCTCATGATTTACCTTAGAAAAAGATAATAAGTATAAGTTATAAAATTACCTTACGTGTGGTAAAGCGCAATAAAACCACGGTAAATCTGAGTCATCGCAGGGTGGGAGTTTAAACCAGCAAGCCCAGTTTGTTCCAAGCCCGTGCTCTCCTGGACTGTCAGGGGCTGTGCTTTAGGAGAAACCGTTGGGCTCAAAAAGCTTGATAACCACGGCCTCCTGCGGCGCGAGCCGCAGTGTTTCCAGAGAGAGTGCCCCGAGCCGGTCCATCCCTGAACTGGCCACAACCACGCCGCGAGGGGGCAGGCTGGCGGCCCACCCCGGCTCCAGCAGGCTCTCCCCAGGGCCGAAGTTGAGGAGCACCAGGAAACGCACACAGGCCCATGAGCGCAGGAACCCCAGCACAGAGCAGGAGGGGGAGGAGCAGACGCGGGACCTGGGGAGCAGGGCGAAGCTGCCGAAGAGCAGGGCGCCCTCCCGCGAGCGGGCACGGCTGAGGGAGCGGAAGAGCTGCAGCTGGGAGCACCTGGCCTGCCTCCGGCCCTGCGGGCGAGAAGGAAAGAGCTCAGAGGCCAAGCAGCTCCCACGCCAGGCAAACCCAAACTCTCCGAGCAGAGTCTGGGCGAGCACTGGGACTGTACCCTTCTTCTAGCGCTGATCGCGCAGGGGGACACTGCTAGGGTGACTGTGCGCTCCAGGACTCTCAGGAGCCCTCGAACCCCTGTGGCAGCAGGCCCTTGCCACTCACCCAGGCTGTGTGTGGCAGGAGCGGTTCGAAACCAGGGCCTGACTCGCTGCACCAGTGTGGTGTCCCCGCATACCTGAGCTGAAGAATTCGATCCCCAAGAAGGGTTGCACATGAGAGGAGGGCATTCAGCCCATCTAGCTCATCTGGTTTTCAGGAACACATTGATCTGACAATCTCATCCAGCCCTTCTTGAAAGACGCAATCGTATTGGCTTGAGCAACACAGACCGTTACAGTTCGCTTGTTCCAGGCTCTGTGTAAAGAAGTGCTTCCAACGGTATTTCCAGTTTTCAGTGTGATGGCCACACTTGCTGATCCCTGGTTGACGTGCATCATCCAGTATGAGTGACAGTAGAAGATGAAAAACTCCAGACTCCACTCACCTCCACTGAATCCTCCGATGGAGCCCCTGTACAATCTCCTATTTCTCCGGATTTCGGTGGACAGCCCCAGTCCATGGCGGTGAGCCCAGCGGCAGTGGTGCCGTTCTTCAGGGATGCCAGAGAGACAGAGAAAGAGGGAGGTTAGGTGATCGTCTCCTCCTCTCCACTGGGCACCATGTTGAGCTCCAACTTTACCTTCGATTGGCCAAGGCCAGCCTCGTCTCCGTAGAGGACAACAGGCGTGCCAGGCAGCGTGAGGACCAGGATGGTGAGGAGTCTCTGCAGCTCCCCCAATTCGGACGCCAGCTGTCCCACTGCAGGAGTCCCCATCTGAAACACAGCCCCTCCACACAATCAGTCTGGAGCGGCTTCCCTACCACTGAGAGAACTAAGGCTTCCCATCCGTGTCACACAGCAGGTGTGACGTCACGGTCTTGGCAAGCTCACCGTCCAGCCAGGCCACGGCTCCTGCGGCCTCTGCAGCACGGTCTCCACGGCGACGGCCACTTCCTGTTTGGTGAGGTTGTGCTCCGTGGTCGGCAGAAGGGGGCGCACGGTGAGATCAGCTAACGAGCTGTTTACTGCTGGGCCTGGGTCTCCGAGCACGGACTGCACTGCGGCGTCAGCGTGCCACACCACCACGATCCTGCACGCAGCACAGCATGGGCAGGGCTTACAGACGAGTGCGGGAACTGAGCACATCAGCTGCACTGCCATGTGCAGAGCCAATAGGCTTGACAAACTGCAAGCATGTGTACACACTACTCCCCTCTTAGAAACACTGGAAGCACTGTCAGAAAAACATGGCAAGAGATATTCTGCTTTACTTATTCTAAAATGACTTTTGGGCTTGCTGGGATGAGAGCACACTTTAAAAAATTGTCTACTTTCAAAACCACATTGTTATGAACTGCCCTTTAAAGGCAAGAGCAAAATCATAAATAAAAAACCCAGCAGTCTGGGTCAGATCACAGCAGCCGAAAGTACCTCTCGTTGTCCTCAGAGCTGAAGCGCTTCACCTCGTCTCTCCACTCCAGCAGAGTCTGCAACACAGAGGAACGTGACAACGAGCTGCCCGGCCCCCTGCTCCAGTCTCACCGGGACATATCATTAAGAGTAGGTAGGTAGGGTTCCCTTTTCGGGCCATCAAGGCCCAGGGGGAATGGGGGGCAAGGGCCATCATTTTTCTCAACCATCCGACACTGGAGGTGCAGGTGATGGGGTCAGCATCACGCTCCGGCCGGCCTGTTACCCCCAGGAGGATTAACCCCTGGTACTCATTCAGAAAGCAGGCTGAGTGACCTGGGAGCCATCTGGAAGGGATTAGAGCTCCATCGCTTGCCCCTACCTGGGATTGAACCCAGGACCTTCCAGTCAGGAGCCAGACGCCCCTGCCGTCTGAGCTGCCACGGCTCCATCAAGAGTGATTCACAATTTTTTTTCTAATTTTTGAACTAGAGGACTTGAAAGTTTTCCACACTAAACATCTTCTTAAGGGTCTGTTCCATGCTGAAAGGAAAACTGCCTCTCTCACATCCTAAATCCAGAATCCCTGCATCTGCCTTGGCTCCTTCGGAGAATCAATGAACACTTTTTCTAATCCACCACAGGAAATGAGAGAAGAGCTGAAAATGGAACATGGTGGTGAATACCATAGAAACGTGGCCCTTATTCCTGTCCATACCTGCTCTGAATAGAATGGATCCGTGTCACATATTCTGAACCCGGCCAGCCCTCTCTCCAGCCACACGCGCAGAACCCTCTGGGGAGAGAACACAGGCAAGAGCACAAGTGCCCAGTGGCATTCAACAACACAGCATCATAAAGGTCTCACAGGACACGGCACAGGCCTGAGAGGGGACCGTCTCACAGGCCAGGACACGGCACAGGTCCGAGAGGGGACCGTCTCACAGGCCAGGACACGGCACAGGTCCGAGAGGGGACCGTCTCACAGGCCAGGACACAGCACAGCACAGGCCCGAGAGGGGACCGTCTCACAGGCCAGGACACGGCACAGGCCTGATCCAGGTTCATTAGAAAGTTTTTATCTAACATCATGTTTTTAATAGGGGTGAAATGGCAGCTTTTCAGAGCAGTGTTAATGACAGTCCAGATCACAGCTTTGGGATGTTAGAATCCATATGTAGTCCAGGTATTTCCGGAGCTGTCTGTGAAGACTTCCTCCTGATTAGAGGAGGGTGGGAGGGGGACCTGTACCTCACCTTCAGAGTGCCAAGCTGTACTGGGAGCCCGTCTCTCCCGGAGTCGTCCCTCGGAATACGGGAGACGTCAGGGAGGTTGACTCCATGTGGCAGGGAGACGTTGCAGAGATCCAGCAAGACGCGTACGCCTGCATTGGGGAGAGAGAGAGAGAGAGAGAGAGAGAGAGATTTTACTCCCA
Organism: Atractosteus spatula; assembly: GCF_055471065.1. Classification (NCBI taxonomy): domain Eukaryota; kingdom Metazoa; phylum Chordata; class Actinopteri; order Semionotiformes; family Lepisosteidae; genus Atractosteus; species Atractosteus spatula. The sequence goes on from NC_142708.1 coordinate 76,727,461, forward strand.
CATGCAGCGCTGCCCCTTGTGCTCTTTGTGGGGCTCAGAGCAGACCTGACTGCGGACAACACTCTTTGTTAAACCAAAGATTAACAATCCAAACAATGTCTGTGTTGAACAATCGTCTTCTGTGTTGTGGGTGTATGCCGGTTGCGTCTCTTCCTGGGCGCGGGTGCCCCTGTGCCCATCCCACCACCGGCGCCTACCCGCTGTGCTGCAGTGGGCCAGGAGCTCCTGGAACTGGGCCTCGGTGCCCAGAGTGCGGTTGATGTGGGTGAGGTTGGAGACGGACCTCAGCTCCCCCCGGGGCAGCAGGCCCCTGATAAGCAGGGCGTTCACGCCCAGAGACCGCAGGTAGGGCAGACCATCCTGGAGGCCTGCGGGCACAAGCACAGACAGGGACAGACTGTAGCCCAGAGCTGGCGGGCAGAGGCAGTGCCTCTCCTGGTGCAGGCGATCGCGTTACCCTTGATGTCGCCCACTCCGTCCCAGTCTGAGTCGAGGAACAGGGCGGGCTGCAGCTGGCAGAACAGCGCCCCCTGCCACCAGGGCCGCAGCGGGGCCCGGGGCCACGGGCTCTGGGCGAGGGTGGCGATGGCAGCGCACAGCATGGCCAGCCAGCCCAGGCAGAAGAGCAGGACCAGCCGGGCGCGCCAGGCCCGCCACACCGGCCCCCCCGCCTCCCTCTCCAGCTCCGCCTGGCTCAGGGGCTCCCAGCGCGGCTTCGGCACGGCCCCGAGGAGAGGGCACCCCTCCGACACCCCCGGGCTCCCACACACAGCGCCCCCCAGAGACGCGCTGCTGCAGCCAGGTGCACCATCCGCAGGCAGGGTCATCCTGTGGGGAAAAACACAGTCAGGCGCTCAGGAATAAACACAGGCCCCAGGGGCTGATCGCCACTGCAGCAGCGCAGCTCGCTCGGCTCTTCTCCCGGCGGCGCGACGGCAAGACGCTCCTTCCGCTCCGGCCGGCCGCGGCGGGAGTACCGGGCGTTGGGGCGCAACAGAGGCGCTTGTGTTGATGTACAGTAGGCGAGGGGCGACGTTGCTTGCCATGCGATGAATAAAGCAAATAGTTCAAGGTATCGATACCCAACACTCTAATAACGCTGTTATATAGTACGACAAACTTCTAATATCAGTTATTAGATTTCGTGCGGTCTTTAACACTCATTATTTGGGTAGCTTAGCGCCACGTATCTACAGTATATCATTATGCATCGTGTAGATGACGGCTGTAAGTTATGACCCTTGCAAGCGCCTCTGTCGCGGGTTACCTGTGTCAGACCGCTCCTGGCGCGCGGTCCCGCGACTCCCGCGCTCCTTAAATGCGGTCAGACATCACATATCGACCAATAACGTTCGCGTTTCCATTTAAGTACAAAAACCTCATTTGACATCAGGTACAAGCGCTGATGCCCTTACCGAAGAGTACGGTATTTCACCGCTTCCCGCAGCGCGGTTTGAGCAGGTGGGAATTCTGCGCTCACACTGCTGCTGTAAAAACGGTCGATTACAATCACAATTTTCACTTGTCGTTTTTTAGTCTGTATGAGTTTCCAGATTAAACAGTAACAGTTTCCTGTTAACTGACGCGGTATGTTTTACTTGACTGTATGTTTTTATTGGACTCCCCTGTGCTCGGGTAAGACCAGTGTTTCTTTGTGTTGTTGATAACAGCCTGTTCTTCCAACACAGCTTTCTGTAGCTCTTGCACCAGCCAACGAACGGCATTGCTTTAGGGACAATAGCTTAGTTTACACCTTCTAGCCCTTTTAATTACTGTGCAACACCTGAGCGTGGTTACAGGTGCCCGATTCAGTCTCTCCTGGAAATCTGCGCGACACCGGCGGCTCAGAGCGCCTGTTCCTGCCTTCGCTTGTATCGGTGCGGATGAGGAGCCCGCAGGTCCTGTGAGTTCATACTGGCTTCTCGGTGTAGTTCATGTGTTTGCTAGGCATTTCAGTCGTGTAAAGCATTACCGCTACCAACACAGCACAAACTGTACCGCTACAAGTTATCTTTACGTAAGACAGGGAAGGGAACTCGAAAGGGAGCCCACAAAAAGCCTTGAGCATCTTCCGTCCTTACGCGTTTCATAGAAATCATTTCAATGGAAGAGAAGATTCAAGCGTCTCCGAATCGGATTTTCAGGGGTACGACACCGGAAACAAAAGGCGACTTTTTCAGTCTTCTAGCTGCCTGAAAACCTTTCACACACTGAGGATCGGGTATAAACTTACTCTGGTAAGATGGTTGGATCGGGAAGTTGCGCGATTATGCGAAAGAACGAAATGTAAAACTAATGAAATCTGTCTTCGGTGCTAAACGTGATGGGTTCGCCTGCATCAGTGCATCAGTGATCAGGAATTCAGCTTAATTCAGTCTGTATTCACATCCTTACACACTGTGGAGGCAGTCAAATGGACAGAACAGGAACAGATGCAGTTCTTCCCTTGGACGGTCAGTAATGCAACTCAATAAAATGAGCATCTGAGCGGCAGAGCAGACAAACGCCACAGCTTTGAAAGTTTGATTAGGTGCAGAAGCTAGAAGAAAACAGGGCAGAGTCCACTCTTTCTGGAAATGTGAGAGTGTGCACAGGTCTCGGTGCTGGCTGCCAGGCTTTCATCAGAACCGCAAAGCACTGCAAGCAGTTTCAGGTAATTACCTGAGCCGCTAGGAAACAATTACATTTACCTTGGATTTCCTTGCTTCCTGTAGCTGGGTTTTCCTCTTGGTCCTTTCTGCTCTGGTGCTGGTCTCCTTCTCCCTTGCTCTTGCTGTTCCCAGCACTGGTCCGCCCTCTGGCCTCACGGTGGTGTAAATTCCTCTGTGTAAATTCTGGTTGAATTTACACAGAGCTGCAGCCTGCAGCCACACCCCTGTGGTACATTCTGGAGCTGCTGTCTCCGTCCAGCACGAGCCCGCAGAGAGAGAGCCTGTGATAGTACAGCTGGAGGTCTTGCTCCACAGCTAACGGGACCTCCAGCAGCTGCTCACACAGAGGCTCGTATTATGAAAACTGCTCAAAAATAAACAGGGGTCAGCAGGCAGGCTGGGTTACCCGCTGTCCTGTCTCACCGTGTGAGATGTGGGAGTGGGGTGAGACAGGAATGGGTGCCACTTTCTTTGCTGCTCTTAAGGGCCCTTACTCCAGTGTGGACTGCACCTGGCCAAGGGTTTAGATCTGAGTGACCAGGAGACTATTCAAGATTTCAGTTCACTGTGGAGAAGACGAACGCACACTGGCGCAGTCCTTGGGCACGGACGACATTCTGATGAAGTGTGTTTCTGTGGCCTTGTTTCTTTGAATTTCTGAGTTTTTCTTCTTGCTGAATTCACTCACTCCCTCCTCTCCTGTAGTATTTGTTCCTGGTCCCACTTGTCACTTTCTAAAGCGCATTAGACAGTTTACTGCCAGAATCCTAGGCTGAGGTGTGACCACTTGTGAAATACTTCAGCTCTCAGAAGAAAGAGACATCACAGTATGTTTGTGTTAATTTATTAAAAACAAAGCACAGCTCCCAAAGGAGAAACGTTAACATTACAGTGTTTGGAAGACATGCAATTCCAGGCATGTCTGTTATACAGATTAACCAATTAACAATCTCATTCATTTTCCAAACTCGATGTAATGTAAATTGCCTGTCCCTGCCGTACAACACAGTCAAACTTTTTACAGCATGTTGTACGATTTAGAGTATGTTATTAAATATTTACATTTTTTCCAGTTACAAATGGTAAGGCAGCAAAGTACATTCTAAGACAAAACCAAGTAATTGGTTTTGGACCTGCAGGCATGAAGGAAGGTCCTGTGTCTGTTGTCACTTGCGTCTAGTCATGTGAACAAGGTGTTAGGTCTTAAGTTTCAACACAGAAGAAACTGTTAGAAGCAACAGTTTGTTCCCTGTCAATAGCCTTGCTTCTTTGCAGATAAATATTTCTCAGAAGCTCAGAAAACCCTCCATTTTCAATGTCCCTGCAGACTCGGAGGCTTGTGGGCCTGTGTCAAGAGCTGTGTCAAGAGTGACTGCGCCGCTGTGACCTGCTCTGTGTCAGATCACGCCCTCTGACCCTGTGTGGCCGTGTGGCTGTGGTATTTGTTATTACAGGTTGGGAAGAGACACTAAAATTGCTGAGTGCCTGATGTGAAGACTGGATATTGTGTTGCTATTTTCTATGCATCTAAAACATAAATGTGGAACATTGCAACGCCTGGCTGCAGAGAAGCCCTGGGGTCTGCAATGACTATTCCACGGAGAAGCCTACTGTTTTCTCAGACTGCTACCTCTGAGCTATGCATGATTAAACCCAATTTAAATATTTTGTTTTTGTGGCCTCACTTAGTATACTGCACCAGTCACAATGTTATTGAGACACATTTGCAGAGTCCTACAGCACTTGTAAATACTTGTCAGGTGCTCAAATCATCTCCATTCCTCCTAAGAAGAGAGAACCTGATTTAGAAACGGGTGTAAGCATTTTAGCCTGCTGGTTACCCCATTCCTCTCCTTCTTTTTGCTCTGTTTAAATCTCCATGGAGGGTACAGGTAAAATCCATATTCCAACCTTTCCTTTCCTTGTTTGTTTGCTTTTTGCTGTGACCACAGTAAGTTTTTAATTCCATTTATCTTTGCAAAGAGAGCAGAGTTTGAGGTCACTTCCTTGGAGATTTTTTCAGGCTTCAGACTTTGCTTTTCTGTGGGAACTGCCTGCTAATTGGAGTCTTCTGATCCGCTGTGGAACTGGAATGACAGGAGAGGGAACAACAGTGGTGTCAGTCTGCGGTGAGGGACAGAGGGAGAGACAGTGGTGTCGGTCTGCGGTGAGGGACAGAGGGAGAAACAGTGGTGTCGGTCTGCGGTGAGGGACAGAGGGAGAGACAGTGGTGTCGGTCTGCGGTGAGGGACAGAGGGGATGGCAGTGGTGTCGGTCTGCGGTGAGGGACAGAGGGGATGGCAGTGGTGTCAGTCTGCGGTGAGGGACAGAGGGAGAGACAGTGGTGTTGGTCTGCGGCGAGGGACAGAGGGAGAGACAGTGGTGTCGGTCTGCGGCGAGGGACAGAGGGAGAGACAGTGGTGTCGGTCTGCGGTGAGGGACAGAGGGAGAGACAGTGGTGTCGGTCTGCGGTGAGGGACAGAGGGGATGGCAGTGGTGTCAGTCTGCGGCGAGGGACAGAGGGAGAGACAGTGGTGTCGGTCTGCGGCGAGGGACAGAGGGGATGGCAGTGGTGTCGGTCTGCGGTGAGGGACAGAGGGAGAGACAGTGGTGTCGGTCTGCGGTGAGGGACAGAGGGAGAGACAGTGGTGTCGGTCTGCGGTGAGGGACAGAGGGGATGGCAGTGGTGTCGGTCTGTGGTGAGGGACAGAGGGGATGGCAGTGGTGTCGGTCTGCGGTGAGGGACAGAGGGGATGGCAGTGGTGTCGGTCTGCGGTGAGGGACAGAGGGGATGGCAGTGGTGTCGGTCTGTGGTGAGGGACAGAGGGAGAGACAGTGGTGTCGGTCTGCGGTGAGGGACAGAGGGGATGGCAGTGGTGTCGGTCTGCGGTGAGGGACAGAGGGGATGGCAGTGGTGTCGGTCTGCGGTGAGGGACAGAGGAGATGGCAGTGGTGTCGGTCTGTGGTGAGGGACAGAGGGGATGGCAGTGGTGTCGGTCTGCGGTGAGGGACAGAGGGAGAGACAGTGGTGTCGGTCTGCGGTGAGGGACAGAGGGGATGGCAGTGGTGTCGGTCTGCGGTGAGGGACAGAGGGGATGGCAGTGGTGTTGGTCTGCGGTGAGGGACAGAGGGGATGGCAGTGGTGTTGGTCTGCGGTGAGGGACAGAGGGGATGGCAGTGGTGTCGGTCTGCGGTGAGGGACAGAGGGGATGGCAGTGGTGTCGGTCTGCGGTGAGGGACAGAGGGAGAGACAGTGGTGTCGGTCTGCGGTGAGGGACAGAGGGGATGGCAGTGGTGTTGGTCTGCGGTGAGGGACAGAGGGAGAGACAGTGGTGTCGGTCTGCGGTGAGGGACAGAGGGGATGGCAGTGGTGTCGGTCTGCGGTGAGGGACAGAGGGGATGGCAGTGGTGTCGGTCTGTGGTGAGGGACAGAGGGGATGGCAGTGGTGTCGGTCTGCGGTGAGGGACAGAGGGGATGGCAGTGGTGTCGGTCTGCGGTGAGGGACAGAGGGGATGGCAGTGGTGTCGGTCTGTGGTGAGGGACAGAGGGAGAGACTGGTGTCGGTCTGCGGTGAGGGACAGAGGGAGAGACAGTGGTGTCGGTCTGCGGTGAGGGACAGAGGGGATGGCAGTGGTGTCGGTCTGTGGTGAGGGACAGAGGGAGAGACAGTGGTGTCGGTCTGTGGTGAGGGACAGAGGGGATGGCAGTGGTGTCGGTCTGTGGTGAGGGACAGAGGGGATGGCAGTGGTGTCGGTCTGCGGTGAGGGACAGAGGGAGAGACAGTGGTGTCGGTCTGCGGTGAGGGACAGAGGGGATGGCAGTGGTGTCGGTCTGCGGCGAGGGACAGAGGGGATGGCAGTGGTGTCGGTCTGCGGTGAGGGACAGAGGGAGAGACAGTGGTGTCGGTCTGCGGTGAGGGACAGAGGGAATGGCAGTGGTGTCGGTCTGTGGTGAGGGACAGAGGGAGAGACAGTGGTGTCGGTCTGCGGTGAGGGACAGAGGGGATGGCAGTGGTGTTGGTCTGCGGTGAGGGACAGAGGGGATGGCAGTGGTGTCGGTCTGCGGTGAGGGACAGAGGGGATGGCAGTGGTGTCGGTCTGTGGTGAGGGACAGAGGGGATGGCAGTGGTGTCGGTCTGTGGTGAGGGACAGAGGGAGAGACAGTGGTGTCGGTCTGCGGTGAGGGACAGAGGGAGAGACAGTGGTGTCGGTCTGCGGTGAGGGACAGAGGGGATGGCAGTGGTGTCGGTCTGTGGTGAGGGACAGAGGGAGAGACAGTGGTGTCGGTCTGCGGTGAGGGACAGAGGGGATGGCAGTGGTGTCGGTCTGCGGTGAGGGACAGAGGGGATGGCAGTGGTGTCGGTCTGTGGTGAGAGACAGAGGGAGAGACAGTGGTGTTGGTCTGCGGTGAGGGACAGAGGGAGAGACAGTGGTGTCGGTCTGCGGTGAGGGACAGAGGGGATGGCAGTGGTGTCAGTGTCCTCAGGTTGTTCTCTCCAGATGAGATCCAGATGTCCAGGAGCTTACCAGCACGTCCTTGAGTGTGTATTCTTCTCTCAGCTTGTAATAGGCAGCAGCGATGCAGTTCCTCCTGAGGGCAGAAGACAAAGCCAATCAGTCCACCCACTCACACTCCGGCCCTGCGCGGGTCCGAGCTCAGCCCCCTCTCCCCTGAGACCTCAGAGTTCCCTGCTGCTTCCTCGTCCTCCTCGACTGAGACAGAGGTCCTCGTGCTTTCTGAAGCCCTGCCTTTATAGCTGTCAGTCGCATGGTTGAAATGTGCAGAAAAGACCATCTTCGCAGTGCAAACGCATTCACTTTCTGCTCCATCAGTACTATCTGACTAAGAACCTGCAACTTAGAAAAGCTGAAATGCATCAAACTGCAGTGCAATAGGAGTCTTATTTTCATCCCTGGAATGGAGAATCCCAGTGCATCTAGACTGCGGTTTCCCCAGGCCTGGTCCCTTGCCTCTCCCCCTCTCTCCCCAGCGTGCTGCCCGACTCACTTGCTGGTGATGCCCCCTCCAGGTGGCAGCCCTGGTATCCTCTCGGATGACATGTACTTCATCACGTACAGCAGGTCTGGCAGCCCTTCCTCGTGCCGCTCCTCGAAGATATCTGCGCACAGCAGGGACACGGAGAGCAGTCAGCGCCCCCCGCAGGCAGTAATCCCAATGTGCACTAGCCTTGCCCGCAGTGTTGTTTCCAGGCAGGAATTACAGTCTACGCGTGTTGCCTGTGTGTGTTTAAGTGGTGTTCTGATGACAAGCTTTTCCCCTTTACCTTCATGCCTTGCAAACATCTCACCATGGGTATGAACGTTGGACCTAATAAGATAAGATCACTTTATTGGCCATACACAATTTCTTGCATTAGGAATTTGTCTTTTCACATACCCCAGCTTGCTCTCCATGAGACACACAGACAGGGAGAGAGAAGCTTGGGGTCAGAGCGCAGGGTCAGCCATTTATAGAGCACCTCTGGAGCAGTTGGGGGAGCAGTTAAGGGCCTTGCTCAGGGGCCCAACAGAGTAGGATTCCTTTGCCGGCCGCAGGCGCAGATCCTTAGCCACAGTGCCACTGCTCCACCCTAAGTGAATGTTTAATATCTAATATATTTAATATCTAATATAATATCTTAACCCTAAGTGAAAGTTTTCCATCTGGGCTGAAGGAGCTGTCCTTCCACTGTGTGTGATTTCGTGATGGAGTTAAACACTCATGACACCCACAGACCTGGGTTCCCCTCTCTTACCTGCCACTCTGCTCTCCAGCAGCTCCTCCAGTTCTGCCTCGCGTTGCAGTGCCTCCGCTGACACCTGGGGGGCGCCAGGGAAGCAGATGAGCGTGATGCTGATGTTGTCTTGGCTACCCTGTAGCAGGAGGACACGGGCCGGGAGCAGAGTTACCGCAAGGAGCCGACTGCTTCAACCCTAGAGAATTAAGGCCCTTCACTTCCAGTTGTTATTGATTTAGTCATGCAGGGTGATGACTTTTTCACAAAGGAAGAGAAAGACTTGCAAGTGACTGTCACGGATGAAGTCTTTACACAAAGGGTTGTGGAAGTATGGGACAAGCTATAAAATCATGATATTGAAGATGATGCACTGGCTTCTTTCAGAAAATAGCTAGATGAGGTCCTCAGATCAGTTAGCTACTAATTAACAACCAAATGGGATAGACTGGCTCAACAGCCTCTTTTCATCTGTGGCCTGTCTTTAGGTTCTTAGGAAGCTCAAAGTTCTTTCTGCTCAAAGTGAGAGTGGGGTCAGTGTGAGTTCCGATATCAGCAGAAGGATTCCTCAAACTGCTGGCACAATAGGAAATGAGATTATTACTCTTCTCAAAACACATCAAGCCAGCCGGATACAGCGAGTCAATGATCATAGGAAAAAAATAAGAGTTTCTTTGGAATTGAATGGTTCATCAACAGCTGCAAGATTAAACACCACCATCTAATTGCCCTGAGCTGGAAGAGGTCATACTAATGCATGGAAATGTTTTTTTAAGAATTGTTCTGGATTTGATGATGTCAGTCAGCGTTAATCTCTTCCTGTTTCGTTTGTCCTAAACACTAATTAAGTTAAAGGTTTACCTGTGTTTTGTGGAGGCACAAGCCACCTAATTGAATTGATTATTAATTCACTGTTTAAACACACTGTTAATCTGCCCCTGCCCCGATCTGTAGATTCAATTAAAAATCTTTTCATTCTTTTTAAACTGACACCCTGCCCTTCTCGTCCTTGAGCAGTTCTGTGCTCCGTGATGTCAGGTCTCCCTTCCTGAAGCTTGTGTAGAGAGAACGGGGCAGACGGTGGCAGCACCTTTTCCAGTAAATTGCAGTTCTTCAAAGTAGCAGTTCTCAAACTGAGAAACATTCTTTACCAGCCCAAGCTGGTTCTGGCAGCAGGCTGTCAATGGAGGCAGCATGTCTTCTCAGAGAGGTGGGACCAATGTTTCAGATTCCAAGAGTTCGCAAAGGGATTCAGGGTCACTGAGTACAGGAAGTCAGGCTGGAGAACTGCTGTCTGAAGCCAGGGATCGATATTACAAAATAATCAAGGTGTCAAACCTATGCCCTTTCTCCATTGAGAATATTTCAGCTGGTCTGTGGTGGGGCCAGTGGTTTTGTGTGTATTTTTTCCAGCGTTAGCTGGGTCATCCTCCCTGCTGTCCCACAGGGATTTCCTTGGTCGTTGCGTCTACCTGCATCTGACCTGCTGCTCCGCAAGCTGTGTGCTAGCAAATCCCTTTGAACTCTGGGAAACCGTCATTAATCCGAGCCACACGTAGACCCCCTTCGCTAATCTGCCGTCTTAGAGACAGAAATAGCCCCTCCAGATCGCTGCCCGGGCAGGATTTGGGTATTATTTGTTTGCAGTACTCTTCGAGAGATAGGCAATAGCAATGATTGGGCTCATTCTTGGAAAAATCAGCGTTGCATTACTGCACTGTCCTGCTCGAGGAACAGTTAACGAGAGGGACGTGGATCACAGTGCACTGGTTTAGCCTTATTGTCGCTGAGCTGTGATGACGTGTCTGTTGTGTGTGCACTGTGACACCCCAGCTCTGAGGAACACACTACAGTCATTTATAATTCACTGCTTTCAGTGCCCTTCCTTACCCCAGTCTGAGGCAGACTGTCTCCGTCATGGACATTAATGAGCCACTGAAGAGCCACATTAGTGACAGTGATCAGCCGTGTCTATGTCTAAGGAAGTTAATGAGGCAACACTGCAAATTAAGCAAAATATATAAAAGATCATCATAAAAGACCCTGCTTGGTTTTCCCCAGTACCATGCAGAAGGGGCTCCAGGGTTTTGTTGGTAACTGCTCTGCAGTTAAAGACAAGCAGCCTGTCGTTTTTCTCCCTGGTAACAGAGGAGAGAAGGCAAAGCAAGTGTCCAGGCCACAGGAGGCCTTTCAGCCTATCTAGATCTTTCCTTGCTAGTAGCTAATTGATCTAAGGATCTCATCCAGAAAAAAGGAGTGGATCCACTGGGTAGCTTGTTCCAGAGGACCACAAACTTTTGCATACTTTTGTTCAGCTTTTTCTGCTGCACTAATTTTTCTACACAGCAGGAAATCCAAGTGTTACACAGCTGGAAAGAAGTGTCAGGTGCGCCTGAGCTGAGGAACGTTCACAGTACCTGTCCGACTGGCAAGAGACTGTGGAATTAATTGGCTGTGAGCAGGGTTAGAGCCCATTGGTATCCAGTTGTGAAACTGAAAGCTTGTCTCCCTTGGGCAGTTATACATTGTTATCCTATTACCCAGCGGACATTTCCATATGTAAGTCTGAAGGAACTGCGCAAGTAAGTGTGAATTCTGCCGGCATGCATATTGCTTATCTCATGTGGGATTATGAATGCTTTCACTGCTGTGTGATTATAGAAAGTGCTGTGACCCAGCCTCTGCTTCTTGTGTTGCGTAATTCCGCTGAGCTGAGGCCTGTCATTGTGAACACAACATCTCAGGCATCACCCAAGAGAACAGAACTGTGCTTCCAGGGAAATTCTCCCCTCGAAGTCCTTCTGGCCAAATGGTGTTTTCTCATTGCAGCTGTTTTAACTGTAAATCTGCAGCTAATCTGACCATGTGTGAAGCAGTTGTTCCCATAGATCATAGTGCATGCAGGTCTGTATATTTGTAGAAAAAATGTAAACTAGTGCAAATCATGAAAAGTGCTTGATTGTTTCTGATGCAAATTATTTCCCAGAAATCCTCAGTTGAGTGTATTATTATCTACTAATTGGAACTGGAAATATGCAGCTCATTTTCATGTGTGTGTGCAATTCAATGTTTAACAGTTGTATTTGAAAACAAAATCTTTCTGTAGTTCTTAAGTCTTGACCCATCAAACAGACTTAAATCTAATAATTCTACAATGATGTCTCTGTATGCATTTGAAAATGTGAAACAAGTGTTTCTGATACAGTTTCATTCACGATGACTTTGAAACGCGCTGGAGTGTGAGAGCGGGGCAGTGACTGGTTCTGGTTCTGCCCGTCCCTGGGCCTGGGCCTGTGTTAACCCGCGATGCTGACTTTTCTCTGGCTCGGGTGGCGGTGCTGGGGCGGGGACTGACCTTGTAGAGGCAGAGGTCGATGACCTGGCCGCACACGTCCTTGAGGTCGCTGGACAGCTGCAGCCGGCTGCGCACGAAGGCGCACAGGTCCTCGTTGGCGATGGTGTCCCAGACGCCGTCGCAGGCCAGCACCAGGAACTCGTCCCGGCAGCTGCGCTCCACCTCGTACACCTCGGGCTCCGGCGACACCAGCTGCTCGGTGGGCGCCCTCCACTGCACCTCCTTGAAGTCGAAGTCGCCCAGCGCCCGCGAGACGGCCAGCGAGCCGTTGACCCGCTGCAGGGTGACGGTGCCGCCCGCGTTCTGGATCCGCTCCCTCTCGCGCGGGTTGAAGGGCTTGTGGTCCTCGGTGTAGAAGCACACGGACCCGTCCCGGCACAGCACGGCCCGCGAGTCCCCGCAGTTGATGAAGTAGACGTGCCGCGGCGAGATCATGGCGGCCACGGCGGTGGAGCCACTGCGGTCCCAGCCCTCGCTGCGCGCCAGCCTGTGCATGTGCCTGTCGATGCTGAGGAAGCCCTCCCGGATGCCCTCCTTCACGGCCTCCTTGTCCTCGTCCGCAGTCGCCGCGCCCGTGGCCAGGATGTGCTCCAGCAGGTGCCGGGAGCAGTACTGCGCCACCCTGCTGCCCGCGTGGCCATCATACACGGCGTAAAAGCCCCAGCCTGACAGCTCCCCGGGCAGCTCGGGCACGCAGGCGTGCGCGTCCTCCATCTGGGCCCGCCAGCCCTGCACGCTCGCCAGGGCGAAGACGATGCCCCCCGCGGAAGCCCCCTCCTCCAGGTGTTTGTCCAGGATCGGCCTCTCCAGGTAAGGGCTGGGCAGAGCCTCCTCGTCCTCCTCCTCGTCTCTGTCGCCCACCACCCCTCCCTTGAAGAAGTACGACACCATCTTCTCCGTCTCCTTCACCAGCAGGCGTACGAAAGAGGTCATCTGGGGCATCTTCCGCTCCCAGTCCTCGCTGGGCACCTGCCTTGCCGCCAGCATGGCACCTGTCCCCCCTGCCAGTGCACTGTTCTTCCTCCTGGCCTGTGGCTGCTGCTGCTCTTCCTGCGTCCTCCTGCTCCTCTCTTCCTCTCTGGAGCACAGCGGCGGCTCTGCGCTCCCCGCCTCCTCTTCACCCTCAGCTCCAGCTCGGAGTCGCCGGATTGGCCGGCCTATTTCTGTCCCCTGGGCTGTAGTCAGGCCTCTCCCACTCTCCCTCCCTCCGGTTTTGTTCCCGTTAATCCGCGGCCTGATTAATGAGCACAGATTAATGAGAGACTTTCCCATTTGCAGGTTAAAACATATGGCGTTTCATAATCGGCTAAAAATACTTCCCAAGAAGAGATGTGTTTTGTAATCTCCATTAGACCTGCTTGCATATGGGTCACTCTGCAGGGGCCCAGCCAGGGCTCGATTTCACACAGAACCGCACAGAACCAGCTGGCCCGCTCCAGGCAAATCAGGATGAGTGTGAAAGTGATTCAAATTGTTCTTGTACCACTGATCAGTTTAGGGTTACAGATGTCAGGTTATATTCACTAGGTAATGATTGCATACGGTATACTTTATAGAACTCAAGTCCTGGTGCCCCTCTGATTTGGGTAAACTTGGTCTGCTCTAAATACTAAGATTCAGATTTATATCATTAATACAATTTTATTTTCCTGTTCCAATCAAAGAAGACTATGAGTTGAAGACAATGAGGGGAACTGATAAAAGGATTAAAAATCTTCAGAGTCAGCAACAGTCAACCCAGTGCACGTCTTAAGAACCAACAGTGAATCTTGAGCCAGAAGACAGTAGAGAAAACTATGTAGAAGTGTATTTGAAACCAGCAGCAGGAAGCACTTCTTTTCACAGAGGGTTGTGGGAGTATGGAACATCCTACCCAGCCATGTGGTTGAAGCCAGTACTTTGGCTAAATTCAAGAAAACGCTGGGTGAGATCCTCAGATCAATTAACTATGAAACGAGCTAGTTGGGCCAGATAGGCTCCTCTCATTTGACTGCAGATGGGTTTCGGACTGGAGATGAGAAACTGCCGTCTTTGTTCTGGATTTTCCCTCACATTTGTGTCTAGCCCCGTATCCATCTTAGCTGCCCCTTAGTATCCATGTGAACTGCCAGTTTTCTCTGCATGTCGCTGCTTGAAAAGGCGAGCTGCGTGCTTCCCTGCAACCACCAGAGGGCGCATTACACCCCAAAAATGACTGCACTCTACCGTCACAGCCACAGGCCGCACTGGAGTGTTCCGGGCTCTTACAGGGTGCATCCTTCTTCAGCATTCACATCCTGTTTTTCTCAGGCATGGAGTTACCTTATTTGTTATTATTTCTTGATTACTGGGTGATGTGGTGGTGCAGCGGTTAGCTTTGCTGTCTCACTGTGCTGGAGCCCTGGATTCAATTCTTAGGGTGCTATATCTTGTGTCCGCTGCTTGCCGGGATAGGCTTAGGGTCCCCTGAAGTCCTGAATTGGATGAAGTGGTTAGAAAATGGATGGAAGGATTATTACTAATTTATTTAACATTACATTTGGACCCATTTATACAGCAGGGGGTTCTTCTGGAATGGTTCAAGTGAAGAATGTTGCTCGGGGATACAACAGCAGTGTCTCACCTGGGATTTTAAGCCACAACCTTCCAGTTACAAGTCTGTCACTCTGAGCTGTGTGAAAATACACAAGAAAATTGCTGCTCGGTTCTACCTAATATTGTAAAGGCAAAAAAAATCAGTAGAGGTTTTTTTAATAAAAATCTGCTATTTCAATTTGTCACCACCCATCGTCGGAGATATTGCTGCATTTGGCCTGTCACTTCATTGAACGTGCCCCTCATCTGATCTGTCAGATCTATAAAACCCTCCTGGTTCAGAGATCGTTTACAAGCCACAGCAGGTACAGCACATTAGCACAAAACTGTTGTGTTTTGTCTTCCTTTAGTTTCCCTTTTCCTGTGCTGCTTGCTGTTGCAATATGTGCTCACCTCTGTGCTGGAGAAGGCTGGCTTCCTCGCTGTAGGAGCAGAGGAGCTGCAGTGAGGCGGCGTCACGCGCGCACACTCTCACACGCGCACACACGCGCACACGGCTCCTCTCTCTCACGCACACACTCGCACTGCGCTGAGCCAGAGAGGGAGCCCCTGCAGCCCTGCGATGAGGGGGGGGAGGGGGAGAGTGAGACAGAGAGATCGCATGGTGGAGAACACACAGCTCTCCAGAGCCAGGACCGAGGAGGAGGAGGGCGCCGAAGGGCTGAGCAGCGGCGAGAGCAGAGGGACAGCGCTGCCTGCGACCACAGCCGTGGAAGGACTCCAGTCTGAATGGGCCCAGACGGAGCCGGATGGAGCATGGGCCAGGTTTTAGGATTTGCCCACTGCAGTACGTATCCTTTGTCCTCCTCCACACCCTGTCGGCTGTGCTGTCTGTGCAGGTGGGCCGTCTCCCTCCGCCACCCTTTCTCTCTCCCTCAGCCCCGGATCGGCTCCCAGCCTCTTGTTTCCTTCTGTTCTGTGCTGTTTGTGTGATTGACTGAGCTCCTGTCATCTCTTTCTTACTGCGTGTGGCTCTGTGATGCCCTCCGTCTGTTTCCAGCCTCCCAGCTGATTTTTTTTTGTCTTCAACCATCTAAGTCTGTAAGGGTACACCTCCTGTCTCTCCCCTTGAGGAGCGAGTGTGTGTGTTTCTGTGCACTGCGCTCAGCACAAACTGCATTATCTCGAACGGCACAACACATGATGCATCCCCCTGCCTGCGTTCCACAGCCTCAAGCCCACACCCTGCGGCTGGGTGCACAGGGCCTAGGAGGTTCTCCTAGAGTTTGGATCACTGCTCTTGCTAAACCAGCAGGCCCGGGTCGAGGCAGAACTTCACTCCACCCTCCCTGTGAGGACCAACAGGTTTGCGCAGGATAGAAGGCAGAAGCCACTAGCAGACTAAAGGTTTGACCATCCAGTGCTGGATTTGGAATCTGGGACAGACCTGTAGCCTGTAGGTGTGACATGATCTGGGTCCCTCTCCCTCTGGAAACACTTCAGCACCTTCTGGATGAAAAAGGCATTACAAATCAGAGGAATTAATATAATTGCTATAAGAAGCAATCCAGCTAGAATCATGCATGAATAAACAAGGTACTTTAGTTTAAACTGATATCAACAAGAATAAAGGCTACCAGGTGACCGGTAGGATCTGAGTTATGTGCACCATTTCATCCTGGTTTTAAGCACCTACGCTGGCAAGCACCAGTTTCGGGCTGATTCTCTGCTGTGCTGGGCCAGGGTTCTGATTCTAATCACTTTGAATCCTCGTTCATGGAGGCCTTGTAGGAACCAGAGCTGTGGTCTGCAATTACCCAGAAGACTGGGTGGGTCTTCTGACTGGATGCCTCCAGCAGCGCCCACAGAGGAGCTCTGGTACCTGGGCACGACCTGGGAGCTGCACTGGCACTGCAAACATGTCTGCTTGAGCAGGACCCTCATGCAGGTCCCCTGAGA
This sequence comes from Atractosteus spatula, assembly GCF_055471065.1. Taxonomy (NCBI): domain Eukaryota; kingdom Metazoa; phylum Chordata; class Actinopteri; order Semionotiformes; family Lepisosteidae; genus Atractosteus; species Atractosteus spatula. The sequence goes on from NC_142708.1 coordinate 76,743,675, forward strand.
GCAGCTCACTGTGCTTCACTTTGCATTTCAAAGGGTGGCCTCCTGTCTGTCAAACCCTCTGCTATTGGCTGGGAGGCTGGCTTTTGTCTTTTTGCTTTTGTATGCGATAGTGTTGCTAACGTCCCACCTCTTGGCTGTGAAATCATGCCGAGCACGAGCAGCCAAGCAGGCAGAAACAGCTTCCGTCTTCATTGGTGGTGTGAGTGAAAAGAAAATCGATCTCGGAGCATCATTTTTGTTCATGTTGATTTAAGAGGAAGCTCGGGGTAAATGAGTGTGAAATGTCTGACCTAATCCCCAGATCATCCTTTCTGTAATAAATTACTCTGAAGAAACCCTGAACCTCTTTTACAAATCAGTACAAATGGCCACAGCCCCTTTATTCTCTTGACTCCCAGATGTTCGCTGGACCTGATGACATCATCTTTCTCTTCTTTTTCTCTCTAATTGGTTGCAGAGGAATCTGGTTCTGTCTCCACGACGCCTGACTCCACCCCTTCCAGCACCGAGGGTAGGTCTCTTGACAACGCCGCCCCCCAGTGGGCAGGGAAGGGGTGACTTGGGTCCGAGTGCCTGTCAGCGTGCTTGATTGTTTGTCTCCGTTAGGCTGTTATTTGTATGAAACACTCCTGTTGCTGCACGTGCAACTTTGATAAAGGAGAATAAAGTTAAAGAAATTAATAGTTTTCCATGATGACTTACATATAATAAAATAACAAGAAACACTGCAAGGCTTATTGAATATTTATACCCAGCTAGAAAGTGTAAAAATAACAGTTAAAGGCTTATATTTTGGATGTTTATTTTTTTACGTTAACTGTACCATTACTCTCTTGTTTATGCTTTTCAAGAAGCTTGAACTGTGTGTGTCTTACAGGGCTCCTGAACTGTGTTGTGTTCAGTGACAGTGAGCCCTGTTCCAGCCTCGGGCAGACCCCAGTCAGTGCCCCGGGTCCGAGCACGTAGACAGGCCTAGTACCGCTCTGTGGCGCTCTGGGGCTTAAACAGCAGTCTGCAGGCCTGGACGTGAAGTGGAGATCTGCCATGCAGCCAGCTGTATCCCGGTGAAGGAGAGCTGGTGCCGTCCGCTCACTCACGGGAGACTTGAGCCCAGGACACTGTGGCGCTGCTGCTGCAGACTCCCAGCTCAAACGTTCCTCTCCCTCTCCTTCTCCAGGTGGGAACGAGGAATCGGATTTCCCGGACCTGCACACGGCCCGAGAGTGGTCGGAGGATGAGGAGGAGGGGGAGGATGGCCAGGGGAGCCCCTCGGTGTGGGGGACGCCCCGACAGAGCTCCTACGAGCTCACGTTCTCTTACATTGCCTTCTCCGAGCCCGAGGGCGGCGGGACACGGCGGAGGCGCGGGCGGGCGGCCGCTGGGATGAGCCGCACGGACACGGTCGAGACGCTGCTCCCCGAATCTCCCCAGGCGGACACGTCCTTCCAGCAGTGGGACCCCACTTTCCCTATGGGCGCCGAGGAGGCGGAAGGTGGATGTTGTTGTCCTGCGGTTGGGCGGCAGGAGGCAGAACTGCCCCTCGTACCCCCGATGGAACTGAGACTGCAGCCCAGCACAGCCACAGTCCTGCAGGGCGGCGCTCTGGTCCGACTGACCCGGGAAGCCCAGGTCTCCGAGCCCTCAGCGGACAGTCTGACCCGGGAAGCCCAGGTCTCCGAGCCCTCAGCGGACAGTCTGACCCGGGACACCTGGGTCTCTGAGCCCTCAGCGGACAGTCTGACCCGGGACACCTGGGTCTCTGAGCCCTCAGCGGACAGTCTGACCCGGGACACCTGGGTCTCTGAGCCCTCAGCGGACAGACTGGCCCAGGACACCTGGGTCTCCGAGCCCTCAGCAGACAGCGAGAGGATGACCCCAGGGGACAGCAGCCCAGGTAACAGCCTCCAGGCTGCTCGTACCATCACTTCCTGTTCCTTTCCTGCTTTGACCATATGCTCCGTATCATCATAGCAAGCACCACAGAGCAAGTTAAAACTGCAGTAATCACATAAAAACTGAGGTCAGAACGTCGTGACCTTTCCCTCTTTAACAGCCTCAAATCCCTTTCGATGCGCCTGCCAAGCAGGCTGGGCCAAGCAGCCCTGGGTGTGAGCAGGTGTATGAAACCGGGCCAGGCTGTTAAAGTAACCAGCGCCTTCCTGCTCCTCCACCTGTAATCTAAACTGACTGGAACAGAGGAGGCCGAGCGTCAAGGCCAGAGACAGAGGCCCTTTTCAAGACTGTGTTTTAGGTTGCCATTCTTTATCACAGTGACAATGAAACCCGATTCAGCGATCAGGACTGTTAAACAACAGTGATTGCAAGTGGCTGTAGTTGCTTGGTGTAGAAAAAGCTCATGTTTCTATTCCAGTGGCAGAGGGGAGACCTCTTCGCAGTGGCATCTCGTGGGTTTCTCGGCTTGTGGTTGATGGCAGGGTTCTGGCTGTTTAAGATCTCTGTCACAGGGAGATTGTGCTGCTGCAGTGATTGTGCTGGAGGGAGCTCTTTGGGATCCTCCTGTGATATTGCACCTGTCCTCTCCCTACAGTAATCTAGAATCCCACACTGGTGCCACACTGGCCTGGACCATGTAAACAAGCTGTAAAGAGCATCATCTTCCTTCAAAGCAACACTCTATAAGAATCATGCTTCATACTTTTGCTCTAGCATGAACCCATAAACTGCCTATTCCTCTGAAAATCATTTGCTGGTGAGCTGTTTTTTTTACTAATCATATGGTTTCACTGGACATGGTCATCCCAGCTGTTGTCTCTTTCCACAGTGCTGCTGCACCCCAGCACGGACGCTGTGCTCTTGGGGGCGGGGAGTGTCGACATGTCATCTACCATTGGCCAGAACACTCAGGAAGAGCCAAACAGCGAGCGGTGGTTTGCAGCGTTTAGCCAATCAGAGGGTCACGTCCAGGTAGCAGGTATGGTCGCATCGCCTTTTGTGTCCTCGTCATATCAGAATATCCAGATGTCTTCAAAAAGGGTGGATCCTCAGTGCACAAACCATGGTATTGATTTAAAAAAATTCTCAAACACAAATAATCTTAGCGCACTTGCCAATTAAATTATGCCTGGAATGTTGTTGAAGGTGCTGAATAGTAGCTCGATACAATTTAGGTGTCACTGGAAAGGAGGCAGTCATAAAGTTCAGCACCCTAATGAATGTTTAAGACGAAGTACAGTGAGAGCGGACCTGTACGACACAAGGCTGCAAGCTTTCCTGCAGTCTTTGCTGATTGCACAAGGATGGAAGGAAGTGGGGGTCTTCAGCTGTGGCTCCATGCATGTGCAGATGTGGTGGCAGATGCCCACTGAGACAGTGTGGCGCCGAGAGACGTGGCTCTATCACAGGTCAATGAACTGACTCAAGGCTCCCTGCCTTTGAGGTTTTGCAGAGATTAGATTGCAGCTATAGCAAACACTAAAATGTGATGCATTATAAATGCACTTTACAAAGTCTTCTAAATTGCCAAGCTTAGCATTTCATCTTGCATGGTGGAGTGCTGCATCGTGCAGGAAGCAGGAAGCAGGAAGCAGGAAGCAGTGCAGGACACAATGAAATCGGTCGCCATGCAGGACAGGAGCACGAACAGGAGGAGTGGAGTGGAAGAGAGTGAGAGACCGGGAACAGGAGGCACCGTCCTGCTGGCACCACGGTCATCACAGAAGGTTGTTCCAGTGCCCAGCCGTTCAGAGACATCTGCCACCGGCGTCTATTTAAAGACGCAGCCAGCGGAGGCTGGGAGGACTGGACAGGACTGGTGTCCTGCTGTCCTGCTGTCCTGCTCGGCCCCAGGGACATGGCTCCGGCTTTAGGAGAGCTGCTTCTCCCTGTTCTTCCAGGCAAGCAATGATGGACACTTTGAGAAAGAACATCTTGCTCTTCCTGCGGTTTGCTGGGCACTGAAGTCAGGAGAGTCGCAGTTCGGTTTAGAATGAAGTCAGGTTCTAGTTCAGCTCCGTGCTGACTTTGCTGTGCAGTTTGATGATTTACTGTACTTTACTCAACTTTACACTTCACTAAGTGTTGAGATTGAAGTGCTATCTAAACAGATCCGGGCTGTGATGTGTGTGGGATTCACACTGGGCTGGCTTATCTTATTTATCATGTGACTCGTCATGACAAGTGCTATATACAAGCATTTCAGGTTTTAATTCTTTTATTCTACCAGATCTGGCTCAAGCAACGTTTTATGAAAAAGTGCCTCTTGTTTTTTTGTTTGAAATGCACTTGCTGGTCTGACCTTTTCAATGAGGATTTTTAATACTTTCATCAGGTCCCCTCATAGTCTTCATTGCTCAAGAGTGAAGAGGTTCAGTTCCTTCAGACTTTCAGTGAGGATATTAATTAAAGCCCAGCAATGTACCTATATCTTTCTTTTCTGTTATGACTTGTGAGCAGTAGCATAATTTCCGTAACACGGTGACCAATCATAGCATGCACAGTATTCAAAATACTTACCAGTGCATTATCCAATTTTAGCGTAACATCCCTTGGTTAAAATTCTGTGCTTTTATCCTAACACTTTTTGCCTATTTTGTTGCTTTCTCCTTCTGTCTAGATGAAAGATGAAAACAATGTGTTAACATAGACAGCAATGTTTTGTTCTCGAACAGCCACTTTGAGCTTATATTTCCAGAGTGTAAAACTCTGCAGCTGTGTACATTAATCATCATGTGGCAGCTGATGTAGTCAAGATCTAAATATTTTGGAATTTCTTTCTTTTGCAGCTTCCACAGTGATTACTAATAATCCTGTGTTTATATCTTCTGCACACTTGACTAGTTTCTTAATTACATTAGAATCTACGTATTTGTCTCTAGTCATGTGGTTTGCTTTTGTCATCCTTTTATGGATGGAAACAACAGTAGCTGTTGTCCTGTAAGGGGTATTTTTCCTGTCTTGAGTGAATATTATTGTCTGGACTGTATCTTAGCTCAGTCAAGCACTACACTCCCATGCAGGTGTAGGATAAGCAGGCAATGAGCTTAGGAAGCTCTAGCAGCTCTAGCTGTAAGGAGGCTATGGGAATGTAAGGACACATTCATCCTCCCAGCCCCCTAAAAGAAAGACTCAGGCTGCCTCTGGGAGCAGAGCCCCACTACCAATGTTCAAGTCTCAGGCCTGCAAGCGGTGTTGTCTCCATGGAAACCACCCCTGGGACTGAGGAAGGGCCCAATTAAGATCAGCTGAACCCCAGGAAACAGGGCGCTGTTTGCTCAGAGTCAGCGAGCCGCGGAGGCGACCAGAACTCCTGTTGCTGCTGCTGTCAGCTCCACACCCACAACCCCAGCAGCACAGAGAAGACAGCACCTACAGCAGGGGGGTGAGGCTGTGTTGTCCACTAGTACCTTCCTAGTGTCACAGATGCCAACGTCTCCTTTTCTTCATGGACAGCTGAATCTCAGCAAGGAAACACAGGTTCAGATGCAGAAAGCTTTGAGTATCAAGACAGTAGTTTTGATACAACAGTTTTGCCACTATAGGAGAAGTAGAGCAGAAGCAAACACCAAACACAAGATGTGGTGACAGAGACACGTCTCGCTTCGAGACGCCGAGGAGTAGCTGGTGTCCAGCGCTGCTCGTGACCGTAGCTGCCTGCAGTGTGCACAGCAGGTGCTGCTAGCCTGCAGCTTCCCAGTGAGCAGGGGGAGGGGGGAGATCTGATTGCAGGACAGAAGGGAGCCTGGGGACGGGGAGGGGGAGTGAGAGCTCTTGTGTTACAGGTGTGGGCGTCTGGCCACTGGCAGGCCCCCCCCCCCGACATGCTCCCCCTGGCCACGAGCGTGCGAGAGAGCACACAGGAGCTCTCGTGTCATTGGCCAGTTAAAATTAGGCAGGTCAGCCTTTTCGTGCTGACCAGGCAGCAGAGGCCAAAAAAAGTGCAGAGGGGAAGACAGGAGAGCCGCGAGGAAGCACAGAGGACCAGCTAGAATGGCCAGCAAAGGTGAGCCGTTCCTGTGTTTGAGCAACTGGACAATTTGTGTAGCTTTGTTGTGTACCAGAGCGGGGCAGGACTTTCAGGACTCAAGCTATTTGGCGCGTTCCTTCGCAGTTACGAGGCTTGTTTGTGGCAGACTGACTGGAGACTGTTCGCGCAGGGAAGTGTAGCCACTCGTGCTGCACAGACACCAGCAGGTAACCATGACTCCAGCCCAGGGCACCTGGCACCTGGAGGGTGGTTTAGAAAGGCTTGGAAGTCAGTCTTCATGAACATCTGAAGACGTTGTTGGCAGATGTTGAAGTCTGTGTCTGCATGAACATCTAGATTCTCGGTGTGCTCAGAGGAACATCGATCTGTCTGTCTGGAAGATCAGTGCTTCTCCTGGACCTGCTTGTCTGGTGATGGGACTGAACATGCTGAAACAGAGCACTGCCAGTCTGTTCCACCAAAACAATGAGAGAGAAATAATGAATTCCCATTCCCCATTTGTTACCGTCTGTTTCCCCTGTTCTTAGGGGTTGAACAGGCCGGGAGTGTGCGCCCTGATCTGATTCGTTGGTACAATGTGGAGCCCAGGCTGTTACCTTGGCACTGGACTCTTGTGGGAGACCCAGGGCACAGACACACACGGCTGGGCAACATGTTGCCGTGTTTCCTTGTTATAAGAGCTGTCTGCTCTCAGAGCAGCAGTGCTTCATTAATGCTGCAGCTCAGGATTTATTTATGGGAGGTTGAATATGAGCCCCTGAGTCATTAGCTGGGTAGGCTCAGGCTTCAGGCTGCATCTTATTCAATGAGAAAACAGCTCCGCTGACGTCCTTCACTGACGTGTACTCTGTTCGGCTCAGGTTATTTGTCATATGCACAGGTGCAATGGAACACCTGACGAAGGCTCCACGGCCAAAACGTTGTGTTTTCTTTCTTCTCTTTTCAGCAGGGAATAAACCTTTACTTGTTCCAGTGCAATGAAATGCTTATTTACATGTGTGCTCCAATGACAAAGACATTGGAATCGCTAAAAAACATGAACACAGAACAGCAGCAACAACATCAAGTTAAATAACATACAACTTAAAATAACGTCAGACAAGCAGTGGGTAGATAAGCAAAACATCGTCCTTCTAAATTTACAAAATATTACAAAGGGCAGTATTGGTTGTTTTAAATTATTGTTCTTGTAAGGGAGAAGATGCCAGGGTATTTTTAATTTGATGCACTGTGCTGTAACAAGAGGAGTCTCTTTAAGAAGGAATACATTTCTCTCATGATGTAAAACTTTTTATATTCGCAATACAGGCAGACTGCAAATGGTTGGATCTAAGTCATCAAATTAAACTGATTTTCAGATGGAGATGATGAAAATGTGGTTAAGTTATATAGATGTGTTTGGAATGCGTTGAGTTGTGTGACTTGTGTTTTAACAAGAGCCTTATTCCATGGCAAACGTTTTAGCAGTGACTGTAGCTGGACAAGCGAAAGATGAGAAATTAGCCAGCAAACAAAAGCAGTGCTGAGGGCTGAGACAGATGCTTAGAGAAGTGGGAATACAGACTGGCGCCCTGGAAGGGGTTTGGTGGGAGAGCAGAGATAGGAATTGTGGGAAATGTAGTGCGAAAGCACACTGCCTTCATTACTGCACTCCTGCTGGAATTCTTCTCCGCAGCTCCAGCCTGCAGCAGACGCCCCCAGGACTGAAACTGAGGAGAAATTAGCCGGCACATTGACTCCTTTAGAGACCTGTAAGAACTAAACAAGGAGAAGACTAACAGACTAACACATTTTCACTCAAGGAGTGCTGCTGAATTAGAAGGGACACCAAACAAACCTGTCAGTAAATGTGTCTCCGCAGGTGTTCAGTAAGTGGGAACACTTATGCGAGGGCATTTTAGAGGAGCAGTACTAGCTCTGTGATGTGTGGCCAGTAAAGAGATCGGTCCCACTTCCTCATTCAGGCTGCTTCTTACTCATTCAATGGCCACTTCAGACACCAGGTCCGTCGGAGCCAGGCGGTTCTGTCAAGACCGGTACTTGCATAACAATAGTGTGTCTCTATTACTGGAGCAACGTGAAAAGAAAGGCCTTAAGATCAGCAGGCTCCCATATACTGTCAGTCCTGTTGTGCAGCAGTTTGATCTGCTTGGGTTTTCCTAGCTGTAGACTCTTGAATAATTATACCGGTGATGTAGAAAAGCTTACATCTTCCTATATACAGTACCTGCCACCTCTGTCACATCCCTCTCTGGACATTCAGGCACAGATGAGTAGTAGAAATGAAATGTCAGGCAGCAGAAGCACTTCAGAAGCCTGGGCTGGCTCAGATGGCTATGGAATGGGAGTCTTGATGTGGTCCCTGGGTGCCTGCAGTGTGAGGAAAGGGCAGAGGGTGCTGGATGAGCTCTGGAAGCAGGTGCTCCAGAAGGCAGACAAGAGCGTCTCTCTTCTATGACGCCCTTGTACAGCCCCCTCCTCCGCTACCCTGCCATCCAAGCCTGCTCTGGCTAAATTTAGGACAGCCCGAATTCTCCCTGCTCCCTACCCAGCAGCCTCGGAGTTGGCCTGGCTGCACTAAAGTAGCCTTTGCATTTCACGGGCCCTGTCCTGCTTTCTGTCCTCAAGTGTCTTCGTGACGAGATCCCGCCATCCAATCTCTCTCCAATCTTTCACGCCCTGCTCTCTTCCCTCCCCCTTGATCTCTCACTTCCTGCTCCTCAGCCCTTCCCTTGCGTCTCCGATGCACTCTCAGCCTCGGAGCCAGGAGGCCAGGAGCAGACTGAGAAAGGCGCTGTGGGAGTCTGGAGCGCATTGCCTCAGATCAGTAACGGACTAGCACCCAAACGAGCAAGAAGAGAGGAAAGCCCCCCTCTCAATTATCGTCCATTTTCCCTGTAGTGATAATAATTTATAAAGTGCCGCTGGGAAAAAAAACACAAATGGTGCACAAGTTGTAAAACGTAGATAAAACATGACACAGACCTGAAGGTAATGACCAGATTAAAACAATGGGTGTCTAAAGTAGATGGGAATTCTTGTAGTGTGTCAGTCCTAGCCAGTGGGGCTCTACAGTTGACGATTTTGTCCAAAGCGACTGGCGTTTTAACCTGTTAATACAGCTAGGTGTTTCGGTGCCGGAACAGAGGTGCGGTGCCTTGTTCAAGGAGGTGTCTCAGTTCTTTAGCACTGGGTTCTCAGGTAGCGTAGGAGATCATGGTGTGGACCTCCAGTCCGAAGGAGGAGTAAACCTAGGAGCTTCACCTTTCAGCACCTCTCAGCAGAACCCTGTAAGTTGTCTTCTGTATTCTGCAAGCCAATGTGAAGAAGCTAGAGCAGCTGCTATTGGCTCACAGAAGCCAGGCCTTGAGATTCTGTAGCGTGAGAACCTCACCCTGTATCAGCATTACAGTCAGGCATCGACGGCATTACTCCTCAATGAGACATGAACAAGCTTTTCAGTGTTGGTTACAGAAAGCAGCACTCTTAACCTTGCGTCCGCGCCCCCTCGTTTCCCTCCTCTCTGTCCCTCCAGCAGTGTCGGAGCTGATCTACTGGAAGGATGCCCAGCGCACGGGCGTGGTGTTCACCGGGCTGGTGGTCAGCCTGATCGCCCTGTCTCAGCTCAGCATCATCAGCGTGGGCTCCAACCTGGCCTTCGCCGTGCTCTGTGTCACCATCACCCTGCGCCTCTACTACAAGACGCTGCAGGCCCTCCACAAGTCTGACGGGGCCAACCCCTTCCAGTGAGTCCCCCCCCAGAGGGCCAGCCTCCGCCAACGACATCCTCATTGCTACTTTTAAACAGATCAGGACTTAGGTGCACGTTTCCCCATTTGTTGTTGACTCTCAGACTGATTTTGCAAGAGCTACGTTCCAGCGGTGCTCTTTCCTGGGGCTTGCTTGTATGCCTCCCGGCCTGCTGCTGGTGTGAAGCCGTGCCAGGCGCTGTCCAGAGAGACGCCTGAGCTGCTGCAGTACTGCACCCCGCAGCGCCTGGGCTGAGCACTCTGTGTGGTTCTGGTTCCAGAAAGAAATGGATTTTAATGCTTGAAAATTGTGTGCTGTAGCCCTCCAGAGCACTTAATATAGAGGATAATAATACTGTAAGCTGTCATTGGTAGTGTAATTCATTTCGGACATATCAGCCTGACCTTTCATGCAATGGGCAGCTCCATGCTTATACTTTTCTATGTCAGTTGGGACTTTATTTAATTGCAGTATTTGGTTTAAACTGCTTTGGATTTTTTTCTCTAATGCTTTTCTGCAAAGTGACACATTTTTGCACCCGTCTCTACAGCTGGGTATTTCAGTAAGTTAGTACCTTGCTCAAGGGGGCGTCTCTGTGTACGCAGGTGGTACCTGGACTATGACATCAGCGTGTCCAAGGAGCTGACCCAGCGCTGTATGGACCGGGTCGTGCTCATGGCCACCACTGCTGCCACGGAGCTGCGCAGGCTCTTCCTGGTGGACAACTTCCTCGACTCCTTCAAGGTGCACAGCCACATCCCTCCTGCTTCTCCTCTCCTTCTCATCTCCTTTTCCTCTTTCTCTTCCTTCCCCTCTCTCACTACTTTTCCTGTTCCTCCTCTCCACATGCCCTCTCCTCTTGCCTTTCTCTCTCCCTCTTCCTGCCTGTTGAATTTCTGATGCAAGAAAAACACTGCTGCTCAGAGAAGGGAGTGTCCCACACGGACATGCTGGAGGAACTGAGTCTCTTTAGTCTGAAGGGAATGTCCCACACTGACAGGCTGGAGGAACTGAGTCTCTTTAGTCTCCAGGGATTGTCCCACACGGACATGCTGGAGGAACTGAGTCTCTTTAGTCTGAAAGGAATGTCTCACACTGACTGGCTGGAGGAACTGAGTCTTTTGTTCTTGAACAGAGAAGGCTATGAGGGGATCTGACACAATTATTCAAAATCCTTAAAGGTATCCCTGTGGATTTAATCAGTTTAACAGTGAATCAAAGTACACAAGTAGGGAAACAAATGTATATTTAAAATTGAGATCAGGAGGTGCTTTCGTACAAAAAGGGTTGCAGACCTGTGTTCCTACAGGTCTCTCCATCTCTCGGCTCCCACTCCCCTTCCCTCCCTCTCTCCTGCTCTCTAATTCAGCCCCACTGCCTTCCCTGTGGACAGGACCTGAGAGAGTCTCATGCCATCATCGCCTTGGTCAACTGGAGCATCTTCTATCACAGCAGTGTAAAACCTGCCAGTAGGAAATCAAGGTGTCCATGTCACACTGCAGTGTGACAGCTCAAGCTGCTACTCCCCTCCCAAAACTGGCCGACACTCCTGCAGTATTTTCCTGTGTTTCCTACAAGGTTCCCAGCAAAGGGCAATGCTTGGAAATTTGGCCACAATCACTGGCTTTATCTTCTAGTTCGAACAAGCACCTAAATTAATTGAATTAATTTTCTTCATGTTGTGTGTCCTCAGTTTGCACTGCTGATGTACCTGCTGACCTACATCGGAGCTGTCTTCAATGGCCTTACTCTCCTCATCATGGGTGAGACACTGTCGCCCCCTGGGGGCATCTGCCTACCTGCACTCATGTTGCTGTGGTCAGTGGGTTTTTATAAAACCCTGACAGATGCGCAGCTCACTGGCGACAGGAGGCTCTCCAGTCCATCTCTGTCTGTCTGCTCAGTGAAACAGGAGGCGCTCAGCACTGCCCCTAGTCCTCGAGGATGCAGAGATTGTGCCTGAGTTCTGGGGTTATTTAAATTAGTTTCCTGAATTAATTAATGAAAGACTTTATGAGAGAAAAAAACAGAGGCTGTCTTACATCAGTGACCATTGTTGAGAGGCTGTGTCCCATGGGGAGGGCGTGGTGCCCTCAGTGTGTGACGGTGGTGACTGGGTGTGACCCATCAGGAGGGCGTGGTGCCCTCTGTGTGTGACGGTGGTGATTGGGTGTTACCCATCGGGAGGGCGTGGTGCCCTCGGTGTGTGACGGTGGTGATTGGGTGTGACCCATTGGGAGGGCGTGGTGCCCTCGGTGTGTGACGGTGGTGACTGGGTGCGACCCATGGGGAGGGCGTGGTGCCCTCTGTGTGTGTCGGTGGTGACTGGGTGCGACCCATGGGGAGGGCGTGGTGCCCTCGGTGTGTGACGGTGGTGATTGAGTGTGACCCATTGGGAGGGCGTGGTGCCCTCTGTGTGTGACGGTGGTGATTGGTGTGGTGCCCTCTGTTTCCCAGCCTGACTCCAGTTTCTCCTGTGTTGCAGCTGTGATCTGTGCTTTCTCCCTGCCGCTGCTTTACAGACAACACCAGGTAATGTCCTGCGTCTGTCTCTCCTCCTGCTCGGTCCTGTTCCTCAGCCACCTGCTTTATTCATGGGTTTTCGAGGGATCACCATTACAGAGGACACTGCAGCTTGTTTCCTGTCTGTCTTGTCTGAAGCACTTGGAAGTCACAGGTGGCTCAGCCAGTAAAGGCGCTCCTGGCTGTGGAATACCAGAGCACAGCAAAGTAAATGCAATATAGAATCAGGGATAACTAGGAAGAAAGTACCTTGTGGCACTGGGATAGATCCAAATGCATTGAAAACACAGAACAGAATATTACAGTACTGTAATATTATCATCATCATCTCCTTCTCCTTGACACATACGAACAGCAAATCAAAGCTTTGCAAGCAACCGTTTGCACTTCATACTGTGCTGATAGCCCTCAGCATATTGATTGTGGCCAGAATTCTTAGTCCTGTGTGTTTGTGTTGCAGACGCAGATAGACCAGTACGTGGGGCTGGTCACAGGCCTCATCACTGACATCACAAATAAGTGAGTACAGCGCCCCCTGGGGGAATACGTGGGGAATGACTCTCTGCATTTATCTTCAAGTTTCAGTTTTTTTCAGCTAGATAGGACTGAGGCAAGCAGTTCAGGGGTTCTACAGAGAGATAAGGTGTCAAAGCAGTCAGATTTCTTTACAGCTGTTATTGTATTCACCTGACACAATTGGCAGATCTGTAACTATATGCCTGCTCTGTAGACTGTGGGGATGTGGTTGTGTTGTGTAGCCTATCTCACATGGGTACATGTGTCACAATGGCTTCTCTTTCTGCTACATGGTCTGTGGCCATGTGTAGCACTGAAAGCTTTGTAAAAATGTGTTGGTCAGCATGAAACCATCACAATGGCCAGAAGAGAAGTGATCAGAATCAGAATGACCAGACGTAAACAAGAGAGAAGCTATCTGCTTCTTATTGTGGACAAAAACTTCCTCAACGATGTGCCTGATCGGTGCTGACCAGGGCTGCCAGATTGGTCTCCTGGTCTGTAAATGAAAACACACTGGTTGACAATAATTTGTTCCTATACTGAACATATTTAATTAACAGCTTCATCATCACTAAGCTTTATTAAAACAGTGTTATACAAAAAACAGCATTTTGAATACTTTGTATTTGCACTGTTTCTTCTCTACTCTGTTAAAGTTAGCCAAATTGAGAATTGGCGATTGTCCCCTGTTCATTTGCCCATCTTTGCTAGGAGTCAAGAATGGGAGTCACCTGTTCTGACTGCCCGATCAGTGGAATCTGTGGCTGGCAGTATAAACAGACGTCACCAGTTTAGTATACAGGCTGTTTTGTTTCTGTTTAGAGGGTAAAAGGTAAGACCTGTCCTGTCTCAAAGGATGGGCTGGATCTGGGGCCAGCTGGTAACCCCAGTGTGACCAGTAGCGCAGGGATCAATAACAGTCAGGGGAGGACAGGGCATCTCATCTGAATATTCCTCTTCGAGCTGGAGGGAGAGCTGTCACTTTCAGAATTAAAGAGGCTGCAGATGAAGAAAACAGAGATAAGAGCTGGGTTCTGAACTCTGCATTGCCTGCAGCCACAGGAGCTCCTTAAAACTCTGTGTCTCCTTCTGGTTATTCCACAGGATCCAGGCGAAAATTCCAAGTGCCAAACCCAAAGAACAGTGAGGAGAAAGGGGACACTAGGGGCGCCTCTCCAAGTCGTACCAGGCGGCTCTCCTGCCTCAGAGCCCCGCTCCTGCCGGGGGTCAGGGGGTATGGGAAAGGGTTCGAGAGGCAGGATCTGAAAGCTGAAGTGGATGGCAGGGTGGGGCTGCAGTTTGCAAAAACTATAGGTGTCCATCTCTGACAGAGAGAAAAGCCTCCAGTCCAAAATCCATAGTTTTAATTTAATTAAAAGGGAGAAAAGCATCTCTGGAGTTGTGTGATTGTAGTTTCTAGCTGTTTCTCCTTCTATTTTTAACACCCTCTGCTCCATTCTTCTTCTGAGTTCCTCTGTGTCCGAGCTGTGGGCCACAGAAGTCCGCTTCCTGTCTGCCTCCGGATTGCTCCGGAGTTGCAGTGGGAATGCGCGGCAACTCGGGATCACCTGCACAGCCCCGGGTTCAGCTCCGGCTCAGCAGAGACCAGAGACTTCCAATCCCCCGTTACTTCGGCCATTACTTCCCTTGTGAAACCTACTGCGGTTTTGATTCTGGCATTTTTACCAGGGTTTTACCATAGTTTTGCTGTGGCTTCAACACATCCTCACTGTGCTGGACTGCAGTGGACCGTGGGGGTGTTATTCCATGATCTAGTGGACACAATGAGGGCATGGCTACACCACGCTGACATGCAGGTAAAACCCCAGTGAAATCGGGTCAAAGTGCAGAAACCCTGCGCTCTGCCTCGCTGCTCAGGAACGGGACTCCGGACTCTGCTTGCCTGGCCGATGTGTGTGCAGGGATACAGTTCATTTCCCAAGCTGGTGATGCAGTGTAGGTAATACAATCGCCTCTGCAGGCTCCTCAGCTCAAGCTGCTGCTTGAGCTCCCAGGAGGACACAAGCTGATCAGACAGACCTCGTCTGTATTAACAATGATATAAAAAACGTATGCTTTCGAGGACCAGAGATCATCGGGTGTGTTTTGCTACACAGCGATTGGAATGTTGAACCTGTCGTATCACATTTTACATACGGGAGCGACAGTTGAGTCTACTTCCTCCGCCTGATCGTGATGGGATCTGGACTGGCAACGGACATGTGGCCCCAGCCTCAGCAAGAAGAGAAGAACTTGGAGGAGGAGAGAGAAGCAGAGTGTTACATCAACTCACAAGCAGGTCCGGCCCCGTTTAACCAGAATCTTGAGTGATTTGTATGAAAGAACCACGAATCCCTGTGAGCAAAGTTAGTTTTTCTTGTTCACCCATTCCCTGGTGAAAACTCAGGAAAGCGTTAACTGTGTGAGCTGCACTGCAACAGTAGAATTTGCCAGTGCACCACCACAAGGGGGAGCCCCTGCGCTCCGCTCAGCGGCATGTGAATGGCCCTCTACAGCGCCCCCTGTGAAGCAGGAGGACCTCTGCACGTAGTGAGTTAGTGAAGATGTTTCTGCCGTGCCTGGGACACTGGCACCTGAGGGTGCAGCGAGGCCTCCGAAGTCCCCCAGCTCTGAGAGAGACATGAGAAAGTCTTAATACAGGAATCCAAATGTCATTATTAGTATTATTATGGTTATTATTGATTTTTTTGTATTGTTACCAAGTATAAAATACCCTACTTTGACTCTTGCAATAAATAAAAGTGAGGAAAAAAAACTCTGGAGCTCTTGGAAATCTAACTGGGTGTGGGTTTGTTGTCCTCTGTGGGAGAGTTTTCTAAAAGATCCCTTGTGCAGAAGGGTCTGGCTGGCTGCTCCAGAATAAAGAGACATACTCCGAGCCCTGCCCAGTCCCACATCGTGGCTCACGTGGGCTGGAGGAGTGAGAGGAGAGCGCCGCAGCCAGGTGGCGTCAGGAAACACAGGTACACTAGCACCTACCATACAGCACTGAGAATCTGAGTGGCTTCATGGCAGCTGTGCTCAGAGACTCCAGGGCACTGGACTGAAAGACATAGGCACTGCCCACGGAAACAAGAGGCCCAGGGACAGATCTGAGAGGGGAGTCGAGTTTTAGCGAGGGAGTGATGTAGAGACAGTAAAAAACTGGAGTCACTTAAACTGTGGAACTAAAGCTGGTGAAGAGGGTTATAGGTCGCATGTGGCGCCCGATTTCCCCCCTGCATCGTGATCCACCTCTTCATTCCTGTGGCTGTCTTCTCCATTCCGCCTGCGACTGCTCCTTCAGCAAACTGTCACGGCAAAGTGTTCATGAGTGTGGGGAGCATGTTCTGCCAAAAAGCCAAGAGAAATATATTTATTAGACCGACTATATTCAATCAATTACTCTTAAGCAATAGGTGGACAAACCAGAATAAGGAGCAGGTTCTGTCTGCTCATCTGAAACTCCAGAGGACTGGGATCTCAGGGTGTGCTGGGGTGCTGTTGGCGGGGGGCCGCCCAGAATGGGGAACCGGCTGCTCTCCAGAGCGCTCTGAGCTGATCCTCTGCATCAGACAAGAGGTGCCCCTGCTTGCCTTGAGCACCAGGCACAGCTCCGACACACAGGGCAGGCCTGCAGGAGACGGGAGGGAGGAGAGAAGTGTGTGCTGGCTCTCTGCAGGACGGGCTCTGCCCCTGTCCCCCCCCCTTCACTGCCCCTGCCCCAGGGCACAGACCAGACTACCCCCTGGTTCCTCCACAGGGATATGGTGCCGCGGTGTTTATGTGAACACAAGACTGCTGGACTGAATCAGTTGTTTCAGTTGTTGCAGTGGCTTAGCTTCAAAATGTTGTTTTTTAATTGGTCGTTTGTTTTAATTGCTGTTAGGTCATATTTCAAATTATATCGATGTACAGGCATTTGTAGCACTTTGACTGCGAATGATTTTTTTTCTGTGGAGAAGAATATTTAAAGAAATATACACCACAGAGACTCATCCGATAACGTCAATTTGTCGATTTCGTCAGGATGCCTCCAGCTCCTGCATCCCCTTGCGATTCTCTCGGTGTCCACCAGAGGGCGCTGCAGGATCATCTGTCCCGTTGGAGCCCCATTGTGATGCAGCCGGTCGCCACTCCACTCGGCAGCAGTTCAGTGGCAGTTCGGTTGTGCATTGATGTTCCTAAAGACACCTACAGCTGGGACATTAAGCCATTGTTATACAAAGCCATCACTTTGTTAGCACTGAAAGAGATTTTAGTCACATAGTAAGCGAGAGCAATTGAGTGCAGCGGTTCATACTCATTAGATTTTAAATATCACATTGTAGCTTTTTTCATAACAAGACGGATTATGTATTGTGAACTGAACTAATGAAGCTGATTGTCAACTGTCCATTTTGTAGCTGGTTTCCATAGACCATGTTAAACAATGCGAGCATTTCATCTCCGGATTATAAACCTATGCAATTAAATGCTCATTTCTCGCTTTGGCTGAGCCGCTGTCTGCGGACAAGGTGCTAAATTTCCACAGCCTGAGTGACCCACTCCACTCCCCGCGCCCCTCGTGCGCACACGGCCTGCGTCACGTAGGCAAATCCCCACGGGCCATCTCAGACTCCCCGAAGGGTATTTTAAAGTGAGATAAACCTCTTAATGTAAAAGCGCAAAGTATCCAAAAAAACAAAACCCA
Organism: Atractosteus spatula; assembly: GCF_055471065.1. Lineage (NCBI taxonomy): Eukaryota > Metazoa > Chordata > Actinopteri > Semionotiformes > Lepisosteidae > Atractosteus > Atractosteus spatula. The sequence continues at coordinate 76,761,104 of NC_142708.1, forward strand.
GGGCACAAAGTGCTGATTGTGTGAATGTAGAACAGTAACCTTGCATGCAGCCCTCGGACTGGTCTCATAGTTACTACAGTATTAATGACGAGACTCGAAGACGGCCGCACAAAAGGTCAAGACAGGCCTGGAGACAGCTGTTATTAATACTGCATCCTCTAACACGGGAGCAGAGTGTAACTCTGAACAGTTTGCGTCAATTCTACAAGATTTGCAGAGGCCTGTAATTTCTGACAGTCCTGGTGTTTGCTCCGAGTGAAGGCCCGCATGTTGATGCAAACTGTCAGGGGATGTTTTGAAACTTTTTTTTTCCATCTTTGTTATTATTGTTGTAAGTCGACTGTAAAAATAAAAGCCCGTTAAGCCCTCCAGCGCCAGGCGGTCGGAGATCTCGGCCGAGGCGGCATGTCCGGGCATGTCGGGTCCTTATTAATATTCTGAGGCTCGGGGCTATTACACAGATATAACTCGGGCTACTGGCGACTGCCCGCACACAGGAGCTCCGCCAGCGTCCGTCACCCTCTCCACACCTCTCGGGTGACATTTTCTCTGCTTGCATGTGTAGCTCGGTCTGCTCTGAGATCGTCCTGTGTTCACCGCTGGTTATGAATGTTGTTTGGGTCTGTGATAGTTAGAGCGCGTAACTCAACTCTGTCGATAATCGATACCGTTGGTTGCGCAGAAAGACGTCATTAAGAGTTTTGGGGGTTTTATTTTATTGTATTTATTTTTGAGTTTTTATTGACCAGTTAGAATGTGGTGGGAAAGTGAGCCACGTGCGAATGAACATCCCCTAAACCGAGAGAAACAAAACTCAGAGCCTGTTTTCTCCTTTTACTGAGAAAAACACTTGCGGTGTTGACAGAAATATCTACTACTAACCTAAGGAAATGTAACAGACTGCAGTCGAAGCTGTGGTTATTTCTGCTGTGAGTAATCCAGACAGCTCAGTTCTGGATGACATATTGCGCTTTATAGACTCGCTCTGTATATACAGACACCCGTGTACGTGTGTTTCTAACTTGTGTCATAATAGTGTATAATAATAACAATCATTCTATAATTAGGTCACCCAAACACGGAAGCGCATGCGCTCCTGTACAAAAACAGTCGTGTCTGCGGTGTTATAAGGTAAACTCCCACAAAACATTACTGTGTACGACCCCAAACGTTCGTGTTTTTTTCCTTTTTTTGCTCACCAGCGGAATGCTACAGATGTAGTAAATTTTGTAGTTTCCTTTACCTGACTTCTGTAACCAACTAATCACAAACAAATCAATCGCAAACGCCGCAGTAGGTAACTGAAGTGAGGGAATCGATACTCAGGACGTCAATAATCAATAATCACGATCTCTGTCTTATGCAACACACTTCACCTGGCTTGGCGCTGAGCATAAAAGAGGTTAATACAGTAAATAAAACAGAATTATCTACCGGAATTCAATATAGTTTGTAAGACAATGTGAAGTGTCGAGCGACCTGCAGGGTCTGATCCGATGGCTCGTGTCGCAGCGCGGCGTGATGTTTGTGTCACGAGCGCGGATCGTTTCCAGCCCTTACACTGGTCGAAGCAAATAAATCACGTAACTGTATAAATACGGGCACTAATTACATAGTGCTGTGTCATTTGTCTTCTATACTCAATGGTAAGGCGGTTTTATAATGGCGTCGGAAAGGTGCTTTTTTCCAATGTTTTAAATGCTATGAGGTTACAGCGCTCCGGCCAGTCCTCCGCGCGCCGCTGTTTGAAAGCGCGGTGACGCAACAGGGGGCGGGGATAGGCTAATGAGCTCGCGCTTTATACCGGAGTCTCGCGGCCGCGCCGCTGCCAGTGCCCGTGCGCTCGAGGAGGGTTGCACAGCAGGGATATCTTTTAACACATAGTTAGTCTTTCGGAAATGAATTCTCAAACTTGAATTATTTTCATTTTACCCCGGTGTTTTTAAATGAAAGCGTGTGTGCTCTAGAATCGGCGTTTCTTCATCTATTGCGGGGATTTCGCAGAAGCCGGTCCGTGGAGTGGTCTCGACATGCCCCGTGACGCGCCCCTGGGTCACCGGACAGCGGCTCCCCCGGTGCCGCCGCACAGGGCCCGGCCGGCCCGCCCGGGGGGCGCGCAGGAGCGGCCGCTGAAGTGCGTCCTGCTGGGGGACGGGGCGGTGGGCAAGACCAGCCTGGTGGTCAGCTACACCACCAACGGCTACCCCACGAAATACGTGCCCACGGCCTTCGACGACTTCTCAGGTAAGCCCCGAGCCCCGAGCCGTTACTGAGCCGGGTTCCGTGTTGTGCAAACGCGCGGCGGGCAGGAGCACGTCCTGCTGCAGGAAGCTTGTTGATGTTCAGGAGCCCGAGGAAGAGGAGCTCGGTGAAGCCCAAGCCCCAGGTTTGCTGAGGTGCTGTGGTCACTCCGTCACCCCAGAGGTCTGCGTGAAGTGATCGAGTTCTCGAAACCTCCGCGTCTGGCCCGGAACTCGGGCTGGTTCTGCCCCCCGTCTCGGTTCTGCTCGCGCAGCTCGAACCCAGGGCCGCGTGCATCCCGAGGAGCTGACCAGCTGTGCGCGCGCCCGCGCGGCCGGACCGCGGCTCTCGAGGCGCACGCGGCGGACTGGGGTGCGCAGCCCGCCGGCGCGAGGGGTCCGAGAGGGGGTCTGCGTGTCTCTGCGGAGGAAGCAGGAACAAGCCAGCACCCTGGGGCGCGCTTCTCCCCGTTGGCGATGGACAGCTGGGCTGTCGGTACCGGACGGGGATGTGAACAGCGCTGGAGCTCCTGGCGATGCGGGGCTCAGGCCAGCCGGGTGCGTGGCGAGGCGCCTCGCTCAGGTCTTCTCCACGCCTCCAAGCCCCTCCGCGATCGCGTCCTCGCACTCCAGCTCGGGAGGAGTTTGAGAGAGCTGGGGTCCAGTCAGGCACCACTGCGCCCCTGATCGACCCCACCGGCGACTCTCCTTCCTGACTCGCATGCGCGCTGCGCAGCAGACCAAACACTCGTCTGGATTTCTGTTACTCGTTACTAGAACCCCGGTCATTTCCGTTCAGGAAGACGAGTATTTCTAACTCACAGACACGGGTTTAAAATAGCACACTTGTCCATTGTCTTCTCCACTGCAGACAGACGCCCTTTCTCTGGGCTGTGTGATAGTCGCAGTGCTGTACTGTCCAAGAGACAAGCAGCACCGCAGTAACAGTCCTGTACTGGAGCAGATAGGCAGCAGAGACCTGGTGCCCCTTCGCACTGCTGGGTGTTTCACCAGAACCCCAACAGGGTCCAGTCCTGACCCACCCAGGGTCCTGCAGGTCTTCCACTCCCTCAGAGAGGCACATCTCCCAGGCTCAGAGAAGAGCATTTATAACGGGACTTTACACAAAGGGTGGCGGGAGTGTGGAACTATCCAGATGGGCAGACGTCTGGTCGGCTTCCAGTGCGGGAGCAGAGACTGCAGGTCTCCCTCGCGGCTCCTGTCTGCTGGGACACAGACCTCACTGCAGGCTGGAGGCCCCTCCCTTCCCCGCGCCAACGGGGTCGTGTGCAGGGGGCCCTGCGGACGCCAGCGGCAGCTGTGTGGGAGTCGCCCCCTCCGCTGCCTGCTGCTGTCCTGCCGGGAGCGCGGGGCTCCAGTGGGGTGGGGCTCTGGGATTGGGGGCTCCCCTGGGGGGTGAGGGCTCTGTGATTGGGGGCTCCAGTGGGGTGGGGCTCTGGGATTGGGGGCTCCGGTGGGGTGGGGCTCTGGGACTGGGGGCTCCGGGAGGCTGAGCTCAGGCCTGACTCTTCTCCTCTGATTGCAGCGGTGGTGCAGGTGGATGGGACGCCGGTCCAGCTCCAGCTCTGTGACACCGCGGGGCAGGTAAGCAGCACGTCTCTCGTCCGTCTCCACCCCCGGGGCGACCCCCTCTGCACCCTGCCCTGCTGGGGCCGCCTGTCTCGGAGCTGCCGGGCCCTTTGTTTCGCGACGGGCGTGCGGTGCTGGGGGAGAGCACAGTTAATACCTGGGCAAACATCCAGAGCTGGAGGAGCCCTGCTCCTTATCACAGCGCGGTGCGTGCGCTCTGCCCTGTTAGTACACACAGGAGCCAGCAAGCCAGGGAGACAAGCTGGGGCAGAGCTGCTGCAGCCAGATAAGCCTGTTCTCTCCTGAAGCCATAAGCATTGTTTTCAAGGCAGAGGGCACGGCTGTCCTGCAGCAGCGCTGTGTATGCGCTGCGTGTGGAGGGGTCGGATGTGAAATGATACGAGAAGGAAGGTGCTGTTGGGACAATTACAGTTTGCTTTAAGACCATAAGTGCTGATCTGTGAGGGGGGTGGGGGTGTGTCGAGGTTCCGCCCCAGTTAATCTGCGCTCCGCCGAATTCCAGCCCCCCTCCAACACACATACTTTAAGCTGTTTGGCTGCAGTGTTTAATCTTCCTCTGTTCATTCGAAAACGAGAGGAAACAGTAGAACAAGACTGCAGGGAGCACTGGCACAGAGACTGGTTTTCAAGCCAGTCAGTGAGCCTGTTCCGCACGTGTCCCGGCCCGAGGAGCGCGTCCGTGTCCGTGTCCGTGTCCCTGGGCCCTCACGGCCGTGTCCCCGGCTCTCCTGCAGGACGAGTTCGACAAGCTGCGCCACCTGTGCTACCCGCGCGCCGACGCCCTGCTGCTGTGCTTCAGCGTGGTCAGCCCGGCCTCCTTCCAGAACGTGTGGGAGAAGTGGGTCCCTGAGATCCGCCGCTGCTGCCCGCTGGCGCCCGTGGTGCTGGTGGGCACCCAGTGCGACCTGCGGCAGGACGTGAAGGTGCTGATCGAGCTGGCGCGGCGGCAGGAGCGGCCCGTGCCCGGGGGGGACGCCCGCGGGCTGGCCGACAAGCTGGGCGCCGTGGCCTACGTGGAGTGCTCGGCGCTGACGCAGAAGAACCTGAAGGAGGTGTTCGACGCCGCCATCGCCGCCGGCCTGCACTTCTCCGAGCGGCGCGCGCGCAAGGAGCGCAGGGTGCGCAGCACAGCCGACAAAGTGAAGACGCTGTCCAAGGCCTGGTGGAAGAAGTACGTCTGCGTGCAGTGACCCCGCGACCCCGCAGGGACCTGGGCACCTGGGGGTGGCCCTGCCACCAGCGTCCCTCCATCTCCATCTCGCACCGTATTTATTTCACAAAGCTCACACAAATGTTTTTCTCTCTCGGAAAAATGCCCCGGTCATGTCCTGTGGATGATTTTATTTTTTAATCGGAGCTGTGGTGATTTGAAACAGCGGTGCAGGAGATGAGATCTGCGTCTGTCCGTTCTAAAATGCCAGTCAGATCGAACCTTCACATCCCTCCGCGGTGTCCCTGCTCCAGCGCTCCCGGCCCTCCCCTGTCCCGTCCTCTTCTGACTCCGCTCTCCCGGTCAGTCCACCTCACGGAGGTCACTTCCCGTGTTCACTCCTGAAGAGCACCGTTCGATCTCTGACCCTGTTAGTATAGACTTACAAGCATGTTGACTGTTGCTCAGGACAAGAGATCGAAGGCGTTCTGGACAGATGGACAGATGGGACCACAGTATTGCTCCACACTGTTGACTTCTGTACATACAGCCGCTAAAATCAGAACTACAGGTATTTCACCAGCAATAAATGTGGGTGAGATAGGGTACTGTGAATGATCATGTTGCTTCTCATTTTTAAGAAGCTGTTCCTTTTTTTTTTTCTTGTGTGTTTTATAATGTGATGCCATGTGAATGCTGAAGTTGCAGGCAGCCTGGGGCCCATGTGACCCCCAAAAGGCAGGCAGTGGCCAATCGAAGTGGGGGAACGGGTCCGATTGGTCCTTAATGGCCAGGGGAGCCTGTGGCCACGCCAGTGGACTACACCTGCGGTCACAAGGGTTCTACATGAGGTCCTGGACGGGCCCGGCTTGTCTTCTGCGTTGAGCCGCGGGTCTTACTGGACAATAAGTGATCATGAGGTCTTCAGATTGGCTCTTGCCTGCCTGTAGAACAAGTAGAAGCAGCAGCTGGTATGTTGCTCAGTGGCCGGCATCACCTTGGGATGTACCTACCAGTCAGGTGTTCTTTGATGCAATAAATAAAAATCCTGATAAAACTGTCTCCGTGGCCCGATTCTGTCTGGAAGGGGTTTGGGTGGGCAGGAGGAGGGCTGTGCCCGTGTCTGTGTGCTGCAGTACTGGGCTGACAGATGGCTGTGTCTTACTCTCCTTGCTCTCCTGTCACCAGACCCGGACTGAGGCTGCTGGGTGTGTGTAAGTACCTGCATGCGAAGTACTATCTATCATACGCTTGCAAAATAGTCCAAAAGCAGTAATGAAAGATTCAATCAAACTGCCTGAGCAGACCAGGCTATTAATGTCCCCCAGCCTGAAGTGTCAGTCAGAAAGACTGCAGATTTAGACTGCTAAACATTGTACATGAGTCCTTACAAGTGTACTAAACGATTTTTGACAGAACGTCCCTTCATACGAATTCTATACTTTTGACTAAATATCCTAGAATTTTGTTTGTAGTTACATTTGCTTAGCCAGCTTGTCTAGAAGATGTAAACAGTTTGTCAGCATAAACATCTGTTTCTTCCATAAGTGTCCTCTTCCAGCTCAGTGTTTTCTCGTGAGATTTTTCCTCCATTTATCAAAACCCTGCTTCTACAGAATTTGCAGACGATACCAAACTAGGAGGATTACCAAACTGCCTAGTTTGTTTATCGATCCCAGAATCTAGCTGCTGCTTTATCTTTAATCACTTTTTTACACACTGCTTTTTCAGACAGTGTTAATGCAGGGAGAGGACTTTGACCTCAATGCATCTCCCTGCTCAGTCGGAGGAGGAGCTGTCCTGGTCCTGGGGGGCCGGTGTGCCTGCAGGCTTCCTGTGTCTCTTTAAGAGCTGGGAGACGTAGCTACATTGAGCCAATAATGAGTCGATTTAGATGGATTAGAGCCCAGCTGGAATGAAAACCTGCAGACACACCAGCCCACCAGGAGCAGGACCGGAAAACTGATTTAGGAGGAGTTAAGACTGTCAGGACATGTGAGGACAGGACTCTCTTTTGTTTGGCTGCACTCAACATACGCAACTGGGCTTCCTGTGTGCTCACTGTGTGTAATCTGAAGCCACAAGCCATGTTAATCAAGCATTGTAATGACACCAGTTCTTTCAGCAGAACTATGAATCTGTTCTGGGGTTGTGGTGTGTTTGTCTCTGTTGTTTCTGCTCCCAGGCTGCTCAGAAGAGTGTTCTGCCAGCCAAGCCAAAACTCCTTACTTTAATTTGACTAAATCATTTTTAGAAAAGGCTCATTTGTTTCAATTTCCATTCTGTTTCCCATTGTTACTTTGGAGCAGTGTTCCTAACAAAGGACTTTTATTGCCTGGCTACTTGTGCATCAGTTCTAACTTCTAATCCAGTTCAACTCGTTGCCCTGTGCCCTGTTTTCAGAAGAGTGTGAATGAAGGGACAGGAGGTGATCTGTGCTTCAGTAGCATTTACTTTTACACCCTGGAGATGACTCCTCTGAAAATCCCCTTGCACAAGGTTCACAGGTCGGTCTGCCGTCTTATCACTCATCAGCTGTCATGTGGAGGCAGTGACCTGTCAGCTGACTGTGCGAGTGAAGGAGACGCTACAGTGCAGTTTATGAAGTTCACTGTGCTCTACTGCTCGTTTTTCTTCCAGTAAAAGTAAAATATTTTGCCTTAAAACAATGTAGCAAAAATGTGTAATGTTTATGCCTTTTGGTCTATGAAAAATCAAGTTTTTACCACAATGGCAGAAAGACACACTTGTACAATGGATGAAAGCATCAAGAATCTCAGTTCTGGGGCTCCAGTCGAAGGTTTTCTCAGTGTGTAAGGAGTCTTGCTGTCTGTCACCATCGTTTCTGTACAAACTGCGCACACAGGTAGTAACACCCAGGTGACTCCCTGCAGGCCGGCGCCCATACAGCTGCTCCAGACTCCGATTAACACCAGGTCACCCCCAGCTCCCTGAAACCTGGAAATCACACCATCGTCCCACATACAGTATCACACGGCAAGAGGCAGATTAGATCCGACTTTCATGTTTCATTATTTACAAGGTCCCACACCCCTAGACAAACTTCCAGAGCTCTTGCTTATCTCCCAGGTGAAAACAAACTCCTTTTCATCACAGAACCTTTTATCAAGGTTCGTGTCAAGAATGACCTCAAACGTTCTCCAGTGAGCTCGCCCAGGCAGGCTGGTTAAATGACACAGGCAGCCAGCACTAGCACCCCAACATTTAATTAAAAACAGGCCACATGGGTGGGTGTGATGGCAGTGCTGTGCTCAGAATTTAAATCAAGGGATGTTTTTTTATAATATTATAATATACTAGTATTATATATAATACTAGTAAGTATGAATGGCCTCAAACAGCATATTGTGTACAGTTGTATTCACCATATAACAAAAAAGACTGCTGCTCTGGAGTCAGTCCAGCACAGGAGTGACCAGAGTTTAAAGGGATGTGCTGCACTGACAGGCTGAAGGAACTGGACCCCTTTGGTCTTGAACAGAGAAGACCCAGTGGACTTCAGAATGAGCAGTGAAGCATGAACCGGATAGCACCTGTGGAAACGAAGGAGAAGTGAAGTTAAAACCTTCAAGAGGAGGTATGTCATTTCATTACACAAAGGGTTGTATGAGTCTGGAACATGCCGTTCTGTCCTGTTGTTGAAGTTTCTTTGAATAAACAGACGGAGGAGATTGTCGAATCAATGAGCAGCATTGATCTATTAACCACCAAACTAAATCTAGAAACCACATGAAATGATTTGGTTCAGACAAGCCCAATGGCCTTCTTTGCTTTGTGGAAGTTCTTATGTTTAAGAAATTGGGAAGCAAGTTTTTTCCTTAAGGACCATCTCTGTTAAGGGGCAGAAAGCCCACTATTGTTCTGGAGGATACTGTACTTGTAAAGCAGGAATCCGGGATCTGGTCTTGCTCTCTGTTGAGATGGGCTAGAGACTCCAGCTCTGTCTGCGCACGAGCCCAGCATGTAGCACCTTTACTTAGCTACATCATAAATCAGTCTGTCCTGTTTTTACGCTCATGTTGCTGGTGACAAGGGTCACGGAGGACTCAGCTGTTGTCTTGTGACTGTGTCAGGGGAGGCTGTTCACACTGTTTAATCTCGCTGTGTGAAAGCTGCAGGGCAGCAGCCCCGTGCGAGAGGCTCACTGCTCTGTGGAGACCTCTGTGCCTTTGGAAAGCCAGTGCTCGATCAGCCCTTATTAATAATGATGAAGCTGTCATCTGATTGGCTGCTGCACTGTGGGGTGCGTTAGGTGTGCTGGCAGGAAGGGCTCTTCTCTTCGCCAGGTTATTGTCTCTCTCTCCCGCTCTCTCCTCGCTCTGTCTGGGAAGGGTTCAGTGGAAAATCCACAGGTTTGTTTTGCTGGAACTTCCTTTCCATTATTTGCTGTTGACAGCAGGGACTTTGCCCTCCCTCCTCGCCTCTCCAAAAGCTTTGATCTCTGGAACTGGGGAGATAAGCAGGCCCTCACAAAAGCCTGATGTTTTCAAAGGGCTGTCTGAAGTTATCCAGGTAGACAAAGGTCTCTGTACTGATTTCCTCCGCCCCCCCTTTCAGACAACACACCCGGCTGCAGTCAGCAGCTCCCTGTCTGTGGCCCTGTTCCAATTCAATTCAATTCAATTCAATTCAAGGTGCTTTATTAGCATGACCGATGGGTACAATCAGTGTTGCCAAAGCAAATGAAAGTAATGATATTTACATGAAACAAAACAAAAATAGAAGTAAAATAAAATCTACAGACATGTTACAGACAGGTTCCATCAGGCGTCCTGTTGCTGTGACAGAGGTAGCCAGCAGATGGATAAACAGCACTGGAAAGCAGCCTCTTCACCCGCTGACCAAGGGGGCGCAGTCTCACACATTGACAGGGGAAGCACAGTGCCAGCTGGAGATCAGCGGAGAAGAAAACAGCCGTCAGGGCTCAGGGCTGTGCAGCGCAGGGTTGTGAGTTCAAACCCCAGGTCAGTGCTGTACCCTTGTGCAAGACGCTTTGCTGCAATTTCTCCAGTAAAAGGTCTGCTGCAAAAATGGACATTTGGGTTTTCATCTCTTGACTAAGATGGTAAAATAAAGGATTAAAAAACTGACTTGGCTGCACCAGGTGTCCTAGTGGAGTCGAGTCTGTCCTGCTGTGGAGCCCTGCAGGTAAGCTAAAGCTAAAGGCCTTCAACTGTATTCAGGTTCAGGGACCACAAGGACTTCAGCTTCTGCTTATCTCAGGTGCCCAGCGTCCATCTCCAGATCCACAAGCCCGAGGGGCAAGAATCATGAATTTTAAAATCACCGCTCAGTCCTTCACAGGAAATGGCAGTTTCACTACTACCTGTGCCCTGTTACTGGGGCCTAGTCTATCCACAGCGGGGAAGCCCAGGCAGAGTGAAATCCTGTCAGCAAGTGGAGCAGATGTGCTAAAGCAGGGGAAATGACAGCGCTGCCTCTCTGCAGGTCAATTAAGACAGGAAATGAGAGGCCTGTGTGCCCGCAGAGAAGACACAGGGGCTGGCACTAGCAGGTCCGCCTGCCCACCGTGCCAGTCCGGCCGCACGGAGAGCACTGCTTATCTTTTGTGGTTTACACGGCACAGACAGAGCGGTCTTATCTAAGGATGCACACTTGTCCAAGTCAGTTCCATTTCCTGTAGTATAATGATTGGATGAACAGCCAATTAATATTCATACCCATAATTCCATCTGTCAGTACGTGGCTGTCTGTTCACCCCTCACCCTTCTCTGCCTCAGACCTGCTTCCCTGGAGAAACCTGCTAACCTGCTCGATCCTGTGCTTGAGACACAGCAGTCCTGGATCCAACAGCCGTCTCTTTTAACAAGGTCTTGGTTTGTTCCTCTTTTGCGCAGAGGTTTTAAAACCTGAGACTCATGGATTCAGCACTTTCAAGAGCAGCACAGCATTTAGCTGTTGTCCATGAAACAGCTTTGCTCAACATACATTAAAAAAACAAAACAAAGAAAAACCTGTTAACACTGATAGGCGAATCTGTTTTTGTATGGTACAAGATAATGACTGTTTTTAATCCTTCTTCGTGCACAAATCTGATTGCTGGGTGTGTGCTGTGGATTTCCCTGTTGCCTGGGCATGGAGGAAACATGTGGATGTCTGCATCGCAGCGTGTGAGACGGGACGGGAGGGAGACGGAGTAATTTGCCATTCTGACCAGGGACAGCAGCAGAGTGGCTTGGTGCTGTGCCGTGACTCTCGGCCTGGTCACTGTTGTCATTCTGGTTTCTCGTTCTGCAGCCCAGGCCCTCCATGCAGAGACACTGGAGCTGCTGTCCAGTCCTTACCGCTCGCCAGTCCGTCAGCAGTGCTGCCCAGGTTTGCCGGTTTTGTCGTGGGTGTTTCCCATGGTGTCCAGGGGCCAGACGGTTAATCTGTTGATATGTTGATATGTTCAGCTGCCCTGTAGCTCCAGTGAGACTGTGTCCTCCTGGCTCAGAGGGAAGAGGAAAGCAGAGCTACAGCAGGAAAACTGCTAAGAGGTGCAGGCAGATCTCCACTAACATGCTCCCATACTGAGGCACACCCTTGGCGCTCAGCAGAACAGCCCTTTAGAAGGTGAGCTCTCATTTCCACAGCTCCTGTCGGAGTTTTTCACACATCTCCATGCTGTACCCTGTTTTTACTGAGATTTTACTGTGCTTCAGCACACTGCTCACTGCTTTTATGCTTCTAGTGCTTATGTTCAGCAAGCGTTGGGAATCAGTGTGGTAGAGATCTTCCACCCTCTCCCTCCTGCTGCCTCATTCACTCCCCCCCTTCTCCTCCCCCATTAACCCTCTGCTCCCTGGGCTGCGCCTCACTACACTTTAAGCTTCACTGGTTCGAGTACTGGGCCCTGGCTGCACTGGATCATCTGCTGACACAGCGGATACCTGTGGCCCTGGTCTCCAGCGCCCGGCGCAGCAGGTCAAGAATCAGAAGTGACCATAACTACTCTCAGGTTCAGCGTTCTCAGGTTTTGCCTTTTCAGTTCTCTCCTTTTAGAGAGTAGCGACGGAGGCTGACAGAATGAACAGACTGAATGAAAACGCTGAAGAGGAGAGGAGATGCACGGTTGCTCAGTGGCTTGCCCGTGTCTTCTGAGCCCCAGTGAAACATTGTGGGTGCGCTCCTGTGAGTGTGCAGACATCAGTTTCAGCAGGAATTTCGCTGACCCCCGCCTGCTCTCCGGCCACGAGGCTCTGCGCTCCTCCGGGGCTGCCGGGGTTAATGCCCTTCCTGGAGCCCCCAGCCTGGCAGGCACAGCGGGGCCCCAGCCCTAATTGCTGCCATGAGCCCCAGACCTCCCCGCGCTCCCCGGCCTCCTTTGAAGCGCGAGGGCTTCCGGCCGGCGGAGCCCTTTACCTGCCCGCGCCGCTGATCTCAGACAGGTCAGAGGTCAGGAAAGCACCAGGGACACTTCCTCTGCAGCACAGGATCCCTTTGTTGCCTTAATTGCTGCAGTGCTTTCAGGGATTTCAGCGCTTTGTCGGCATCATTCTGCTACTTTTCCCTTGATTTCTTTGCCAAGGAGCAAAATCTAATTATTCCGTTTTACTCTTGTGTTGACAGAATGAGAGATGGAAAATCCCCCCAAATTCTCCTTTTCCAAGAAGCTGCAGCTGTGTCCAGCTGTCCGGCTGCCTCCCTGTGCTTGAGGAGCTGTTTCTGTGGGACTGGGGGTGTGCTCGCTTCAAGGGGAAGGGCACGTGTCGACAGCTTCCTGACACTGGTTTGTGTTGAGCTCTTAGGAATGTGCACTTTTAGAAGCTGTTTTTTCTCATCCACAGAAATTCCCTCTTTTAAAAGCTTATGATGGAGGCCCTGTGGTGGAAGAGAGTCTCTTGATATACAGGAAGCATCCAGCACAGTGTACTCTGTGCTTAATATACAGGACCACTGAGAACAGAGAGAACACAGCACTGCAACTTGTTTACTGGAAGTAAGCTATCAGATTTGCACACAGAACATGGGATACTACTACTACTAATAAAAATAATAATGGCACCAGTAGAGAGCTCACACAAAAACATGTGAGTCTAAATGCTAGACAGGGTCAGACTCCAGAGATCTATGAAGAACAGCTGGCTGCTTCATCAGTACTGGGGCCAGCCTGGGGCGAACGCTAGCGCACATCCAGATAATCAGAACCAGCCCCAATACAGCCCCTCACTTCCTGTTAAAAATAGGAAAGTAACCTTCAACACAGCCTCGAGCTCCTCCTGGAAGGATCCCAGCCCAGTCGCTGTCAGGGACCTGACTAGGCAGAGAGAGTGCTTGAATTGCTCCAATTAATGCTTTAATTGCCGCTCCACGATGCCAAATGGAGCACGCTGGTTTCGTCACCTAATCTGTTTATAATTGCTGTGCGTTTGCTCTGTGCACATCGGCTGGCGCCAGCATTGGAGCAGCCCTATAAATAGAGCCACCCGCTGCCTGCCTGAGCGTCCTTCACCCCTGCCATGCTTGGCAGAGGGCTCGCCCCTCATCTGCGCAGCTGCCTCAGCCTCAGCTGCACATGTGCAGCTGAGCTGCAGCCTGCAGATCGTTTGCACAGAAAGTGCCTGCACGTCAGAGGCTGCAGACGAAGAGGCATTTGCTCTGATTGCGTGTCCAGATCTTCTGACGACAACTGTAAAACCTCAAGTACCTTTTTTGTTTTGTGCTTCTACAGGGGTTTAGCAAAAAAAGTTTTGTCAACGTTTCAGAAAGAATCCCTCCGAAACTTTAGTGTTCTTTCCTATTCAGAATGGCATCTCCACTGCTACACTCTGTAGTTATTGTATTGCTGCACCTACACAGCCGGTGCATGAATCCGTCATCACACTCGTCACACTGACCACGCTCAGGGCCTCGCTGTAGGAACATCTGACCTGTCTTTGAGTTGTCCTGGAGGGAGAGAGGTGCCCGCAGGCCTGGTCAGTGCAGTGGGCAAGCGGGCGGTGTGATCATGTGCTGGGTTCCGAGCGGGGGTGTTACAGGAGAACAATTACAGGATCCTTCTTCCAAGGAAACCAAGTATGGAACACGCTGCCCAGCTCTTAAAGCCGATACCCTGGATTCTTCAAGAAACAGCTGGATGAGATCTTGGGATCAATTGGCTAATAGCTCCCAGATAGGTCAGATAGGCTGGATGGCTCCTCCTGTCTGCATCTGCTACTACATTCTCATCCAGGTTTTCGCTGTGGATCTGGCAGCGCAGCGCTGTCTCCAGGGGCAGCAGCCTGACAGGGCAGCACTGCCAGGGGCAGGGTTACAGAATTACAGACCTCAGCTATCTTAGCTGAGTCGCGCTGCTCTGCGGGTGGACTGACAGAAGGGGTTCCTCGCACCCCTTCCAGTGAGCAGCAGCGCCCAGCGGTGACCCCAGGGCAGCACACTGTCAGTGTCAGCACTAACGGTGCCTGAACCCTTGACTCCGCCCACAGAGCGAGTCGCAGTCCAGGGGCTGGGCTCCCGCAGCTCCCCGGACGAGCCCACGCCCAGCGCGGCTGTGGAGCCAGGAAAAGCACAGAACGTCCTCAAACATTTGCAAGACAGATTAACGTCCATTTTAGAAAAAACAACATATTAAATATACAGTATCTTGGCACAAATATTGAGGAACATAAAACTGACAATAAAAACTATTTCTTTTCCGTTCTGCCAGGTATCAATTTAAACAGTAAATCAGAGATAATTACTGACAACTTTACTGCCCTGGAATGACACACTAGCGCTCTCGGCGGTGATTTAAAAGCTGTCTCCCTTCGTGGAAGCTGCAGTTTCTACAATGCTGGGGCCCACTGGTCCGTAACGTCTCTCCTCTGTGGCGGCGTGTTTAAAATGCCAGAACTCAATGCTGTTGCTTTCATACTGTCCCTCCGCGATGCGCAGGTATGGACTGGACAGGAGCTGCTTGCTGAGGCTGCCCGTGGGAGCTGGGCAGGGTTCCAGTCACCACCGCGAGGTGTGCTAGATCGCTCGTGTACAGAGAAGTCACTCTTTACTGTTCAGACCAGCGATTCCCAGCCTGCTGTGGCCTTCGTGAGATTTTAGTGTTCTGCCAGTCTCCAGCAGCTTTCTGTTCGTCTGTGTTCCTCATCAGCTCTGCAGCTCCACACTCAAATTAAAGTCACCCTGCTTTCCCTTCAGCTGAACTGCACAGCCAGTTCACAGACTGCGGTCAAAGAGCATGACAGCAGGGTTCGGACATGCCTGGGACCTTGATATCTTTGATGACAGTAAGCTCAGGACCTTCTTCCTTTTACAGCACCTGATTTACATTTTTTATAGCTCTTTGATAAGGATTTCCAGGGAGGCTGTTGTTCCCAGAGTAAGGATCACAGCTAATCACAGGCTGTAACTCTCCCTCTCAGTCTGTTTATCAGCAGAGGTGCAATTTCCTCCTGTCATTCACAGCTGACTTAGCAATGAACTCTGACCTCTCTTCCTTCCAGTGGCATGCAGCCCAGAATCCCCGTGTGCAGGGGCGTTGATGCCACGCAGCAGCTGGTGCAGGTGGCTGCGCAGTGTTCTTCCAGCTGAACCCCAGTGACCAGTCAGAGTCTCAAGTGGGGCTGCTCTAATTGAAGTAGTACCCCCCACATCCCCACGCTGCTGTGACTCATCCAACAGCCTCAGGAGGTCAGTGAGCCTTTCTCTGTTACTGATGGCAAGGAGGGCTCTCACCCCCCCACACAGCCCCACACAGCCCCACATAGATCCACACACCCCCACACAGTCCCACACAGCCCCACATAGATCCACACACCCCCACACAGCTCCACACAGCTCCACACAGGTCCACACATTCCACACAGCCCCACATATATCCACACCCCCCCACACAGCCCCACACAGCCCCAAATAGATCCACACATTCCACACAGCCCCACAGCTCCACACAGCCCCACACAGCCCCACACAGATCCACACAGATCCACACAGCCCCACACAGATCCACACAGATCCACACAGCTCCACACAGCTCCACACAGCCCCACAGCCCCACACAGCCCCACACAGCCCCACACATCCCCACACATCCCCAAACAGCTCCACACAGCTCCACACAGCCCCACACAGCCCCACACAGCTCCACACAGATCCACACAGCTCCACACAGCCCCACACAGATCCACACAGGTCCACACAGGTCCACACAGCTCCACACAGCTCCACACAGCCCCACAGCCCCACAGCCCCACAGCCCCACACAGGTCCACACAGCTCCACACAGCCCCACACAGCCCCACAGCCCCACACAGCTCCACACAGCCCCACACACCCCCACTCAGCCCCACACAGCCCCACACAGCCCCACACAGGTCCACACAGCTCCACACAGCCCCACACAGCCCCACACACCCCCACACAGCCCCACACACCCCCACACAGCCCCACACACCCCCACACAGCCCCACACAGCCCCACACACCCCCACACAGCCCCACACAGCTCCACACAGCTCCACACAGCCCCACACAGCCCCACACTTGTCCACACAGCATGTTGCTGCAGTTTTTGCAAAAATCAGGCTCCCATATTGGTCATAAACATGAGTCTGAAACTGTCTTCTACAGCCTCAAAACAGATGCTTAGAACTCTAATCAGTATTTATAATCAGGTTCAGATACGGATATATGTATGTATAGTAGTTCAAGTAGGGAGCTGCGTCAGCATGCACAGGCTGCACAGGAACAGGTAACGGGTTTATTCCTGCTGAAAACAGAAGAAAGGAAACACAAAGTTTCGGCTGTGGAGCCTTTTTCAGGCGTGAGAAAGACAGGGTCGACGGCGAAGAGTAAATAGCACAGAAGACCAAAAGCTGGAAAAGTGGAGGAGGAGGGATAGGGGAGAGCAGAGAGGCCACTCAGGAAGTGCAAAGTGCAGAGAGGTGTGAAGTCAAAACCTGCATGAGAATAGAGCAGATTACACGAAAAGTATGTATAGTATACAGTATGTATAGATAGTATGCATATGTCTTTGTATAGGTATGTTACTGAATTTGATTGAATGTCTTAGACATTTAAACTATTTGTGAAAATTCAAATGTATGTAAAATATAGTGTTTTGCAGATTGGTCTTGTACTGATTTTGGCAGATTCTGGTGGTCCAGGTCCCAGCAGCTGTGTCTGTGGGCAGAAGGCAGAGCCCACAATGTTGGCGAGAGAGTGTCAGCTGTCACCTGCCCCCGGGGGAGCATCACACCCTGCTGGGGCACCCCTGTGGAACAGGACCCCTGACCCACTCGGGCAAGTGGGCACTGAGGGCTCCACATCAAGGCTGCTTCGTCCCTTAACTTGTTACCACTACGGAATACAAACACACACTACCCTATCAAAATATCAGAGAATAGATCATTTCCTAAGGACTGGAAAGTAGCAGCAGGCCTGGCCTTTGCATCCCTGTGGCATTCCACAGGATAGAAGTGGGTTGGAACATCAGAACAGTTACAAACAGGAGGAGCCGTTCAGCCACGTAGCCCGTTCAGTGGTTTAGTAGATAGTAAACTTGAGATTCTTAAACTTAGGATTCTTAAAAGAAACCAGGGTATCGGCTTCAACAACATGGCTGGGCAGTGTGTTCCACACCCATACAAGCCTTTGGGTAAAGAAGTTCCACCTGTTCTCAGTTTTAAATATACTTACCTGTAATTTTCCCCTTTACTATTACCTGGTTCATGTTTCACTGCTGAGTCCGAGGACGTGCGCTGCGTTGGCTTTATTAATGCTTTTGAGGGTTTTGAACACTTGGATGAGTTTCCCTTGTGGTTGCCTTTTCTAAGGACTGAAGAGGAAAAGACTGTCTTTTCCTCCAGCCTGTAAGTGTCAGACACTTCCTTTAACCCCAGAATATATCTTCTCTGGACTGATTTCAGAGCACCAATATCTTTTTTGTAACACAGTGACACCAAGATTGCACACAGTATTCTAAATGAGGTCCTACTTTAGCATTATGCAGTTTTCACTAAACATCCCTTGATTTAAATTCTATTCTTTTGACAACATAGTCTAACATTGTGTCTTTTTTATTTCTTCCTCACGGTGTCTAGATGTGAGTGGCATGTCTACATAAGCCCGTACTGTAAGTCTTTTTCATAGCTTCTTCCAGCTCGTGTGTAGTTGCCGTTTTGTTAGGTTGTGTCCGAGTCACATTTCGGTTCCTCAGCCTGGCACTGAAGGAATGTGTTGCCTGTCCTTGACGGCTCTCCAGTGACAGTTGCACTGTCTAGAATGTTTTCCTTCTGTTATAACTGCTCCTAAATGTCTTTTATATTGTAGTAAAGGTGTTAATGTCCTTACAGAGGTGGGCTGACAACATGCAGAGGAGAACCTGACACTGAGAAATGACTGATCTGAAGGAGGCCATCGGGATGGCTATATCTCTCACATCGCTTTTTGACCCAGGTGACGCCCATTACCTGTGTGCACAGGTAGAGAGAGAAGCCCTGATCCCGGGACAGGCACGGGCTCGGAAGCTGACGCACTGCTCCCTCCCAGAGAGCCGGCGCCGCCCTGCCCCCAGCGCCCGTCTGTCAGCGGAGCGGGGAGAAGTGTGCCCTCCGATCCCTGCGCCGTGCTCAAGCCTGACTTCAAAGGCACACTAATTGCTGCCTAATTCTGTGGTGGATTTAAAAGGCGTGATCACATCGCTAGAAGCACCATCGTCATCACGCCCAAGAAAAGGGTTCAGAGGAACATTAGATGCTCGCAAATGAGACCAGAAAACAATTAGCAGATAATTGATCAAAGGATCTCATCCAGCCGTTTTTTAAAAGAAACCAGGATATTGGTTTAGAGAACATGGCAGGGCTGGTTGTTCCAAACTCCCACAACTCTTTGTGTAATGTAGATGTGCCACCTGTTCTTGATGCTCTCTACATGCATTTTCACATAGTTTCCACTTCGTGTTCCACTGTCCATTGTGAAAAAGTATGCTGGGTTGCCTCTGTCAGCACCTGCCAGCGTGGCTCCAGGGTTCGACACTGTCCTGTTCTGAGATTAGACCTGATTAAGATGGCTGATAACAGGACCAGGACAGGTGCTTCTGAATCAGTACTGCAGAAACCAGGGGCTTCTCTCTGTGTACCGGAGGTGTTGTCACATCTCACTGACCTTGTTTCTCACTCGAAAGATCTTCTGGGAGAAAATACATCTCCTGGAAATATTAGCCAGTAGCAAAGTGCAGAAACAGCAAACAAAGCAGCTGAGAAGACTGGTGCTTTAAAAGGAGCATCACGTGGTAGCGCTTTTGTTGAAAAGACTAGCCAGTGGGCTCCTGCTTTCTATGTGGAATGAATAAATGCTGAACGCAGTACAGAAAATTGATATGTCCCACATGGTCTGATGAAGCAGAAGCTGCCTCCACTCCACTCTGTCTACAAAACAACCTTCAGAGCACGTGATACTGGTCTTAAACTGAGGACGCTGTAGCCTGCATCAAAACACAAGTGAATAAAACTGCTGAGCTCTACGAGTCTCATTACTGCAGCCCTTGAGTGCCTGGAGGGATCTGCTGTCCTGTGGCTAAAAACAAGAGAAAATGCTCTGCCAAGGCCAAGACAGGCCCCAATTCTGTGGCACCTCCTGCTTTCGGCCTTTGTAGCTTATTGTATGGGATTAGATTGCCCACACATGGCATTGACACCATGGCTACTTTTAATTAAAACCCAGGACCCCGTCTCCTCAGAAGACACTTAATTAAATGCTTCCTGGAGGCAGCTTGGGGGCATGCCAGCTCAAAGCACTCTCTCCTGCAGCCTCCCAGGGTGGCGGCCGGATGCACACGACGCGTTGGGCTTTCTGTTCCCACCCGCGCACCGGCGGGACTCTGTGCTGCCTCAGCTGGGCTCAGCAGCTGCCCCAGTCCTGAGCGCAGCCCTGCTGCAGGTCCCACAGAGTACAGGAGCTGCTGGGCTGTGCCACTGGTGCTGTCTGTGAAGCTGTGTGACCAGTGTCCAGGCCCAGGGGACCGAGGCCACCGGGATGAGCTGCCCCAGGGAGCCGGAAACAGGTCTCCAGCTGGAACCTGGCCTGTTTGTCCGCAGGACACCAGGGACACCAGGGAATGAGCTCGCAGTTCCCTGCGCTGCGTGAGCGCTGGTGTGCAGCAGGTGAAGCCTAAATGGTCTCCCTGCTGTGTAACAGGAGCTTTCTGTCTCTGTGTGGTCAGCGAGGCCGCTCTCACTCACACCCTCCCTGCGCGGAGGACAGCCAGCTTCCGGAAATCCATTCTTCTGAGAAACCAAAAGCAAATCGTCTGAGTGGAGGGTTAAATTGATCCAAAAAGAACACAGCTAGTTTTTTTACATCAATGCATTACAATTTTTTATTGCATAGGAGCAGTGCAAGTTATGTGTCATATCATGTCATTTGCCAATCTGCTCTATACTGCAGGAAGCCGGGGCCTACCTGGCAATCAACCAGCGCAAGGCAGGGTACACCCTGGACGGGACACCAGTCCATCGCAAGGCAAATGCAAGCCAATCACACATGGGGACAATTTGGAGGCCACGGTAAAGGCCAAGGGGGGGAATTTGGCCTGGACACCGAGATAACTCCCTACTCTTATCTAGAAATGCCCAGGGATCTTTAATGACCACTGAGAGTCAGGACCTCGGTATAACGTCTCATACGAAAGACGGCACCCACTACAGTATAGTATCCCTGCCACTATCCCGGGGCATTAAGACCCACACAGAACACAGGGTGAGCATCCCCTGCTGGTCCCACTAACACCTCTTCCAGCAGCAACCTTAGCTTTCCCAGGAGTCTTCCACGTACTGACCAGGCTCACACCTGCTGGGCTTCAGTGGGCTGCCAGGTGAGAGCTGCAGGGTGATATGACTGCTGACCAGTGCAAAATATGCTTTGCTTAAAATACTCTAATGATGTAGAAGTAAGATTGTTGTTGGTTTTTCTGGGCAATTATTATTGAAGTGTCGTTAAAGGTTGTAGATGGGCTTGCAGGAACCTGCCCTGTAGCCTTATTGTACTATAGGATTGTTGATGTTATTTTTAGGGAGTATATACATCCTACTTTACTGTGATTAATGTCTGTTTCCTGGCAGGATGGGAGATGGAGATCTTCATTAGTCATTATTGGGCTATGAGAGGACATTGAGAGCTTTGTGTGACAGGTGATAAAGTGGTTAATTTACAGCAGTATGAGACCCTGAGAAACAGCTGGCTCTCCAGCCTACAGCAAGGCCTCCACTCCCCTCCAGCCTGTGAGGACACAGATCAGACCCCGAGTGCACAGCAATGTGATCCACTCCTGGTTTTATAGCACTGTCTGTCAGATCCCCAGTGCACAGCAGTCTGATCCACTCCTGGTTTTACCAGCTGCTTGTTCTTCATATAAAATGCTCATCTCCTTATTATGGCTAACCTTGCCAAGAGCTTTTGAAATTCACATTATGTGAATTATTGCAACACATATTGCAAAGGCAGGCAAGTTTAATTAAAATAATATTTCAAAATATTGCATACCTATGATGTTGTATACACTTTTAGCATTGCTATCTGTACAAAAACCTGAAGCCAGAAATGGGCTGCACTGCAGTTCAAGGCGTCTCGTTGTTAAAGTATTTCTGTCCATTCTGGTCTCAGACTGGGGGAGAGGAGGATATTGCTCTTTGCCTTTATATAGTGTGTGTCATCCCAGACCAGGTCCAGCTTTGCTGAGCATCTGGATGGAGGGCAGCTGTGGATTTTAATTCACATTTGTTACATTTTATTATCGTTTCCAGGAAGGTAAGAAAACACTTTTTTATTTTTGTAAGACTTGTCCGATCAGATCCCGTGGACATGCTGTCCGAGCTGCTGGGCTCAAGCTCGTTGATGACGGAGACTCACGGCCTCCTTCCAGACACACTGCTCAGGGGAGAGAGAGGTGACCCTGCTTTTTTTAACAATTACACCCCTAGATACCCAATTAGCAGTGTCTGTTTAGTACTCTCACATAAGTGCAGTGCCCTCAGAGGTGAAACGAGTTTCCCCATTTTCTGAAAGGTCCTGGAAAATGGCCAGGCCAGACGCCCCAGGGACCCCTGGCTGGCTGGGTGGTCTTCCAGCAGCGCAGAGGTCAAAGGTGAACTGGGCAGTGTGTGGGAGCGAGGCTGGGGCAGGCTGCATTGCTTCCTTCCTGTGACAGAACGGCTGTTTATTTAAGGAAGTGCTCAAGTGTGCTGCTTCAGAGGTGGTTATTACATTTGCCTGCCGGATTTGTTACACTTTAATTTATGATGTTAAACATTTCTCAAGTACATGACTAAACAAATCAGATCCAGGTTATCTCAGCAGCTATTCTGTCTGGGTATGACTGGGGTCTGCTCTGGGGGCTCTCCTGCTTTCTGTCATCATTCTTTCCACAGATCGATCTGACTGGAGTTTGAAATGAAGTTTCAGGCACACACACACACAAACGCACACACACACACACACACACATACAGTGCAACCTGCTCAGCCTGTCATCCCCCCTCACCTGATCACTTCATCACAGCCCTTGAGGCTCAGGGACCAGGAGAGGCCTGCATTGCACTGCCTTCTCACCACCTCCAGGCAGCTGGATTTCCAGAAAGCTCTCTGTGCGTCTTCAGGCATCAGGCTGTGGATCTCAGGTGGCAGGAAGGGCAGCTGGGGCCCCATACAGGTTCTGCCAGGCCTGTTGATCGAGAGGGCAGGAGAGAGGAGTCAGACCGGGGAGCCCCTGCCCTGCTCCTGGCCCCCATGGCTGTGTGCAGGCAGCTGGGAGCCAGCAGTCACGTTTCCCGGCCTGCGGTGCTTGCTGGGGCGGCGCCTGGCTGCCGGCCTGAAACGTGCAGAGGAGGAGCGTCACTGCGGAACAGGAGGCAGTTCCTGCAGGAAGGGAGGGCTGGCGGGCCTGAAGGACAAACCTTCCCCAGCACCTTGCAGAGAGAAACGGGGCTCCAACCAGGAGCGCAGTCTACCGACACACTGGTGACACCTTCCGCACTCTAGGTAAGGCCAGGACAGAGAGCCAGGTCCTGCCCTTCCTCTTGCTCTGGGAACTAGACAACTGCTTCAGTACAGGGATCAGTCCCAAACCCACATCATCACAAGAGAATCCCTCTGTGACCGGCCGCTGGCGTTGGCTTGTGCTCAGCTCACAGGCTCCTTCCTGCTGCTGAAGTTCTGCCATCTGCACCCCAGGGGTGTGTGGGTTCACCCCCAGGGATTCACCTTCTGGCTCCAGTGTGGGACAGGGCAGCAGAAAAGGTTTTGATGGAAAACAAAGTTTTGCCTCAGGTTACCACCTCTTAGTCCAGGTCCAAAGATCTTTTATGAAGGGAATCTGCACTATAAGCCCTTCCCTGGCTGCCTGTGCCACCTGTACCACGTGAGCCACAGTCTGTGCTGTCACCGGCGCCCCTCCACAGAAGACTCACACGCGTGCCCTGGTCCTGCAGACCTCAGCAATGGGCCTGCAGGACAGAAGTCTGCTGGGACAGAAGTCTGCTGGCAGGACAGCACAGCACCTGTCCGTGTAGCACAGGCAGGTCTTCACTTTTCACAGTCGTAAATGTGCCGTCACAGTGAACCCTTTCAAAGTTCGAGCCCTGCAAGGTTGCACAAGCCTGAGCTCTGCCCTGCTGGGTTGGTGTCTGCTCTGCTTTGTGCTTGGTGTTATGCTGCCGGCATGTCGTGTGGAATGTAACGTGTGGAAGGCATGGCGAAGCGACAGGCTGCCCAGAGCCGAGCAGAGGGCCTTTCAGAGGGAGTTTGAAAGAACTCTGGGCCAGAATTAGAGACTGGAGCACGCCCCCATCCTCCTCCAGGCCCCTGTTCACGGAGATCCTGCTGGGTGTCTTTCTTTGTGTGGAAACTGTTATTAAGAGATTCCGAATAATGTGTGGAAAAGAAGGCTGCAGCCCCAGGCTGCAGTCACACTGGAACAGGCCCGGGGCCAGGCTGTAGGTAAACTCCTGCTCCAGTGATTAAGTCTCTCTCCTGGACACCTGCCATGCCTTATGTATTGTGAATGGAAACAGCTGACACAGCGCAAGCGTGCTGTCACGGCCCCAAGCAGCACAGGCAGACCTGAGCCGGCCCTCTGCTTGTCTCCAGCTGAGAGAGGGGAATTCTGGGAAAGGGCTGTCCTGTTTCCTCCCAGGACCCGGGTCTGGCAAAGAATCCGAAGGCAACACAATTCCAGCTCTGGGCAACTCGGCAACAGCAAGCTTCTGACTTTTCTGCATCTAAACAGCAAATGGAAAAATATTTGTTATTATATTGTTATATTTGTTATAAATATTCTAAATAACTGATAATGTACAACAAATAATTCACAGCTTAGGAGGGTGTCCTGAGACTCCTGTAATCCAGTGCTGGTTGGAAGGTCAGAATGAGAAAAGCAGCTGGACAGTTGTGGTGTCCTGAGACACTCCATCAGACAGGCCCGGGAGGCTCCCTGGACAGAGCACTCGTCGGCATGCAGGCCTGTCTTGGCCCCAGTGTCAGGGCACAGAAGAGCCTGGAGAGGTGTCTGGGAAAGCGAGGCGTGTCTCTGCGGAAACAGCTATCCTCTGTGTGGGAATGTCATTGTCCTCTGGCCCATTGTGCCCAGCAGCAGGCAGCTGGGAGGGGCGAGGAGGCCGCAGGGGTGCTGATTGTGTCCCGGCGCAGGGTGAGAGCAGCGTGTGAAACCGTCGTCACCAGCGACAGGAACGGACGAGCTGCTGATGAGAGTTTTCTTCTGAGATTCCAGCAGACACAACAGAGCCCTGTTGTATTCAAAGGGCCACCACTACTGTCATCACAGTCCAGTTCTCTCACAGTGCTCCCACACCTCAGCAATGCAAACACCTGCTCTCCAAATGCCTGACCTCTGTCCTCATGTCTGCCTAGCGTGCAAGGTTGAGCTGTCTCAGCCACAGAGCCGCTTGTGTGTGCTCAGCTCTGGGCCTGGTGCTGTGTCACAGCGGTACTGTCTCTGTGCCCAGACAGCAGGTACAGGGGGTGCGGAGCAGACCAGTTGTGCCCCCAGGTATGGAGCAACAAGAGCACTCAAGGGCATGCAAACTGGTTCAAGGGGGATACACTCCCTGATGTTCTTCTTGAACTAAATATCAATCTTGCAGTTAGAAAGAGATATTTCCTGCCAGCTCATTGAGGAGAAATTTTCCCGAGCGTGGTCCCTGGTTCGGGAGCGGCAGAGAGCAGACGGCTGTTGTTCCGAGGAGAAACCACCTGGCTCTCTGACGCAGTGCAGGGAGGGGCTCAGGAGATCACAGGGCCTGCTGCTCGCTCGTTGAGCAGTTAGTGAAGCACTTTAACACACCGCCAGCACGTGACTGGTGCCACTGTCTGAGAGCTCAGAGCACCAGCTGCAGACTTACACCTGGACTGGTTTGCCAGATCACTGTCTCCACCGGGGGATCCCAGCCTGTCTCAGGGGCCGTACTGGGGGCTGGATTGTCTGTGCTCCACTGTCCCTATGAGGAAGGCAGGTGGACTCCCCACTTCGCACACCCATGAGCACACCTCTCACTGGCTTACAAGACAGACAGACCACTGCCTGTCACAGCAGAAACTTCTGAAAGGCTTGAACTCTCAGGAGCAGCAGAGGTGTCCACTCCATGACCTTGCTGTGTCGGACAGGGCGCCCCTCAGATACATTAAGAATTGGGGTTGCAGGTCAGAGGGGGCAGATTCAGCCGTGTTTTAAAAACATTATCCTCAGGTTGTTATCTAGCCTCAGTTGATTTCGAAGTGAGTTCAGTTTATAAAGCTGATCACCGTGACTGTTTAATCTCATTAAGCGTAATTAAAGGCCAGTGAATTCTGCCAGGCCAGGCCGCTCTGGGAATTAAGCTCTCTCTGGGGGATGCTGTGTAGCAGGGGGTGGGATTCCCAGTGGAAAAGAGGAGTTTTTTTCCTTTGTTTCTTTTCTCCTCCCCTGCTGGAAGCCCTGCTGAGCTGGGTGGGGGAGGTGATTCTGGAACAGGCTTTGAAGGCCTACTGTTGGGCATGAGAATTTGTTTAGAAATTGGTGAGGCTTTAAGCTAATATGTCAACGACCCCCAGCTCTCTCCCGCCCCCACTGTCCGACAGGAGAACGACCTGCCTCCAGCAAGAGGGGACGACTAATTTAATTGGCATGACAGAAGCCTGTTTGCTCACAGGATGGGTCCTAATTGAAACAATGGGGATTTGTTTTTCCCGTAGACTCCCGCTCAGACAGAGGGGGATCCACTGCAGAACCACATAAGAAGGTAAGAATGGTTCAAACAAGAGGAGCCACGTCTCAGGACTCCGCCTGTTTGGTAGTTAACTGATCCCAGCATCTCATCCAGCCGTTTCTTGAAAGAAACCAGGGTACTGGCTTCAACAACATGGCTGGGTGGCTTGTTCCATACTCCCACAACCCTCTGTGTAAAGAAATACATGTATTTCTAAATGGTTCCCACTTGTACCCGCTGGTTTGTGTTTCACTGTTCATTCAGGAGGAAGTCCACTGGGTTGACTTTGTCGACACCTTTGAGGAGTTGAAAATAAATAAAGTTTATTATTTTTTTTAAATACATCACGTTTGCCTCTCTTCCTTCTTCAAAAAAGCTTCAGTTCCTTCAGCCTATCAGTATTTGTAACTTAGCACTTAGTAATCGCTGGTGTCCACATTGGCTCGGGCGAGAGCTAAAGACAAAGGTAACAAGAATTGTGAGCTCATGGCTCATGTACGACAGCAGGGGTGTCAGATTTAAAGAGCGTTCTGAGTGGTTTGAAGGAATGAACTTGGGAAGACATTAATTGATATTTGGTCCAACTTAAAAAAAACAATAAACTAGCGTGTGTGTGCTTTGGATGAAGAGAAAGCTTCCACTCCTCACCCAAGTGCAGACTGATCAGAGAAAGGTGCTCTGGGTTTAACAGACCAGTCATTATTTGAGTTCTGTTGAGTTATTGCTGAGCTCCTGAGTCACCCTCCAGTGAGGAGCCCAGCACTGGTAAGAACAATGAGCACCGCTCTTCAGAGCCAGCAGGAAAATAATGATGTGACTGTAGGGAAGAACAGGAGCACCGAAACCAGAAACTTCTTCCGGGAAGTATGAAGAGTTTTGGGAGCTGTGGAGAAAGGCCTGCAGGCCTGCCCCCGCCCCCATACCTGGGCAGTGAGCTCACCGGGAGCCGGAGTCGAGTGTCGGGCTCGGCACGGCGCCAAGCACCTGAGGTCGTTGCACCCTGCAGGCCACAGGTGTCACCCTGGGATGAGCTCAGCGCATCAGATCTCACACGGCTGTCAAAACAAGCACCCCACTGATCCTTCACTGCACACTGACAGCCCGGCTGCCGAGAAGAACAGGCGTGTGAGCCAGACCTGGGGATACTGTATGAGTCTGAGGTCTCAGAGCTGAGATCTGAGGTTCGAAACGAGAGACATCCCATTTTCACATCAGGCAGCTCCCTGAAAAATGTGGAATTCTTAGGGAAAAGTGATGAAGTCTGTTCCTATCTCTCCTTTGCTTGCTAATAACTGGAGATGGTAATAAGAAATGTAAAAAAACAATCACATCACAGCTCTTGTTCTCTGCTCACTCTCTGCCTCGTCACCTCCTGTCTGTCTTCTCATGAACGAAACAGAAAACAGGGCTCTGGAAATGGGATAATTGTACATAAGACAGGAATGGTTCGTTTTCTGTAATTAAAACCCATTTGAACAGCACTTCATAGAAGTGAGCTGCAGCTGTTACAAATCAATGAACATCAATCAATGTTTCAATGAACTGCTGGATGAGATCCTGGGATGAATTACTTACTGTACTAACTACTAAAGGCACAACTTGGGCCGAAAGGCTTCCTCTCACTTGTCACCTCTCTCATGTTGTGTCCCAGAGTGTATATCTCTGTCAGACGTTCTTGCCTGGAAACAAGGCGATACTTAGCCATTCTCTGGAGCAGCGGTGGATAGTCCCAGTCCAGGAGGGCCGCTATTTCCACATTTTCATTCCAGCTCTTCTCTCAACCTGCCCCAGCTCATTAACAGCTCGATGGAGTGAATTTACAGGCTTCTCTCAGCTCCTCTGGGGCTGGTCCGGGTGCTTTAAAGAGACACAGACCTGTCCAGCCCTTCTCTAGAGAACACAGAAGCATTGGCCTTCTGTCCTAACCTGCTGGTCCCACTCATCCCAGGTTTAAAGTGTCCTCTCAGTGCAAAAAGCTCAGGTTTCCTCCGAGGTGAGGCTTTTGCTATCCATGTTTTTTCCTGTTTATTGTGTGTAACAGCTGGGGGATCTCCAGGCAGAACATCTGTCATAGTGACAACAAACTGATCATTGTGTTGCTACAAAAACATGTGAGCTTGATTCGTCATCAACAGATACCCTTGATTTAGAACGGAGCAGGCTTAGCAATGCTAATTATGGCTTTAGAGACAGGCAGGAGGGACAGGCATAGCTGTAAAAAGCTGGTGGTTCAATTTCTGTCATGACATCATTCTCTCCTGTGTAATTAAAAGCACTGATCTGTCTGTGGTGTTTTGTTCCACAGACAAACGTCATCTGCTGCCCACCTGCACGGATAAGTCATACCTGTACCTGCTGGGACAGTGTGTCAGCACAGTCACTCAGCACACACCTGCCTGTGCCTCAGATCCCCAGAGTCCCTGACAGGTACTTCTGTTCTCATCCCATTTTAGAATATTCTTCATCTCCTCCTCCTCTGTCATCACATGCAGGGTGATGTGCAGTAAACAAGGCTGCTTGTGTTTCATTTCTCCCTATAACACAGGTGAAATATCCAGCTATGTTGCTGATGGGGGCCTAAGATATCTTATATGGGGGGAGAGGCAAAGGACACTCACTTCACCGTTTTCCCGATTGTGGGGGTGTCTCTGTAGTCATCTTCCTCACTCAGGACTCCCCTGCGCTGTGAGGTGTCAGACAACTGAAAGAACTGCACAGTGCTGACAGCCACCCACTGCCCTTCTCTAGGGGAGGTCGAAGGTCTCAGAGAACAAGGGGGTCTCTGCCTGACTGCAGCCACGCTCAGGGGTGAAACAGAAAGTGCGCCAGTTTGGCCGTTCGGCCTGTCGTCATGTACGTATGGGTTATGACCGTGAGGGAGGCTCAGGGCTCTGTGTTAAAATGATGAAAATCTCTCTCCCTGGAGAGATAAGATCACTCACTGGAAACACTTAATCCCTTTTCACAGATAACAGAATCCTTTGTCAGCATTTGAAATAACTGCTGTGCAGCTAGATGTAGCTGTTCAGTTTGTAAAGGGGCCTGTCCTGATAGCCAGGCCCCAATTACTGGAGGGGAACAGAGGCAATGAGGGGTTTGATCCGACTTGCAGACAGTCTAGAAGATTTGTTAATACATTTGTTATGAATCCCTTTGAATGCCCAGTCCTGTCACAGACCCAGCAACAGAGCACTGAATATATTTCTATACCCTCATCTCAAAAAGAGCCTGGCTTCGAGCCAGGGGGCACAGAGTCTGCTGCTGTCCAGGGAAACATGCTTGTCTGGTGTGTACCCCGTTTTCATTGTGCACTTTAAAACACACTAGTTTTCTATTCACCCTCAAAGCACTGTTAAAGAACAAGCTTCTGGGATAAAATACCCCAAATGTACCTGGAGCAGGTGTTCAGAAAACAGCATGAGAAGCTGCCTTTGATCCTGCACTTAGAGGCCCTGTCATTGTTTTCGCACAGGAAGGAAGGGTGTGTACCTGCATCAGCGAGCCCCTCCATTCACCACTCCAAACACCAAACATCTTCCTTTTCATCTTCACAAGGTGCAGTCTCCAGCAGTTAAAGCCCTCCTCTGTCTGGCTGAGTGTGAGAGTTGGCGCTGGGCGCCCTGGGTGCCCTGATCTGGAAGACGATGAGAAGATCACACTACTTCTGGGTCTGTCCTGAGCTCATCGTTACTGTCCCCCGCCCTGGGTCTGCCCTACTCTCCCCAGGTGTATCCCAGCTCTCCCCAGCTCTGTTCCAGCTGTATCCCAACTCTATCCCAGCTCTCCCCAGCTCTGTTCCAGCTCTCCCCAGCTCTATTCCAGCTCTGTTCCAGCTCTATTCCAGCTGTATCCCAACTCTATTCCAGCTCTCCTTAGCTCTATTCCAGCTCTATTCCAGCTCTATTCCAGCTCTGTCCCAGCTCTGGCCCAGCTATATCCCAGCTCTCCTGGTACATCCGGCACAGCACAGAGCGAGGGAGCTGGAGAGAGGATCCTTGTGGACCTCAGAGGGAGGATGAGGAGCGACGTCACCAGACAAGGGAGCGCTGGGAGGACTGTGGGCCCTGTGCAGACTCCCTGCTCCCTGAGAACCTGACCGCAGGGAAAAGGCACGGACAACAGCAAGCAGTGGGGCTTGGAGGGACTCTCCCATTCTGCAAATCCAGCCCCAGCATCCACTTGCACCGATTGATTGATAAAGGACAATCACCCGATTAAGAAGGGTTTTCATTGATTAGAGTGTTATGTATTGCTAGAACGTTTATTGTGAGATAATGTCTGTGAAACAAAGTTTATTTTGATAGAAACAAACACGTCAGGAAGGTGCTGTGGGGGCCGGGAGCAGGCAGTGCTGTTGCCTGGGGTGACAGTGGAGAGAGGAGTGGAGCTCCAGCTCTCACTGTTATCAGAATCCCCAGGCTGCTCTTCCGAGACCTCAAGGCCACCCAGTGAAATACCATGGCCTGCATCTGTAACCTTGTCTGGAGGTCTGACGTTCTTACCCTTCAGACATATCTGTCAGGCAGAGGAAACTCCGGTTATCATGGTGCCCAACGGGAGCACATCCAAGTATAACATAACATAACATCACTTTATTAGTCCTATACAATTTCTTGCATTAGGAATTCATCTTTTCACATACCCCAGCTTGCTCTCCATGAGACACACGGACAGGGAGAGAAGCTTGGGGTCAGAGTGCAGGGTCAGCCATTGTACAGCACCCCTGGAGCAGTTGGGGTTAAGGGCCTTGCTCAGGGGCCCAGTGGAGTAGGATTCCTCTGCTGGCTGCGGGATTTGAACCGGCAACCTTCCAGCCACAGGCGCAGATCCTTAGCCACAGAGCCACAGAGAAAGGGAGGATTTAAGGCACCAGGACCCAGTTCAGAAACCTTGTGCCCCAGTTTAGGCAGTTACAGTAGACACTGCATCCAGTTCCCCTGGTCTGCAGTTTTCAAATTGACCTGTGTTTCCTGTATTTCAAAGCAGTAATTCAAGATGGTATTTGTAAATCCAAACACGTGTGAGATCTTGGCAGTGCAGAAAAGTGAGTAAAATGAATTGCCCTTTTAAAGCAAGCTGCCCGCAGTCCTGGTCAGCTCCTCCGAGCGGTCTGGAAGTGGGCCAGCAGAGCTCCGGGAAATCCCTCACAGGTGGACGGAGGAGAGAGAAGCCGATCTCCCATGTAG